>NC_045435.1:66923980-67004629 GCF_002776525.5 Piliocolobus tephrosceles | reverse complement strand
AAAGAAAGAAAGAAAGAAAGAAAGAAAGAAAGAAAGAAAGAAAGAAAAAAAGAAATTGATGGAGTGAACTTATATTGGACCACTGCTCTTGATCAAGTGGCTCCCAGTAGAGACTGGAGGGCTGCTGGTGTTTTCTAAACATTTAACCACATGCTCCTTTCTGCCTGACAGAGTTTGGGAGAAAGTAAACAAGAAAGGCTGGCCAGTCAATGGACAGCCATTGTTGCAGCTCTAATGCCAACCTGGCAAGCAATTCCAGCCAGCTTCGGGCAGACATTCCCTGGGGAGGGCATTCTCATAAATGACAATCCCTTATCAGATTCTAGCCTGATCTCATAAGTCTGGTGAAAAGAAAAGCCAGGTTTTAAAGGAAGAAAGAAAAATAAAGAAGCAAAGCAACTTATTAAGCCTGGAGCTGAAGGCCATCAGGAGACACCAGCCTGGTGTCAATGAGACATGCACAGGATTTAGAGTCAGGAGGTTTGGGCTTGTGTCCCAGCCCTGCTATTTATCTAGGAGAATATCATGGTCTCTCTAAATCTCAGTTTCTGCCCCTATGAAACGGGAAGGATAAAAAACCAGTCTCATTTGGGTTTGCCTCTTGTATTAAGGCAGGTTGAACTTACTATAAACTCTACCTTAGAAGCACAGATGATAATTGTATCATCAGTAATACACCATTTATTGAGTATAGGTTAGGTGTTAGGGTCTGTGCTAAGTGCTTGACATGTATTACCAGTTTACCCTTACCCTCGTGCCATGAGTACTATTATTAGAGGAAATAATGTCTAAGCTATTGAGTACTATCTTGTTCTCCAGAAATGGTTATTTTAATTTGCTTAAGTGCTTATTTTTCCCAAGAAAAAAGTTTTCTTAGAATATTATTATTTGAGACAAGGTCTCTCTCTCTATCACCCAGGCTGGAGTACAGTGGTACGACCATAGCTCACTGTAGTTTCAGCCTCCTGGGCTCAAGCAATCCTCCCACCTCAGCCTCCCAAGTAAATGGAACTACAGGTGCACACCATCACACCTGGCTAATGGATTTTTTTTTTTTTTTTTTTGAGACGGAGTCTCGCTCTGTTGCCCAGGCTGGAGTGCAGTGGCCAGATCTCAGCTCACTGCAAGCTCCGCCTCCCGGTTTTACGCCATTCTCCTGCCTCAGCCTCCCGAGTAGCTGGGACTACAGGCGCCCGCCACCTCGCCCGGCTAGTTTTTTGTATTTTTTAGTAGAGACGGGGTTTCACCGTGTTAGCCAGGATGGTCTCGATCTCCTGACCTCGTGATCCGCCCGTCTCGGCCTCCCAAAGTGCCAAGTGATCCTCCTGCCTCAGCCTCCCATAGTGCTGGGATTACAGGCATGAGCCACCATGGCCAGCCTCTTCTACATTATTAAGACACTAAGCTGTCATATTTAAACTGACAATCAACCCACCAGTTAAACCCTGGAGAGACCCAAAAACCTAATAGTTGGGGATTATTTAATCTTATTTTGCTAGTAATAATCAACAGACTAAATTACAACCACCATTTTTAGCTGTCCATATGTCCAAAGCTGGGGAAGGAAGGTGGTAAACTCTAACACCTTATTTGATTGTGACCAGTCATGTCTTGGGCAAGGATACCTTTGTTCTTACCTACATAAAATGCAAGTTAATATGTGTTGATGGCTTTGTCTATGTCATCGGCTTTTACATACATTTTCTCCATTGAGCTCTCAAACCTACCCTGTGAAGCAGATAGTTTCCACAATCTCAGATTCCAGGAGGTTGAGAATAACTTGTCTGAGGTCCCACAGTTTATAAGGGGCTGGGCCAAGCTCAGAAAGGTGCTCAACAAACATGAGAGGGAAAAATCAGGGCATATATCTACATGGAAGAAACTGCAGTGAAAAGCAAGATTCTCTTTACATTCTGACTGTGCTTTTCCAATTAGAAACTCATACTAGGCACCAAGAAGAGACTGTCAAATGTTTATTTTCAGAAAAAATGCAGGATATTTCTGCTGTTCCTCTCCCGAAAGAAACAGCCTCGTTGCTTAAAACCAGTTGTTAGGCTGTATTTTTAGATGTCATGGTACAGTATCAATGAGTCAAAAATAAAAAAAATTTAAAAAAAAAAGGGAGGGCACAGATACTGTAAACAGGAAAAGTCACAAAAATGGAACCAAGAAAAGCTGAGAGCACAGGCTGTGGGTTGGGGGTGGGGGGATTTTCATTTTCATCTGCAGTTCAGGTTAGCCAGAAATGAAAGTTCTCCAGTTGCCTTGTAGAAAATGGAAATTTTGGCTTCAGTGATTATGCAAGTAGCAGACACCCTGTGGTCTGGAAACTTTTTGCTTTGCCAACTGTCAGTTTTCTCTTTTCCCGTGAAAAACAACCTATAGTAAGGAGCAAAAAAGTACTGTGTCTTTCAGAAACGTAAAGGTCTCAAGTGTAACTTGTGTGAAGAGCTATTGAAAATAAACTGCAGTACTTGTAATTTAAAGATATTCTAGGTATTGTCTATTCATGGTATAATACATTTGGAAATCCTGGGCTCAATGGAAGCCACTCACAAAGCAAACAAATCACATATTTAGTCCTGAGAACCTAAGAATTAGCAAAAATGAATTAGAAAATCAGAATCAACTTTACATTAATTTTGGAGTACATGCTTACTGTCCGAGTTTTCATGTTTCAATTTTTCATCAACCCTGTCAGAATGTCTCTGATTTATGCTTTTCCAAGTCTCTTTATTTTTTGTGACTCGTGTATAGGTAGAGGCTGATATAAGCCCTCCTTAAGGAGTTTATAATTAAGACAAATGGATTGTATTAGGTCCAGAGTCCTAGCCTATCTCTGATTTGTTGGTAGAAACATCATATTTGGGTAAGGGTTTTAGAAAAGCATCACCAAATTGTAAAAACAGAAAAATCAAACTCATTTGGGACATACAGAAAAATTCTTAATCTTAACATCCAGGATTTGTTTCACTATCACAGAAGAAATATTTCCTTTCAACTTACAGGTTTCTATTATTTAGTTATGAAACTTCCTTGACACCTAATGCAGGCTGTGTTTTCAAATGGGATTCAGACTTTTTTTGAAGCTAATGTGGGATTCAAAGATTGAAAAAGAAACAAAACTGGAAGCCACAGGTCAGGAGAACACAGAAATATGAAAAAGGAGTAAAAAAAAAAAAAAAAAAAAAAAAATTTCTTGGCAAGCACCAGGGAATACAACTGGGAGGAAAGATCTTTTGAGAGACAGAATGGTGGTGGAGAGTCGGCTCTTGGCCACTCACAAAAGTCCATTGTCCCATTTTCAAGGTGGTTGTTAGGTACAACCAATATTAAAGTACATGAACTTACAATGAAATAAATTGCATTAAAAGCAAAGGTAATAAAACTCTTCACTTTCCAATTGTTTTACTACATTTACTATGACCTTTGCTCTTGTGGTTATTGAATCTGCACGGCAGTAACACCATTTAATAATATGCTACTGCTCATCTCTTCCCAGATCAGTAAGTCAGTCAAGGTGAGAGTATTTATACCACAGAAAATGGCAAGTGCTGCAAATCAGTGTCCTTTTTTCCCCAGAGCTGGTTGTGTCAGAGGTGTTTGCACTGGAGTGACTCCATCTTGAATAGGACCTGGGTAAAATAAGGCTGGGACCTACTGTGCCACATTCGCAGGAGGTCAGGCATTCTTAGTCACAGGATGAGATAGGAGGTCAGCAGGGCTGGTATCACGAGATACAGGTCATAAACACTCAGCTGATAAAACAGGACGCAGCAAAGAAGCCAGCCAAAACCCACCAAAACCAAGATGGTGAGGAAAAAAGACCTCTGGTAGTCCTCACCGCTCATTATACGCTAATTATAACGCAATAGCATACTTTAAAACACTCTCACCAGCACCATGACAGTTTACAAATGCCATGGCAACATCCAGAAGTTACCCTATATCATCTACAAAGGGAAGGAACCCTCATTTCTGGGAACCGCCTGCCCGTTTCCTGGAAAATTCATGAATAATCCACCCCTTGTTTAGCATATGATCAAGAAATAATCATAAAAATAGCCATCTAGCAGCTCTCGGTGCTACTCTGCCTATGAAGTAGCCATTCTTTTGTTTCTTTACTTCTCTAATAAACTTGCTTTCACTTTACTCTATGGACTCATCATAAATTCTTTCCTGCTTGAGATCTAAGAACCCTCTCTTGGGCTCCGGATCAGGACCACTTTCCGGCAACCGCTGAGAAACATTTACCAGCATGCCAGTGGAGAAAGTGATAGTCAGAACACTCAGGATGTGGAGGCCATTGAAAGACCACGTGATAAAGATGAACAGAGGCTTCAGGTTTAGAGAGAATTGTGTTCGAAGCCCAGCTTACTTAACTTTAGTAGGACTTACTATTTTAAATCTCTAAAATAGATTTACTAATACCTTCCAGGGTTGTTGTGCACAGAACTTGGCAAACAGAGACCAGCATAAAGGTGACTGTTACAATTTATTTTTTTATTTTTATTTTTATGTTTTGAGACAGAGTCTCACTCTGTCACCCAGGCTGGAGTGGAATAGCGCAGTCTCTGCTCACTGTAACATCTGCCTCCCAGATTCAAGCAATTCTTCTCCCTCAGCCTCTCAAGTTGTCTGGGACTACAGGTATGCACCACTATGCCCAGCTATTTTTTTTTTTTTTTTTTTTTAGAAGGAGTCTCACACTTTTGCCTGGGCTGGAGTGCAATGGTGTGATCTTGGCTTGCTGCAACCTCTGCCTCCCAGGTTCAAGCGATTCTCCTGCCTCAGCCTCCCAAGTAGCTGGGATTATAGGCGCCTGCCACGACGCCCGGCTAATTTTTTTTTGTATTTTCAGTAGAGACGGGGTTTCACTATGTTGGCCAGGCTGGTCTCGAACTCCTGACCTCAGGTGATCTGCCTGCCTCAGCCTCCCAAAGCGCTGGGATTTGTTATAATTTATTATTGGGTACTGGGCTTAATACCTGGCTGATGAAATAATCTGTACAATAAATCCCTGTGACACAAGTTTACCTGTGTAACAAATCTTCACATGTACCCCATGAACCTAAAAGTTAAAAATAAATTTATTATTATACTTCAAGAAATCCGCAGTGCATAGCTCATTGATGAAGGTCTCCTGACCTTGGATGGAAACTCTAATATCAGATCCTCCATGTCATTTGCCTTTCCAGCTCTTTTGCCACTGGAATGTAAGTTCCAAAAATGCAGAGATTTGTTTCATTTCCTGGTGTTTTCCTAGCCCCTAAGATAGTGCCTAGCTCCTCCTGGGGCTCAATAAATATTTGTGGAATGAACAAATGAGTCAATTTTCCTTCATTTCCATCTCCTGCTCCACTTCTGAGTTTTCTACCAATTTCTTCTTTGAAGCTGAGTGACTCCTTTGTCTTTTTTTTTTTTTTTAATATTGTATATATTCAAGGTATACAACATTATGTTTTGATTCTTTTGCCCTTTTTTTTTTTTGAGATAGAGTCTCACTCTGTCACCCAGGCTGGAGTGCAATGGGGCGATCTCGGCTCACTGCAACCTCTGCCTCCTGGTTTCAAGCGATTCTCCTGTCTTAGCCTCCTGAGTAGCTGGGATTACAGGCGCACGGTAACATACCTGGCTAATTTTTGTATTTTTAGTAGAGACAGCGTTTCACCATGTTGGTCAGGCTGGTCTTGAACTTCTGACCTCGTGATCCACCCGCCTCAGCCTCCCACAGTTCTGGGATTACAGGCGTGAGCCACCCCGCCCGGCCGCCTTTTTTTTTTTTTTAATTATCTATGTATTTTACAATAGAGACAGGGTCTCACTATGTTGCCCAGTCTGGTTTTGAACTCCTGGGCTTAAGTGATCCTCCCACCTCAGCCTCCTAAAGTGCTGGGATTACAGGTGTGAGCCACCACGCCTGGCCTCTTTTGCCACTTAATTGCTAGATGCCTCCCAGTTGTGTTGCTGCTATCTTTCTGGAATCTTTTCCCTGCTGAAGGAGGCTGCCATGACCTTAAACACCGGTGGAAGACGTTTCCAGCTTTTTCATTCACAAGCAGATTTGAGCACATGTCATTATGCTCTGTCGGCAAGTTTCTCCCACTTCTGTTCTGCTCTATTCTAATCTCAGTTCCGTTCTGCCTCCATCAGAAGGGACGTGTCTTGTAAGAGGAAATCTCACCCAACACTCAAGGCTGTATCCAGGGAACCAAATATTTTCCCCCGTGTCCCTATCTCAAAGCTGTTTCTTAGACTTGCTCTTGAATACTATTTCTGAAGGGTGGGGAGGGTGGAGTGGGGTCACTTAAAAAAGCGTTGGTGCTTCTGGTAAGAGTGGCCTGGACAGGGGATTATGCAAACTCACTGAGGAGTCATTAAATTCCAGAATTTGAAATTTCGATCACTCTTGCTTTAGGCAGGGGGATAACGCTGGATGCAGCTGACCACTCAGCCCCTCGGCGCAGGGTCGTGCTTGGGAGCAGCCCCCGGGGAGTCAGACAGGTATGATATCTGATCCTGGCCTGCCCTCTAACTAAAGCTGGTGACTTTAGGCAAGCCATGTATCCTTTCTGAGTAGCAGCTGT
The DNA here is from genome assembly GCF_002776525.5 of Piliocolobus tephrosceles. Lineage (NCBI taxonomy): Eukaryota > Metazoa > Chordata > Mammalia > Primates > Cercopithecidae > Piliocolobus > Piliocolobus tephrosceles. Next base: position 66,998,042 of record NC_045435.1, on the reverse strand, counting down.
GAAATGGAGATAATTTTGCCTAGTGCACTGTTAGCATTCCATACTATTACTTTTTAAAGTACGGTGTGTTATTTAAGAAGTGTGAGGGTCAAGAGCACAGACTTGGACTTAAATCCCAGCTCTGCTCTATACACCTGTATGACCTTGTATCGTTTACCTCACTTCTCTTGACCCTTGGTTTTCTTGTCTGAAAATGGAGAAACTCACAGCACACTCACTTCCCAGGGCTGGGTGGCTCACATGAGATAAGATATATAAAATATTTGGCAGAGTACATACTCTATAAATGGTAATATTAATAATTGTTAATAATATTATACTTTTCACTAATAAAAATCAAGCAATTGGCTGGGCGTGGTGGCTCATGCCTGTATTCCCAGCACTTTGGGAGGCCGAGGTGGGTGGATCAAGAGGTCAGGGGTTCAAGACTAGCCTGGTCAAGATGATGAAACCCCGGTTCTACTAAAAATACAAAACTTAGCCAGGTGCGGTGGCTGGCGCCTGTAATCCCAGTTACTTGGGAGGCTGAGGCAGAGAATTGCTTGAACCCAGGAGGCCGGAGGTTGCAGTGAGCCGAGATCATGCCATTGCACTCCAGTCTGGGTGACAGTGAGACTCCATCTCAAAAAACAAACAAACAAACACCAAGCAATTGATACAGACTCCTTCAGGATGAATGCTCCCAAAGGCCATGTTCAGGTGCCGGGCAGGTGGTGAGCAGGTTCCACTCTGTCCCTGGACCTTGCAGAAGAGAAGGGAGCAGGCAGGTCTGGCCACATACAAACCTAGTCTGAAAACAACAACAACAACAACAACAAAAAACAAACCTAGTCTGAATGTTCCATCATCACCTCGCCTGTCTGGAGTGCCTTCAGTTTTCAGTGCTTTCACCTCTATTTCCTCTTTTGAACTTTACAAGGAGTCTCAATGTGCCAGAAATGTCATACCCCCATTTTACAGATGAGGTCACTGAGGCCCAAAGCAGCAGCTACTCAGAGAGGGCACATGGCTTGCCTGAAGTCACCGGCTACTTAGAGGGAGGTCAAGATCAGGTATCATATCTGTCTGACTCCCCAGGGACTTCTTCCTCCCTTGTGGTCACAAAGGTAAATGAGACAAGACTCCTGATAGCTGTTCCTTTCTTTCTTTTCTTTTTCTTTATTTTGAGACAGGGTCTCACTCCATTGCCCAGGCTGGAGTGCAGTGGTGCGATCACGACTCACTGCAGCCTTGAACTCCTCAGCTCAAATGATCTTCCTACTTCAGCTTCCCCAGCAGCTAGGACTACAGGTGTGCACCACCACACTTGGCTACTTTTTTTCTTTTTTTTTGTAGAGATGGGGTCTTGCAATTTTGCCCAGGCTGTTCTCAAACTCCTGGGCTCCAACAATCCTCCCGCCTTGGCCTCCCAAAGTGCTAGGATTACAGGCATTATCCACGGTGCCCAGCCAGGAACTCCTTTTTCCTATTGCCTCAAACCATCTCCTGGTCCTTAATAAGAGCATTCACCAAAAAGCAGAGTTTAAAAATATCAAACTAAGATATAAGCCAGTTCCTGTATGCAATGCTTCATCTTGTGCCTTTTACAGTGGGAAGCCCTTCCATCACATTAAACTAGAATTGTAAGCTGAATGCAGCTCTCCCAAACCAGGGATGCTTTTGGGAATCTGCAGTGCTCCATCGTTATGGTCTTGGCTGCCTCGATGGCTCAGCCTGCCAGTCCCTGAAGCCTTTTATTAGACTGCTGTAGTCAATGAAAAACATACACACTTTTAAAAAAAATTGGAGAATTCGGCAACAGTCCTGGAGATAAAAGCTCTGGTTTTTCTGGCTTATCAACTATTCCAACTACTGTCAGAGTCCTGAAGGCTTTAGTGCACTGGAGCAAGGAAGAGTTTCATCAAAGAGAAATGATTTGCTTAAACAAGAAAAGGGAATCCCGTGGTGCAGACAGGGATGGAACATGGAGAAAAAAAAGATATGAACCTGGAAAAGTCAAATGAGCCATATCACCCCCAGATTTCCAGGAATATTTTGGTTGAGAATTAGAAATCCTTGTAGAACTGTCCGTTTTTTTCCATTACAATGGTCTCTGTGTTACAGCCAATTTGAGTTCTGGTTAGTTGCTACAGAAATTCATAGGTACCTCTTCTGCAGCACAGGAGTAAGTTATTAATTAAACTTTAAAAACATAGGGGACAATCTGGACTGTTTTTTCCCTATAATTGGCAATTACTCTATTTTATCATTCTTTCTTCTGATTACATAATAAAATAACCAATTTCCATCAAATCGTGAACATGTTCCATTTTGCTGGCTTCATTCATTGTTTTGTTGGCTTTCCAGTGAATGACTATTTTTTGAGCACCTATTCTGTGCCAGGTTTTTGAGGATAAAGTAGTGACTATACATTTTTGTTGGGGAGAGGGTGAGGGTGGGTGTCAGATAATTGAATCTTATGCCATAATTGAAGTGACCAGAAATTATTTTTCTTTTATTTACAGATCATGAGCTATGTCATTTAAAGCAAACTTCCCACTTCCCCAAGACAGCAGAGGCAAGGCTAAAAAAGGGGAAATCTCTTGCATCCATCTCTAACAGGTCTCTCTACAATAACAGAAGTGTCTAGAGTGTGCTGGCCACTGGATATGGCTAACACTCTTAAGATAATGAGGCTATGATCAGGTGTGTCAGCCTCAAGGAGAGGCTCCAGAAGAAGACAAAGCAGGCTGGCTTCACATCCTCTTTAATCACTGACTCTGTGGCCTCAGACACTTAACTAAGCTTTTTGAACCCCAGTCTCATTTGTAAAATGGGGGGATGATGTTACCCATAATCCTTAGCGTAAAATCACCACTGAGGTCCCCCTCCCTCTCTTCCTCCTGGTTGTGATAGCCATGGGAGAAAATAAAATGATGGGGAGGCCAGGTGCGGTGGTTCACGCCTATAAATCCCAGCACTTTGGGAGGCGGAGGTGGGCGGATTGCTTGAGGCCAGGAGTTCAAGTCCAGCCTGGACAACACGATGAAACCCTATCTCTACAAAAAAAAAAAAAAAAATTTAAAAAAATACAATGTGGGACTGAGATTAAATGATCTGGGGAATTTAGGGGGAAAATTTTGCTTCTTCGCTGTGCCTTTTGGGTAACTCAGAGGTTAAGCACTGTCATCTGTAGGCCCAGTTAACTGTGACAGCATTCTTCCTGCTAGGTACCTTCCATTCAATGACCCCTGGGTTTCAGTAGCTGCTAAATAGAGGATTTGAAGTCTGAGCACCTGAGTCCAAATCTTAGCTCCACTGCTTTATCCACTGTGTAATTAGCATCCATTCACATATTCACAAATATTCATCAAGCTCCTATTGTGTTCCAGAGTTTATAATAGGCTCTGGGGACTCAACAGTGACACAAGCCAGAGAGTCAAGTGCTCCTCTCCCAAAGACTTGCCAGCGAAGGAGAAAGCCAGAAAACAAGCAAATCAAGCAACATACAGGGTGATTTCAGGTCATGTTAAGTACCATGAAAATGAGAATACAGACTAATGTGATGGGGAGAGTTGTTATTTTAGACAGAGCAGGCTGGGTCAGTGGTTCACACCTGTAATCCCAGCACTTTTGGAGGCCGAGGAAGAAGGATCGCTTGAGCCCAGGAGTTTGAGGCTGCAGTGAGCTATGAGTTATGCCCTGAGATACGAGCTATGGTCACACCACTGCACTCCAGCTTGGGTGACAGAGTGAGACACTCTCTAAAATGCTATAAATAAAGCAGTTAGGAAAGGGCTATTTGAGGAGGCAACATTTAGTCAGAAATAGCAATGATGAGGATTCAACCTTGGCAGATCTGAGAAAAGCATATCACAGACAGAGGCCAACAAGTGCAAAGGCCCTGAGGCAGAACATACTTGGATTAAGACATTGTTGCATAACTCTTTTTTTTTTCTCATTATTGCACTTTTATTTTTTTCCCATGATGGAGTCTTGCTCTGTTGCCCAGGCTGGAGTGCAGTGGCGCGATCTCGGCTCACTGCAACCTCTGCCTCCCAGGTTCAATCAATTCTCCTGCCTCAGCTTCCTGAGTAGCTGGGATTACAGGCACGCAACACCATGCCCGGCTAATTTTTGCATCCTTGTTATCTGCCCACTTCAGCTTCCCAAAGTGTTGGGATTACAGGCATGAGCCACTGCACCTGGCCCCATAACTGCACTCTTAAGGAGCCTTTCTAGGCACTTTTTCCCCCCAATACCTTCCTCCCCCATGAAATGTTAATACCACAGATATACTTTATATCTTATCTGCTGGGCAGGACAGAGTTGTGGTTTTTTTGTTTTTTGGGTTTTTTTTGAGACAGAGTCTCACTCTGTCACCCAGGCTGCGATCTCAGCTCACTGCAACCCCCACCTCCTAGGTTCAGGTGATTCTCCTACCTCAGTATCCTGAGTAGCTGGGATTACAGGTGCATGCCACCACGCCTGGATAATTTTTGTACTTTTAGTAGAGACAGGGTTTCACCATATTGGCCAGGCTGGTTTTGAACTCCTGACCTCAAGTGATCTGCCCACCTCAGCATCCCAAAGTGCTGGGATTATAGGTGTGAGCTACCACACCCTGCTGAGAACTGAGTTTTGTAGGCCTGAAATTTTAATACCGAAGATTTTCTTTACCCCTCAAGAACCAATTACAACTTCCCTTGGGGGTGAAGTCACCCTATGGAGAATGCACAATATAAGAAGAAAAAAAAAAAGGCAACAAATGTGGCTGGAGCTTGGTCACTAAGAGGGAGAGAACAAGAGACAAGCTTAGAGTTAATGAGGGGCTCATCAGTGGTTCTTGAAGTGTGGTCTTAGGACTCGTAGCAGCATCAACTGGAGCCTGTTAGGAATACAGAGTGGCACCCGGCAATCTGTGTGTTCACAGCCTTCCAGGTCACTCTCATGCCTGCTGAAGTCTGAAACCATTGGGCTAGATTCATGCACTGCATTGTAGGCCATAGTAAGAAGTATACAGTTTGTTTCAAATGCAGCAAAAAGCCAATGGAGGCTTTTAGGCATGGAGAAGATAATCTGGGGCTATTTATAAAGGATAAGTCTGCTTACTGTGAGGAGACCAGACTGGAGTAGGTGAGGCAAAAATGGAAGAATGAGAAATAATCCAAAAGGCTTTTTGCACTGGTACTCATCTGTAAAATGGGCATGCAAACACGACCAACTTCATAAGGTTGTTGCGAGGATCAAATGAGTGAATACCCACCCGGCTTGGCCGGGTGTGGTGGCTCACTCCTGTAATCCCAGCACTTTGGGAGGCCGAAGTGGGTGGATCACATGAGGTCAGGAGTTCGAGATCAGCCTGGCCAACATGGAGAAACCCCGCCTCTACTAAAAGTACAAAAAAATTAGCCAGGCGTGGTGGCACATGCCTGTCATCCCAGCTACTTTTGGAGACTGAGGCAGAATTGCTTGAACCCGGGAGGCAGAGGTTGCAGTGAGCCAAGATCATGCCACTGCACTCCAGCCTGGGCAACAGAGTGAGACTGTCTCAAAAAACAAAAACAAACAGACACAATGGCAAAGACATGAAATCAACCTAAATGTCCATTAATGGTAGAACAGATAAAGAAAGTGTGTCACATATATACCATGGAATACTACGCAGCCATAAAAAAGTGAGATAATGTCCTTTGCAATAACATGAGTGGAGCTGGAGGTCATTATCATAAGCAAACTAATAAAGGCACAGAAACCCAAACACTGCATGTTCTCACCTGTAAGTGGGAGCTAAACATTGAGTACACATGGACACAAAGAAGGGAACAACAGACACCAAGGCCCTACTTGAGGGTGGAGGGTAGGAGGAGGGTGAGGATCAAAAATCTACCTATTGAGTACTATGCTTATTACCTGAGTAACAAAATAATATGTACACCAAACCCCCATGACATCCAATTTATCTACAGAACCAACCTGTACTCCTGAAACTAAAATAAAAGTTAAAAAACAAAAAACACCAGTAAAACCAAATTAGTGAATAGCTACAAATAACTTAGCATAGTGCCTGGCACATAGTAAGCACCCAATACCTATTAAAACTATTCTTCTCTGCCCCTTTGTTCTCTCTCCCAGACTCCTCATGGGTTAATATCCAAGCACAGATCCCTACACACCCCCGGCCATTTGCTTTAGATTCCTCTATTTATGCCAGTGTGACTGACTCAGCTAGTCTGTGGGCTGGTAAAAGTGTAACATGTTTGCAAGCCTGCTTCAGGTCATGGTGAAGGTCCTGGTGTTCTGTTCAGTTTCCTTTCATTTTCTTTATTTTTTTTTCTTATGAGATTTAACTATTGGACTAGAAAATGAAACTTAATGTCAAACCCGAGTTTTATAATCATTTCTATCATTAACTTTGGACAGTTTTTGCATCCATAAAATAAGAAGTTCCACATGTGGGGAAGCGACAGTGGAGAGTCAAGCATGGACTTTGGAATCAGGAAAACCTGTGTGCAAGACCTAACTCTGACACTAGCTGGTGGGACTTTGGGCAACTCATTTAATCCCTTTTAGTCTGTTTCTTTATCTGAAAAATATTGAGAATGACAGTATCTGCCCCACAGAATTGAGAAGGCAACAGGAGAATTCGTGGAAAGCACCCAGCACAGTGCCTGGCACTCAGCGTTAGCCATGATGACTATTAATTACCGAACCTGTCACAGGAACGATGTAGCTACGTGAACCATTAAGAAAAATAAATATATCCCAGAACTTAAAGTATAATAAAAAAATGAAAACAAAAAAGGCAAATATAGTCCTGCAGGCCTCTAAAAAGGCGGAAAACATTTTGACTTGGGAGAGACGTCCATGGGACAAGTCAGCAAAACGGATGAAACATCCCAGGCAGCCTGCTCTCCATATCCACAATATTAAATTGATGTGAAATAATCCAGCCAGCTCAGGAGAACACCTTTCGGTGGCTTCATATCACAGGCATGCAGGTCCCCTGAGAGGGGCAGTTTAACTTCAGAGCCAACCAATTAGGTTCTGATTGAACCTAACTCAATCAGAAAAAAGCTCCCATCCCCAAGGCGGCCTACCAAGCCTTGCACTGCGTGGTTCCTGCCCACTCTTCCCCTGGTCTTGTGTTAATTTCCTCTTACTCCCTGGGCCCCAGCCACATTGCCTTCCTCTGTAAGATCTCCTTTGTAGCTCAAGGCATGAGGGGGCGGGGAAAGTGCCTGACTAACCCAACTCATCTCTAAAAACATAGATTAAAAGTCATTATTTCTGTTTTTTATTTTTTTAAAACTTTTAGGCTCAGGGGTACATGTACAGGTTTGTTATAAAGGTAAACTCACATCATGGGGGTTTAGTGTACAGATGATTTCATCACACAGGTGTTTGGACGAACGGAGGCAAGATGGTGCACTTCCGGGTTCTTCTTCACCACCAACTCTTACCGCGCGCGCGAAAATGCGGTAGAGCCTGCTATAAGTGCAGCAAGGCAGGACACTATGCCAACAGGTGTCCGCAGGGTCCCCGAGTCCCAACGCAGCCTTGCTATAAGTGCAAGGCATCAGGACATTGGGCCAGTGAATGTCCTAACCCTCATCCACCAGCAACCCCGTGCCCTGCTTGCCAGCAGAAAGGAAACTGGAAGTCTGATTGCCCCACCCTGAGAACAGGTGCCGCGCCTCTACGTGACCCCCTTTCCCAGGATCCTGGGAGCTCCTTCCAGCTCCTACATCTGGACGACGATGACAACTGAAGGTGCCGAGACTCGGGGACCCCCATCACCCTCGCCGAGCCGTGGGTAACTCTCCTGGTAGCGGGTAAGACAATTAATTTTTTAATCAACAGCGAGGCTACCTATTCTGTTTTGCCGTCCTTCTCTGGACCTAGCCTTCCATCCAATATCTCTGTAGTAGGAGTAAGTGGAAAGCCATCCACTCCACGAAAAACTCCACCCCTTAATTGCTGCCTGGCCAACAATTACTTTGCGCAGTCCTTCCTCATTCCCAGCTAAAAAGGGCCCCTACCGAAAGCAATCAGTGGAAATCAGTTTGGCTTTCCCTCACTCGCCTCAAACTTACTAAATTTTCTTAACTATCTCATACTCCCCAACCTTGCCAGGACTATCCTTCTGGGTTTTGCTCATATTCCAACAAATGCTTCCATTCCTCATTCCTATACTAATACTGTGCCTTATTTTATTTTTCATCCGTACGTCCAAATACCAACCATGGGCCCCGACCTTAACAACGCCCCTTAACAGCAGGAAGTAGCCAGACAGACCACGGCGCCCCTTTATCACTATTATCAATAAAAGGTTGGACTGTTTGGACGAACGGAGGCAAGATGGTGCACTTCCGGGTTCTTCTTCACCACCAACTCTTACCGCGCGCGCGAAAATGCAGCCGGCGCCCGGGAAGGTGCAGACCAACTGGGCATGCGCCAGGTGACGTCAATCCGAAGAGACCAAGATTTACCTGGTCGCACCTGCGGAACGCCCCTGACACGCCCATGCCCCACCTATTGCCCTCCCACTCCTAGAAAAGCTGCTCTCCGCCATTGAGCCACGCGGCCTTCTCACAGCCCCGGCGGCCTTCTCACAGCCCGGCGGCCTTCTTGCAGCCCCACTCCTGTCGGGATGTCGGGACTGTGGGAAGTCCGTCCGAGAGCCCCACGGGGGGACTCTGCCGGCCTCCTTCGCCAGAGGCCGACAGACTTCTCCCGCACACCTTAGGTTACCAAAATAAATGTGCAGTTTTGCTGTTACACTTGCCTACCCGCTGGTTCTTTTGCGCCCGCTCGGCTGGTCTTAGAAAAACAAGACAACAGGTACTAAGCATAGTACAGTACCCGATGGTTATTTTTTCTGATACTCTCCCTCCTCCCACCCTCTACCCTTGCCTTGGTGTCTGTTGTTCCCCTCTTTGGGTTCTGTGTTCTCATTATTTAGCTCCCACTTATAAGTGAGAACATATGATATTTGGTTTTCTGCATTAACTGGCTAAGGATAATGGCCTCTAGCTCCATCGATGTTTTTGCAAAGGATGTGATCTTGTTCTAAAAGTCATGTTTTCATAGGAGTCGTCGTGCAGTGGTTATGGGTGAAGATCCTGCAGTCAGACCACCCAGGGTTCAAATCATGGCTTAGATGCTTTGCTAGTGTCACCACCATGCGCAGACGACTTCATCTCTTTGTTACCTGGTTTCCTGATCTGCATCATGGAGGTAACACACTATGAGGTTTAAGTGAGCTGATGCACACAGAGTGTTTCGAATAGTTTTGGGTTCCATAGCTCTTACTATGAGCTTAATTGTCTTTTAGTTCTCTATACTTCTTTGTTGCATCAGTTTTCACAATTGTGATTAAATAATGATGTACTTTGTTATTTAATGTCTGCCTCTAGGTACTTTGTCTTGCTAACCAGTGTACCCTCAGCTTATAGCATGCACTTTGCCAAAGAGGCTACTCAATAAAAAATGAATAACAAATGGAGTTGCATAATAAAAAAAATGGAGTTGCAAAAAATAATTTAAAAAATGGAGTTGCATATAAAATAAAAAATAAAAAATGGAGTTGCATATTCATTTTACAAAAATTGGGAAGACACCATAGCACTCTTTTTCATACATAATAGTTAAAAGTATCACTGATTGATCAATGGTTTCTTTCAAAAAGAAGGAAAAAAGAATACTGTAAAGCAAGATGAGTGAGGCTCCTTGGACCTCAGTCCTTGTTCTAATGAAGAGGGCTGTTTGCATCTCAAGGTGGGCACTAGGAGATGTGCAGTTACCACAAACAACCTCCTATTCTTCCAACTCAAATGCAGTGGTTACTGAAAAAAAAATCTCTGCAGATTTACGGATGAATCCCCTAAAGCCAGATGACTGTTCTAATGGTGAATACAGCAATTACTTTCAGGTCCCACTAGAGTGACCTCACTCTCAACTCAAAACAAGGCCAAATACCAAGAGAGAATCGGCCTCCTCTGCACCTGGTGTTGCTAAAGGTATGATTCCTGCTCCCAGAGGAACAGTATAAATAGCTGCAGGAGTGGAGGTGGCAAGGCTTGCTCCTACATCCTAAATACCTTCCATAGAGCCCAAGTCAATTATAGGACACCACACTTCTGGCAGGCTCAAATACACTTAGGTGCTAAAGAGTTCCAGAAAACCTTGTTTCTTGGGCATTGCTATGATTTGTAGTCCCTCCAAAATTCAGGTGTTGCCAATGTCTGTAGTATTAAGAGGCAGGGCCTTTAGGAGGTGATTAAGCCTTGAAGGTTGCTCTCTCTACTTAATGGGATTAAAGTCCTTATAAAATAGACTTCATGCAGCATTTGGCAAGCTTGCCTTTTTGCCTTTTGCCATGTGAGGATATAGCAAGATTGCCCTTAACAAATTTGAGTGCCAGCACCTTGATCTTAGATGTCCCAGCCTCACACTGTGAAAAATAAATTTCTGCTCTTTATAAATTACTGAGTTGCAGTTACTCTGTTGTAGCAGCACAAAATGGACTAAGACAGGCATCACACACAAAGGCCAAATAGTTTCTCACCATTTCTCTGAAAGACATACACAGCTCACTTAGGGCTATAGTTCTTAAGCTATGACCTCTCATAGGTCTACTAATGACATTAGAGAAGCTTGCAAATACTTCCCCCCATAAATATAGGCAAAATATGTTAATGAGAATCTTTCCAGGAAGGCTTTTTATAACTTCCTGGACCCAGATTTGTATTCGGTCCATGTCCTTAAAGTGATTGAGAAACCGGTCCTTAAAAAGATGAACACTTGACCTGAAGGCAAGACCAAAGTCTGCAATGGACATACTGTGATTACTTATTTGTGAACTTTTGCCCAGTGAAATCCAGACAAAGTGCAGAGTCAAGTGATCTCATGTGTCCAAATGACAGAACGCCGATGGGATATCCAGACACTGTCAAGATGCAGAGAGATTCAAATGTGGGCTAATGAATAACTGGTTTCTATTTATATTATTATGAACATTACAGGCCCTGAAAAAAGATTACCCATTCATTACTTTGTACACTCAATCTTCTGATCATGTCTAAATATTTTTGTGACACCACTGTCATCATTTGCCATATTTGGGATAGTTGTATGATAATATTATTAAACAAAAGTAACTGCCACTTATTAGGTACTTCAGTGCCAGATGCTAGCTCTAACCCCCTCAATAACATTAAAATGTAGTTTTAATTCTAAATTGATAATAGTCTATATTATCTATAGTGATTAGATCAGGGTAATTAGTATACCCATCATTTCAAACATTTATCATTTCTTTGTGTTGGGAACATTCAATATCCTCCTATTTGAAACTATATATTATTGCTAACTACAGTCACCCTATAGTGCTATACAACACTAGAACTTATTCCTCCTGTCTAGCTGTAATTTTGCATCCTTTAACAAATACTAGAGGCTAGGAAGGGTGGGGGAAGAAGGGATAGGGAGAGATTTGTTAAAAGGTAGTTTTAAAATATTTTATTTTATTTTATTTTTAGAGACAGAGTCTCGCTCTGTCACCCAGGCTGGAGTGCAGTGGCACAATCCATAGCTCACTGCAGCCTCGAACTCCTGGGATCAAGCAATCCTCCTGCTTCAACCTCCCAAGTTGCTGGGACTACAGAGGCACACCACCACACCTGCCTAATTTTAAAAATTTTTGGAGAGATAGGGTCTTGCTATGTTGCCCAGGCTGGTTTTGACCTCCTGGCCTCAAGCGATCTTCCTGTCTCAACCTCCAAAGTGCTGGAATTGAAGGCATGAGCCACTGCATTAGGCTGAAAAGGTAGTTTTAATTACCCCCATCAGAAGCCCAGAGGGGAGGTCACTTAGTTTGTAAATGACAAAGCAGGATTTACATGCAAAGCCTCATGCTAACACTCAACTCTGGACACTTCCTCTCTTTGTCTGTTTAGTGTGGATAGAGCCTGTCAAAAACAGAATTTTTAACCATGGACTCCTGAATGCTTTAGGGTTACTGTTTGTTTGTCTTAGTTCACATTATTCAATTCTTACCTGGATATACCCCTGTCAATTTAATCTCTTGACCTAAAAATCATATTAATTAAACTCCACTACTTACAGCCATTTTGTCTTAACAGCTTTTTTCTTTGAGACAGGGTCTCGCTCTATCACCCAGGCTGAAGGGCAGTGGGGCGATCCTGGCTCACTGCAACCTCCGCCTCCTGGGTTCAACCAATTCTCCTGCCTCAGCCTCCCGAGTAACTGGGATTACAGGTGCGTGCCATGATGCCCGGCTAATTTTTGTAGTTTTAGTAGAGACGGGGTCTCACCACATTGGCCAGGCTGGTATCAAACTCCTGGTCTCAAGTGATCTGAACGCCTCAGCCTCCCAAAGTGCTGGGATTACAGGCATGAGCCACCACACCCGGCTCGTCTTAACAGTTTCTATACTCCCCAACAGTGAGTTGCAAATGAACTAAAAGTCAAGCTTGTAAGAGCTACAGAGAGTCACTGGAGAATTCCTATTTATATTCCCCAGCTGGTCATGGCCTCATAAGTATAGTGGCTGCCTCTTATTCAGCTCTGTAAGCCAAAGTCTGACACATCGCTGGTGCAGTACATACCCAGAAAATATGTGTTGACTTTGAAATAATTTGGAATCCAAGGGCCAGTGTCAAATTTCAGTCTAAGAGTTGCATCCATTACCAAAGATCCTGATTTCTTCCTAGACAGCATCTCAATGTCTGACTCCAATTAGTGGCATCAGTAATTTCTCCATTTCCAACCTTGCCTTACTTAGTTTTTCCCTATCCACATACTGCCAGTGGCTCTACAGGCATCTGGGCCATTTTAGTCTGTGCCCTGAACTTCTTTCTATGTGAAAAGGAGAATATCAGTGGAAAGGAAGAAAGAAGGGGGAGAAAAAGGAGAGAAGGAGGGAGGAAAGGAAGGGAAAGAGGGAGAGAGATGGAGGTAAACAGAGTGACAGATAGAGCTGTAATATATCTGGGTAATAGGGAAGTAACTACAAATAATTAGGAGTTACAGAGCATTTCTAAGCTGAAAAATAGCCTCAGCATTAGTCTAATCCCTTCACTCATCAATGTGGATTCTGAGGACTGAATAGGAAAAATTAGCTCCCAAGACCACATAGCTTGTCAGTAAGTGGCAGAGTTAGACCTGGAGTCCAGTTCTCTCTCTCTTATCTACCGGGCTTTTCAGCTGCACCATACTGTTGTACAGGATAAAGATTCTCCTTTATAGAAGACTAGCTTCTGGACTACTGTCCCTCCTGACTGGAAAACCTGAATCTAGAAACACCTAATAGAAATGATAGTATAAAAACGTGTTCCTGAAAGAGTAAGTACGACGTCTGCAGAATTGTTCATTTCAATTTACAAGGAAAGAAGAAAAGAAAACCAAAGGAGAAAATAAACCAATACAAGACAACAGAAGTGTGCATACCTTTACAGCCCCATTTACAAAAGCTTCCTCTAAGCAGGGGAAGAAAAAAAAAGCATGTGAAGTATACAGGGAATATGCCCAATACCTTCCTTTTCTTAGACGGTTGTTATTGGAATAATAAATTGATTGTTCAACCTTGCCAAATCACATAAACATATATTAATGTATAGTTTACCTGTACTCAGGTTTACTTTTCCAGTTTAGGAAAATATTGCATTTAAAAATGTTTCTAGTTTTCCAACATTACGAGAGAAAAAAGTCTTAATTGGAGCTTGACAGAATCTACCTCAGGGACAAATGTAAATCTCATACTTGAATTATGATCCCGAGACAGGCCTCTGCTGAGAACTCACTAAGATTTTCAGGTTGTCACAATATTTTTGAAACAAAGAGAAAGTGTTTTATTATGGTTTTACCTAGCACTATAGCTTTTTCTGATAAGAGACAAGACATGTAGTTCTTTTCCTGGGGTCTTTTGTGCACCTGTGCACAGGCTTCTGCTAGCAATTGGAAGCCATGCAGAACAGAAAGCAGAATCTCATTTGGATGCAGCTCCCACCTTTCTATTCCAAGATGCATGCACCCATGAAAAGAAATTCTTGCTGCATGAAATTCAGAGATGCTGGAAATTAGGCAAAAATCATCCTCTGGCCCAGAAAAGGCAAAGGGTGGACAGAGCATAGATTCCGAACTCAGGAGATCCAGAATCCAGGCTGTGCCCTGCTCCTAATGGGATGCTCCTAATCCTCATCTTCTCTGGATTTTAATCTCTTCAGTAACAGAATGAGGAGATTGGACAAAGTGACTTACAAGGTTTCTTCTGGTTTAAATGTTCCATGGCATAAATATATCTAACAATTCTGCTCAGCCAATAAAATTTGTCCACCACCCATCACCCTGCCTCCTGATGGTTACTGGGAATTCTCTCCACATCTCTACCTGTCTGCAGGAACCTCCATTCTAGTAGTAACAACTTCCCTGCATACTCCAAATGTAGGACCGAACACAGTAGAACACACAGAGTATGGTCTGGAGTGGAACTTGGTATGTGTGGGAATATTTTAGACCCTCTGCTAAGAGCTGTAATTTCTGACCCCTGAAAGGGCTGCATAACAAGATAGTCTTACTTCTCAGGAGGTTCTATGGCCTGAATCTTAAGAACAGGATCATGTATAATGAGGCGTTAGGTCACCATAATGCCACTCTGAAAATCCAGGTCACAGGACTGCATTTGGATAAGATTATATTCTTTTCCATTCCTTCAGATATTGGATACCTTTAGATAGGACTGATTTAGAGATAATGGACTCATTTCTAAGGCTAGACTATTATGTTGTTATATTATGGCATAAGGCTACTATTCCAGTTCCTATTGTGATATATTTAATTTCTTTGACTTTTCTCTTCTCTACCCAATCCTACCCACTTCCTCTACAGACTTCCTTCTATCCCCAAGAGTTTTGCAGTCTACTGGATGAGATAATTTCCTTTGTTTTTTACCCAGATATTCCTCCCCTCCACCATCAACATCTACCCATCAGGGAAGAAAAATGGCCACACAGAGTTGGACTTAATGAGTTTACCATAACCACATTACAAGGCAGGAAAGAAAAAAAGCCTTCCCTTTAATAAGGATGTAGGACTTCCTCTGACAAATCATAAAAGTTTTATTAATTAATTGGAAGCCGTCCCCAAAAATGGCATTTCTGAGGTTTCTATCTTGAGCTGCTGAATTCTGATCACATAGAATCCTCACCACAAACTAGACTGGAGGACAAAATTCAATTTTCCTTCTTCTTTCTGGAAGCAAAACAGGGACCCACATCAAAGGATCCTTTCAGAGGGGCTACTAATGAGCTCTAGGACACCACAGAATTTTTGTTGCCAAGTGTTCACAAAAACAGGGAAGGCCTCAAACACATCTTGCTGATGAAACGATGAACAATTATAAATCAAAGAGCATTCTTGTGCTGCTTACTGACACAGTTCCTGCCCTCTCTCTGTCTTTTCTACATCCATAAAGAAACTCAAGTTTTTAAAATTTAAAAAAAAAAAAAAAAGAAAAAGTAGAAAAAAGGAGAGAGTGGTGGGAGTAGAAGAAAGGGTGATGAGGTGGAATTACATACTTCATATTTGCCAAAGTTCTAAAGCAAAATAAGAAATCAGCCTTTCACGACCTTTAAAGTAGCAAAGATAGCATTAAAACAATGACAGGAAAACCCTCTGGACGATGGGCGTCTTTAAGGACCATCTTCACTTAGGTATCAAACAGAGCACATCCAACTCCGTTTTGGAAAAAGTAATTCCTTCAAAAGAGTGAAGATAAACATTTCTTGTAATTTTCTTTTCTGCAAGTTGGGTTCTGCAATGTTAGTTCTTAGATTAGTCCACCCCCAGTACAATATTAAAATCTGCCCAAGATTTTGCTATGAAATGCCAGTCAAAGCTGAAGAAGCACCGTTACACAGTCTGCAGTTGGAAGATCATAAAAAAATCATTCTTACCTCTGAACCATCATGACCTCGGCTCATTTAAAGGAACTGAAGACAGTGCTTAAGACAAAAGACACACGTATTAAGCACTTGTGTGCTGTGTGTGTGTGTGTGTGTGCGCGTGCGCGCATGTGCTTGCATTTTCTCCAACTACAAACCAGTGGAAGTAGGAACTTAAAAACCCCCGACGCCTTCCGCTGCCATATAATCTCAAGGAAATGACCATACTGTTTGTTGCTTTGATTAGAAACAAAAGCCTTTCAATATGAGTCACGGGAGAAACGGGAAAATAAAAACAACTGAAAAACTTCTGCTATTTCTTTTGGCCACTCAAAGGCTTTCTTTACTACACATTTAAAACATGATGAAATGTCATCTACTATTTTCTAAACTTCATTGATAATGCAAGCTCTAGTTTGGGTAATTATTCAGAGATAGGCAATGCCATGTACAAATCTAAACTTCAATTTCGGCTCTTCGTTCTACGCTTGTTCTGGATGAGGCTGGGAATTTAATGAATATAAATAAAAATAATATTTAACTCAACTTTGCTACTCACAGCCAGTTGATGTCAATAGCTTTTCCACTCAGAAAGAAACTCAGAATTCCATGGAACAACCTTAGTAAAATTAATCAGGGATGCCAGCCACAATAGAAAATCTTGGCAGAATGATGTGGTCTCAGAAAAGATTCATTTCACCATTTGCATTTAATGAAATCATTACTATTAAAGTCATTCAGTGAATAGGAAATAATTAAAATACATTATGCTTGAAGGAAGAGAGAAAAACATATAGAATATAGGAAAAATAATAAATTTACTTTTTTTAAAAAAAAAGAATGATTAAGTAAAAGCTTGTGACAGGGTATCATGCTTCTCCCACCTGAAAAAAAGAAGAGTCTGGAATTTTGCTCAAGAGTATGGTATGGTTAAGAACATAACCATAAGACTGAGTCTCTAAGACTCTCTAGAGTCAGAGAAACCTGGTGTTTTACAGCTGTATATATCCGTGGGAAAGTTACTTGATCTTTCTGAGAATTGGTTCCCTCCTTTGTAAAATGGAGATAAAAATCCTGATATCCTTCAGGAGTGCTGGGGAAATTAAAAGAGATAGTTCATGCAAAGCTCAAAGAATTTGCCTGGGAGATACCACAGGTATCTAAATATAGGGTGGGGTACCTCCCTTTACCCCCCAAAATATTAATCCCTCAGAAACCAGGGAGCAGCTCTTCAAATCTTTGCAAAGACTCTAATTACTATGACCACAATATATTGTCTGGGGAAGACACGGCAACCTGTAACAACTTCAGTCAATGCCAAATTTGGATGAAAATAGAAATCACTTGATGATATCAGTAGAAAAGGTGAGAAAAGGCAAAACCTTTAATACAGATTTAGTTAATTATTTGTGAGCATGTGACCTCCCAATTGGAGGGGTTGGATGTTAGAAGAAACAAGTTACTTAAACATCATTTCATGTATATATACTTATAGGATAAATAGAAAAAGGAAAAAAAATGCTGGGCAATGATATTCCCAGAAAAGTATCATATATGGAGACTGAAGAAGTACTATATAGTTCAAACAACTTGGGCAGAAGTGGAGATGCTGTGCTGATACAAGGATGACTCAAAGAAGACTTTTGTTTCAGTGCCAGCACACAGATGCAGGTGAAGAAGTTGAATAAAATTATTCAATCAAGAAAGAAATGACTCCAGTTATTAATCTGCATAACAAGTGTTATGAGCACTCCTAATATAAGGAGTAAATTTTCTAATATTTCATATACATTTCTAAAATTTTATATAGGTTAACCCAAAACATTTGCTCTGAGTCTTCTCGTTGGGAAGGTGGGGAATTATTATAGTACTTTATTTGAGAGAACCTTCTATTTGTTTAACATATAACAGTAAAAACTCAGTACATGGTACCTTTTCTTACGGGGCTGGAGAGTCAACTGAGAGAACTAGTGGGACATTTCTGATTGTACGGCAAAAATGTTTTCACTGTTGAAGGACGATCAGAATTTTGATAGCCAGTTTCAGCAGCAAGATGGGCTAGATTAGGCAAGGCTGAAACCAGGAGGCCAGGGCAGCTTGAGGGCCAGGTAAAGGTTGACAGATCAAATTCGGGAGGAGGCTGGGCAAGCTCAGGTTATGGTGTGAGAACACATAGAGATGGGAGTCTACCAGGAGTATTAAAATTAGGAGGCCCGGCGCAGTGTCTCAGGCCTGTAATCTCAGCACTTTGGGAGGCTGAGGTGGGCGGATCACCTGAGGTAAGGAGTTTGAGACCAGCCTGGCCAACATGGCATAACCCCATCTCTACTAAAAATACAAAAATTAGCCAGGTGTGGTGGCACGTGCCTGTCTTCCCAGCTACTTGGCAGGCTGAGGCAGGAGAATTGCTTCAACCTGGGAGAGGGAGGTTGCAGTGAGCCGAGATCGCGCCACTGCACTCTAGCCTGGATGATAGAGCAAGACTCCGTCTCAAAAAAAAAAAAAAATTAGGAAACAGGATCCCTGCTTTTCTATGGGGACATTATCCAAATAACTGGGAGTTGGGGGGAACCCCATATCCCCATATAAAGAGGATGAATATGTGATTCAAGACTGACCAATAAAATCACCCTACCCCAATGTGATGGTTAATACTTAGCGTCAGCTTGATTGGATTGAAGGATGCCAAGTATTGATCCTGGGTGTGCCTCTGAGAGTATTGCCAAAGGAGATTAACAATTTTTTTTTTTTTTTTTTTTTTTTTGAGACGGAGTCTTGCTCTGTCGCCTGGGCTGGAGTGCAGTGTCCGGATCTCAGCTCACTGCAAGCTCCGCCTCCCGAGTTTACGCCATTCTCCTGCCTCAGCCTCCCGAGTAGCTGGGACTACAGGCGCCCGCCACCTCGCCCGGCTAGTTTGTTTTTGTATTTTTAGTAGAGACGGGGTTTCACCATGTTAGCCAGGATGGTCTTGATCTCCTGACCTCGTGATCCGCCCGTCTCGGCCTCCCAAAGTGCTGGGATTACAGGCTTGAGCCACCGCGCCCGGCCTAGGAGATTAACATTTAAGTCAATGGGCTGGGAAAGGCAGACCCACCCTTGATCTGGGTGGGCACCACCTAATCAGCTGCCAGTGTGGCTAGAATATAAAGCAGGCAGAAAAATGTGAAAAGACAAGACTGGCCTAGCCTCCCAGCCTACATCTTTCTCCCATGCTGGATGCTTCCTGACCTCCAACATCAAATTTATATATATATTTATATATATATATAAAATATATGTAACATAACATATATAACATATTATATATAACATATAACATACAATATAATATATATATTATATATAGTATCCTATTAATTCTGTCCCTTTAGAGAACCCTTACGAATACACCCCATACCCATTAGTTAGAGGGATCAGAGAAGTATCTCTGCTTTTGTTTGTTCTGGAGTTACAAAGTTGCTTGGATGAGAGTCTGGGGCTACCAGGAAACCTCATGCCAGACAGAAGTGTTGGAGAGAGACAGACTCCAATGTCATTGTCTGAATTACTAAATGCCATTGAACCTGAAGTCATTCCCTGGCCTTTTCAGTTACTGAGTCTATAATTTCCGTTTCTGCTCAAGCTAGTTCTGATTTTCAAACAAAACTTTATTTGCAAACAAAAAGATCCTATCTAATATGTCAGTTTGTGTGAGAAAAGATAATTGGAATCTGACACCATTAGTCCACTGACCAACACTGTTCGAGAATGTGGGTGCTTATAAACACAGGATTGGGGAGTTTGATGGGGCTTTAGGAGCAAAGATGGGACAAGGGCATAGGTGCCGGGGATTCAGTCTCGAGGAAATGGGAGGAAATGGATAATTCCTGCAGGAGTGGGGTATCAGACAGGAGTTTTGCAATCAGTAAATCAGAAGGGGTCCCAGATAACTGGCATTCAAAGACCAGAACAGGACAGTGACAAAGCTGATGCTATATCCAACCTGAAACAAATGTTCTTCCAAATGCCTTCTGCCATGCAGCCAGACACAAGGCAGGGCTTAACTTGGGATTCGGGAATGTAGACTTGGGGAGCCCTGTTTAGGAGTCCCATTGAAAATGAAACTATATCCTGGAATAGGTTCAAATGAATTATGAGCTTCTAACTGAAACTGTGCCTATAAAATACAAATTGTGACACAGTTGGATGATCACCTAACTGGTCAGCTTGTACATATGTATTGGTGACTTTGTGGCGGCTTTTATTGACTGTGAGAGTGGAACAAGGGAAATATGTCCACCAATTTAAGGAAAAATATGTGGAAGCAGGATCCTGACTTTTATCTTTAAGAGAAGCTTTGCATTTTATCACAAAACTATCACTTTCATCACAGAACATTTCACATACTGAATGAATGCCAGACGCACCATAAAATCGCAACAGAGGCAATGTATTGTAGTTTTCCAAAACTCTTGACGGCTGGGCATAGCACTAAACCATTTGTCATAAAGTAAGAGGACAAACTTTAAGACCAACTCATCTCCTCCTAAGTTTAGTGAGGTTTGCACTAAAGAAAAAAATATTTCTTCATAACTTCTCATCTTTCTCTAATTCAGCCTCTAGAAACAGTTCAGTTCAGCTCAAATATTTCTTGAGCATCAAATATATGCAGAGGCCTTACAAGGAAGTCACAGATGAAAACACCATGGTTCTGACTTTCAACAAATTTACAGCCTGGACCTGGCATCTCTCAAACAGAGAAGAGTAATCACTTTATTTGTCACCTCATAGTCAACTCTGCAATTGAGGAATTACACATTCCTTTCACGCACATGCTGGTTTCCGTTTTTAATCTTTTATCAATCTGTACGTCAGAGCTTCTTGGATACCTGATGATTTTTCTTAAATTTGCATTCACTGCAAATTTAAGAAAAATTTTCTTTTTTGTAATTATTTTTACAAAATAATTACAAAAATATTTACATTTTTACAGTTAAAAATAATTGTAAAAATTATCTTTTTGAATGCCTATCAGGTATTGGACATCAGAGCTGGGTGTGTGGCCTATGTATGCCCACAAGATTCAGTGTTCAGAAGGGCCTCATGCTTGGTTTAGTGTTCTGCTGTCTCACAATTCTTCATCATTTTTGAACAAGGAATCCCACATTTTCATTTTGCATTGTGCTATGGTTTGAATGTCCCCACTAAAACTCATGTTAAAATTTAACTGCCATTCTCATAGTATGAAGAGATGGGACTGGCCAGATCGGGGGGCGGCGGGGGGGCACATGCCTGTAATCCCAGCAGTTTGGCAAGCCAACAAGAACAGATTTGCTTGAGTTGAGGAGTTTCAGACCAGCCAGGGCAATATGGTGAAACTCCATCTCTACAAAAAACACAAAAATTAACCAAGTGTGATGGCCTATAGTCCCAGATACTCAGGAGGTTGAGGTAGGAGAATCACTTGAGCCTAGGAGGTTGAGGCTGCAATGAGCCAAGACTGTGCCACTCTACACTCCAGCCTGGGTGACACAGTAAGACCCTGCCTCATAAACAAACAAACAAACAAACAAAAAAAGAAGTGGGACCTTTAAGACATGACAATGAATTAATTCATTATTACAGTAGTAGATTAGGTATCATGGAGGTGGGTTTCTAATAAAAGATAAGTTCAGCCCACATTTTTCCTCTTTCTTCCTATGAACCTGTGTGCCCTTCTGCCTTCAGCCATGGGATGACCCTGCCAGATGCCAGTGCCATGTTCTTGGACTTCCAGCCTCCAGAACCATAAGCCAAATAAATCTGTTTTTTTTTTTTTTTTTTTTTTTCTGAGACGGTGGGGGAACAGTGGTGAACAGGAGAGGTATCCAGAGGCGGGCATGAAACAAAAAATAATTTAATTCATAAATGAGGTAATTTCAGATAAGAGTAAGACTTAGGAAGAAAATAAAGCAGGAAGACATGATAAAGAGGGGTGGAGAATGCTGTTTGGGGAGAGTGAGCTCCTGAATTAAGACTGGAGGTCAGGAAAGACCCAATCACAGGAATAATTGGGTTCAGGACCATTTCTGCCTTGTTCAGGGCTATAACATGTGGAACCTGGAAAGTTCTCAACTAATATTTTGAATGAATAGAACTTCTGTTTAAAAAGGAAAAGTACCAAATACAGAAAATTAATTCATAATTTAGTACAAACTGGGACTGACCGATAAGGAACATTTAAGTTTATTTAAGGTCTCCTTCAGGATCACATGTTTTAGCAGCTGGAGGGGGTGCACCATGTCCAGGAAAAACAACCCTGATGGAAAAGTTCATTACTCATATTCCCCTCTAGACAGAAAAAGAGGGAAAACTTTTGTGCTAGGCAAATTTTCTTGCTTTCTTAACCATAAATGGAAAAACAGAGATGAAAAGAGGTAGGGAGAGAAGCAGGCATGGTAGGGGTTTCCTTTCTGTCTGTTTCATAGGATGAAGGCCATGACTTTTGACTTGGTTTTGCCATAAGGGACGTGCAGTTTTTTAGGTGACGCACATAAACTTTGTAAAATTGAGTCTCATCTCTGTGTTTGGAAAAATGAAAAGGGTCTTCAAAATTCATTCTTGAAATCCACTTTACAAATGGGAAACTGAGGCACTGAGATGTCTGGTAGCAAAAGTCTCCCCACTTGGGGGTAGAAGAACAGGATTTGAACCCAGGGCCCATGCTCTTACACATGGCCTTTCCATTTGGCCATTGTAGACAAGGTGGAATGCATCCAGGGGTTAACACTCAGGCATTCTGTTAGATTTCCTTCCTGTCTTTCTGTAGAACCTGGCCTTTTGTTTTGTTTTCCCCTTTCTCTCTCCCTTTGTATTCCTTTAAAGCCAAAACAAAAAAGGTTTTATAATGGAAAATTTCAAGTACACACAAAAAGTCAAAGACCAGTGTAATAACCACCTCCCATGTTTCCACCTAGTTTTAAGTTATCAACACCTGGCTAATATTGTTTCATTTATATTCTCACCTACTTTCTGTCCTCCTGTATGTATTATTTTGAAGCAAAACCAAGACTTAACTAATTTCATCTGTAAATAATTCAATATAAAAGATAAGGACCCTTTTTTAAACATAACCCTAAATACTTAAACAAGTTAACAAAAATTCCTTAATATTATCAGATATCTAGTCTTCAAATATCCAATTATCTGATTAATGTCTTTCTCCCCCAAGTTTGTTTGAATCAAAATAAAAAAAAGAAAAGCTCCACATTTTGCAATTGGTTGATATTTTCCATAGGTCTTTGTTAACCTGCAGGTTCCTGTTCCATCCATCTCTCTCTTTTTCTCTCCTCTCTCTCTCATTACAATTTATTTGTTGAAGAAACTAGGCTGTTAATCCTGTAAATTCTCCTACCACCTAGCTTTTGCTGATTGCATTCCCCTGGTATCACTTAAGATGTTCCTCTGTTTACTATGGTTCCTGTAGGTTGGTTGAGTCCCAAGGCTCTATCAGATTTCAGTTAGATCTTTTTTGGCAATACTATCTCATAGATCACCACTTGTGTTTTTTCATTAGAAGAGCCATTTCTTTTTGTGACATTAGCAGCTGCTAATGCTCAATAGCTATATCATTTAATTAATTAGGGGTTGCAGTATGATGGCTTTCTAATTCTATTATCCCTTACTTACTAGCTAGAATATTTCTATAATGAGAGATTTTTTTTCCCTTATCTATTAATTGGTTACCCAGTAGTATAATTCATACAAAAAAGGTAGAGAAAATGTTTGACTCTTTATCTTTATTTGCCAGTGTCCAAAATAATGAGTTGGGTACTTTCAAGGGTGGTCAAAATGTATTTTGTCATTATGAACATATGCATTTAAATATAATTTATGTGTTTCAATCCATTAAAGTTATTTTCTCTTTTTTAAAAGTTTCTTTACTGATATTCAGATTGGCCCATTTTGGCCAGTGGGAGCCTCTTCAAGCCAGTTTCCAAGTCCTTGTGACATGATTTTAGTGGTATTTGGCAGCTTCCTTGCTCCCTGGGATAAAAAGATGCTCATCTTTTGCATTTACTACTCAAAACCTGGGCATTGTCTGTTACTGCTGTTTGTTTCATTTAGAAAATTACACTATAAATTATGCATAATAAAAATACATATTTTAGGTATTACAGCCATGTTATTCACATCCCCACCAAGATATAAAACATTTTCAGAAAGCTATCTCTGCCTATCTTTCCCTACCTCACATAAACAACCACTATTCAGATTTCTATCACAATAGATTAGTTTTTCCTGTTGTGGAACTTCATACAAATTGAATTATAGAGTATGTATTTTTTAATACCTGGCTTCTTTTACTGAGCAAAATGTTTTTAATATTCATTCATGGTGTTGCATGCATTAGCAATTCATTCTTTTTTTTTTTTTTTATCACTGAGTAGTATCCATTGCATGAATATAGTATAGTTTATTGATCCCCTCTCTTGTTAATGGAAATCTGAGTTGTTCTCAGTTTGGGGGTATTAGAAGCTAATAAGCTATTAATATTCTTTCACAAGCTGTGTGTGTGTGCACATGCATATGTTTTCATTTCTCTTGAATAAATGTGCATGAGTGGAGCTAACAGATCATAGGATTAATGTATGTTTAACTGCCAAACAATTTCCTAAAAGGTCATACCATTTACCCTCCCAATATATGAGAGATCTGGTTATCCCACATCTTTGCAAAAATGTGGTATTATAGGTCTTCTTAACTTTAGTTATTTTAGTGAATGTGAAGTAATAGAAGCATTTGTGCTTCAGTGACTTTTTTTTTGCACAGGTATAGGTTTAGGTGATAATTGTAGATTAATAATAGCAAGCACTTACATAGTACTTAAAATGTGCCATACTCTGTTCCTGTTCATTATAAGTATAAACTCCACAATACCTTTGAAGTCGGGACTATTATTATTATCTCCATTTTACAGATGAGAAAACTGAGGCATAGGGAGGTTAAATAACTTACATGAAATCACACCCAGGAAGTAGCAGATGAAGGCTTTGAACCTACACAGTTTGGCTCCAAAGTTCAGGCTCTTGACTTGTATGCTCTTCTACCTCTCACAATTGTTAATAGGAATCCTTTCCAGTTCTCTAACATTTCACTGAGACACTGGTAAATATTTCTGTTTAAGACAACTATCACGAGGTCAGGAGCTCGAGACCAGCCTGACCAACATGGTAACACCCCATCTGTACTAAAAATACAAAATTAGCTGGGCACAGTGGCGCGTGCCTGTAGTCCCAGCTATTCAGGAAGCTGAGGCAGGAGAATTGCTTGAACCTGGGAGGCGGAGGTTGCAGTGAACTGGGATCGTGCCACTGCACTCCAGCCTGGGTGACGGACTGAGACTCCATCTCCAAACAAACAAACAAACAAACAAACAAACAACAGCAAAAAAAACAAACTATCGTGTTAACTTAAAAATCCTATACTTTTTAAAATAAAGAACTGTGAATTTTAAACAATTTCCTTCTACTCCTGCCCATCTTATTCTGAACTTAAACATTTTCCTTATATCAGCACGTCTCCAATTTTTATTATATTTTTCCTAAAAAGTTTTTTATTTTGAATACTTTTGTTGTTGTTGGATAATTCTTCTGGAAGTCCTGACTTTCAAGTCCTGAGCTTATATTGTATCAGAATGCTTTTTATAGTAAAAAAATAAACAAACAAAAAGTGAAAATAAGTTTAAGAATATGGATCTATATTCTCAGTATCTCCAGGTAGGGCAGTGCCAAGGTTGGTGAGGTCAGCAGATTAGCAATACCATAAAAGTCCGAGGCTTCTTCGATTTTTCCACCTAGCACATTCTTCTTAGGTAACATTCCCTCATGGTTGCAATATAGCTGCCATCCTTGAAGCTCTCACATCTCCACTCCAGAAAAAAGGATCACTTCTTTTTACCATGTGTTTTTTGTTTTTGTTGTTGTTTGTTGTTTGTTTGTTTTAAATAGAGACGGGTCTTGCCATGTTGCCTGGGCTGCTCTTGAACTCCTGAGCTCAAGTGATCCTCCCATCTCGACCTCCCAAAGTGTTGGGATCATAGGCATGAGCCTCTGCGCCTGGCCTCCATGCCTATTTTTAAGAGGAGACAGCTTTTTAAGAAATGACTCCCCATTGACCAGAGCTGGGTCTTATGTTTACCCTAAACCAATCCCTGGGAGAGGAATAAGGTCATCATGACTAGCTTCAACCACAGCCTCAAAACCGGTGTACTGAGACAACCGGTGTACTGAGCCATTGGTCTTTTCAGCCCTGGAGGCGGTCAGAGACACTTCAGTGATCACCTCCAGCCTGAGCAGCCTCTTCCATTTACTCCAGGTGCCACACAAACACTATCATTTTCTGTGCATTCTACAACATGAGAGAAAGTAGGGAAGCACTGGATTAGAGACCAATCAGTATTTCCCCAAGTTATATGGGCAAGGGGGTGATATTGATCCCTGAACCAAATCAAGCCTCTCAGGATGAAAGAAGCAAACAATGGATGTTTAAATCAGGCTTAGAAAATGAACACAAAACAAGAGAACCCACAGGGAGCAAAGTGACAAATTATGTCACGTGACTATCTTGCCTGTCCCACCACCTCAGTTGCCACCTTGATGATTCTGACTTCCAAACATCCTGTCCTTCTAGCTCAAACTCAGAAGACAGGAACATGCAAGTTTGGCCAAGCTGAACCAGGGGACAGACAGAGGACAAGCTGGCCCCTTGGTGGCCATGGCAGGAAGCATGCGCTGGGAACTGCCGTTTTGCCATCTGCCTGGTGGGCACCTCCAGAAGGAATATTGGGTGCTAACAGTATGCCAGTGGTGAGTGGGCAACTAAAAAAAAATGACAAAAACATCATTGGGAAACTTGCTGCAGCAATTCCAATTTGCCTCTGAGTTAGCCTGGCTCTGGTTAAAGTCTATACACAAACAAATCTGTGGGTCAATGCGTCTTCACCCTCAGGGCACTATCTCCAGAATAACCATGGCATTAATGGGATCCACAGTTTCAATCATCTCCTGAGTAATCAGTTCTGGTGCCTCCCCAAATGAGACAAATGACAGTTTCATGGTCGCTCGTGGCTATGAAATCTCACTGAGACAATTCGACTCTGGTTAAATTATATTTAAGTTAATAAATATGAATTCAGATGGCCAAAGAAGCTCAAAAACCCCTGGGCATCTAAGACGAAAAAGAAAAAATAAATGGCGCATCATTCTGTTCTCCTACCCCAAGCTTTCTCACTTGTGTTTTTTTTAAAAATAAATTAAGGCCTTGGTGATTTCTTCTCAGTTTATCTAAATGAAGTTTAGGCCATTTACAGAAGAGATAAAACAAAATTGCTGAAATTCACTAAACAGTAAAGGAGGAAACCACAGTATGAAACCAAACAGTATAGTGATTATAAAAAGCAGTAACTATTCTCAGCCATTTCTAAAGCTTAAGATTTTAGTGCGTAACAGAGAGGCTATGTGAACATCTATCTTTATGACACTTGGGTTTTAACCAGCAATGCTCTATATAAACCTATTTTAACTATACAAGGAAATTCCATATCACTCTGAGATGACAAATATTCTCTAGGAGACTAAAACCTGCTCTCGAGTCTGGCTCTAAAATTGTTCTCAAACCAATTTATACTGTGACAAAATACAGTATGTGTTTCCCCCAATGTTACTGGGCAAGAACAACTCCAGTATTCCAAGTATCATGGTCCTTAAGAAAGTTATGGAAATTGGACATCTTTACTAATAAATGAAGTAAAATAAAAACAAAGAAAATACATATTTTTGGCCAGCAGACTGGTATAAATCAAAGTTGTTAGCTAGAGTGTGGACAAGAAAGATTCTTATTCACTTGGTAGTAGCATAAATCAATACAACCTTTTTTTTTTTTTTTTTTTTTTTGAGATGGAGTCTTGCTCTGTTGCCCAGGCTGGGGTGCATTGAAGCAATCTCAACTCACTGCAAACTCTGCCTCCTGAATTCAAGCAATTCTCTTGCCTTAGCTATTTGCTGGGATTACAGGTGTACATCACCACGCCTGGCTAATTTTTGTGTTTTTAGTAGAGATGGGGTTTCACCATGTTGGCCAGGCTGGTCTTGAACTCTTGACTTCAAGTGATACACCCACCTCGGCCTACCAAAGTGCTGGGATTACAGGTGTGAGCCACCGCACTCAGCCGGTACAACATTTTTGGAAAACCAAATTCCTTCCAAATTCGAGCAATATCATTTCAAAGTGTTCATTTCACAGAAATTCTCCCACAAATGTTTTATGTATAAGAATGGTTACTGTAGCATTGTCTTAGTAAAACTTAGAAACAGGTCAGGCATGGTGGCTTATGCCTATAATCCCAGCACTTTGAGAGGCTGAGGGGGCGGATCATTTGAGGCCAGGAGTTCGAGATCAATCTGGCCAACATGGAAAAATCCCATCTCTACTAAAAAAAAAAAAAAAAAAAAAAAAATTAGCTGGGCATGGTGGCACAGGCTTGTAATCCCAGCTACTTGGGAGGCTGAGGCACGAGAATTTTTTGAACTCAGGAGGCGGAGGTTGCAATGGGCCAAGATTGCACCCCTGAACACTCCAGCCTGGGCAACAGAGTGAGGCTCTGTCTAACAAAAAAAAAAAAATTTTTGAGAACTTAATGTCCATCAGTAGGAGACTGATGAAATTAATTATAGTTCATTCTCACCATTGAATACACACTGATTAAAAATAATGACATATATCAGTATGTAAGACATGTAAGTAAATACAGTTTAGAATAAATTATGTAGGATGATCTCACCTCTGTAAAAATTTATATCATAAAAATATGATATGTATGTCACTATATGTTTAGAAAGTATCTGGTGAATATATACCCTGTTAATAACCATTAAAGAACCTTCATGTTCTAAGCCATGCATATCTCTAACAATTAAATTTATTAACATATGTTGCCTTAATGATAAAAACTCTATAGTTCTTAAAAGAGCACAAATGCACCCTTTTCTTCAATAGAATTCATACCAATAATAATTAATAATCTCTGTGGGTTTTTTGTTGTTTTGCTTTTTGTTTTGTTTTTAAACAGAGTCTCACTCTTTTGCCCAGGCTGGAGGGCAGTGGAACTATCACAGCCCACTGCAGCCTCAACCTCCTGGGCTCAAGTGATCCTCCCACCTCAGCCTCCTGAGTAGCTAGAACTACAGGTATGTGTCACTATGCCCGACTAATTTGTATTTTTTGTAGAGATGAAATTTTGTCATGTTGCCCAGGCTGGTCGTGAACTCCTGGACTCAACTGATCCACCCATCTCAACCTCCCAAAGTGTTGGGGTTACAGGTATGAGCCACCGTGCCCAGCGAATAATCATTTTTAAATGGACATACTAGACAAACACTTGGAGACACTACTGCCCTTCTGGCACTGTGTGAATGGACACAAAGTTAAATTAAACAGATCTTTATTCTCCAGAAATGGTCTACACAAGAGCCTGGATCAAATGTTTTGAATAGGACATTTTACAAAATTGTAAAAATATTATAGATATTCTTGCTATAAAATATTTGATTTCAGAATAATATGAAAGTAAGAGAAGCAGAAACTTCTCCTTCATCCACTTCCACTTCCCAGAGGTAAAAATTATTGATTAATAATTTGGGTTATACATGTCAAGCCCCATCCCTCCCTCCACACACATGAACACATACACACATTGCTGGCGTATATCCATAACAATACACATACATACATATATACATACACATACACACATCCCATATATTGTTCTGTACTTTGTTTTTGTTTTTACCCAAAAAATATATCATTGACAATTATCTGTGCCAATGGTTTTGTTTTTACCCAAAAAATATATCATTGACAATCATCTGGGCCAATTTTCAACTCCATTCTTTCTCCTGATCTCATAGAATTGCATAGTACCGAGGTACCATCATTTAATTAACTATTCTGTTTATTCTCACTGCTTTGTTATTTGAAATATGAAAATCCTGGCACATGCACCATTACATGAGAATGTCCTTAGGAGGATTTCCTGAAATGGAAATGCTTGGTCAAAGAGAACAAATATCTTACATTTTGACTGGAAACAACTAAACTGCCCTATAAAAAGGTTGCAACGATTTATCAGATCAATTATAATTTAATGCTTCTGCTTTAAAATATCCATTTCCTCTCATTCTTATTTTAGATAATTTCACCTATATGACATATATCAGTATGTAAAACATGTTACAGTCCCATTTCTGGGATGCTTTTCCTTCTCTCTTTTTTATTTTACCTATTTTAGTGGTCAAGGCCTTTTTCTAAACTATAATTTACTGAGTTCTTGTCATGTTCTAGGCATCAGTTTAAGCAGTCACACAGCACTCTCCCATTTAAACCCGACAATATCATGAGATAGCATGTTCCCATTTTACAGATGAGGAAACCGAGGCTCAAAGGGGTTGAGAAACATGCTCTGAGTCACCCAGGCAGTAAAGGATGTGGGCCAGCATTGGAACTCATACCACTTGACTCCAATATCCTTAGCTCCCACAGGATATGTGCAAATCACACAAAGGAAACAGATAAAGCTGTTCATCCCATTACAACATCTATTAGAACAGACTGATGACATTAGACAGCAGTAAATAATGAATGCAGCTGCTCTGGCTGAGGAAGGCACTGTGGTTTCCCAGGCCACATCCTCTGTCTTTTTTCTCACAGATCCCTCAAGCCTGTGCCTACCCACCTTGTCCTTCTTGGACAGGTGCTTTGCATACTTCTTGAACAAATGCTATCGCCACATTTTGAGTATGTCTCACTCTTCTGCCTTACGCTTGATACACAGTCCTCCCCAGTGAAGTAGCCCATGGCACACTCCCACTTCACAGACGAGCCAGCCAAACTGATAATGCAGGAGCTTCAGCACATAACTGTCTGGAGTGCAGTGGTGCAATCACGGCTCACTGCAACCTCAGCCTCCTGTGCTCAAGCAATCCTCCTGCCTCAGCCTCTTGAGTAGCTGGGACTACAGGTACACACCACCAGGTCTGGCTAAATTTTTTGGTATTTTTTGTAGAGATGAGGTTTCACCATGTTGCCCAGGCTGGCCTTGAACTCTTGGGCTCAAGCAATTCTCCCACCTCGGCCTCCCAAAGTGCTGGGATCACAGGCATGAGCCACAGGCTCAGCTTGTTTTCTTCTTTTTAATCAAAGGAAACAGATGAAGTTGTTTATCAATTTTCATTTGCTGAACTTCATCAAAATTAATAGTAATTTTCTAAAGAATACACCTATTATGGAGTCTAACCATATTATTTGTACTATTTCAGAGTCACAATATAACTTCAGAAGTAATGTTGAAGGTTGGAGGAAAAAAAGTGAAAGCTATCTTTAGTGAATATGTTGGCTCATGGTTTTACTTTCTGAAAAAACTTCAGATACACAGTCCTATATATACATAAATACATACATGTATTTGTACATTTTTCATATGTCATACATTAAGTACGCACACATATTTATTTCTTTATAGATTTAAGCATGACCTATTTAGCTCAGAGAAAAACACAAGGAAAAGGCCAGAAGAAAAGCAAAAAGGGTAGAAAGAACATAATTAAATTTGATTTACTTAAAACACAATGCACAGATAAAAGTGTGGTGAATTTTTATAACCTAATTTAGTATATAAGCCTGAAAAAAATTAAATGGATGCAACTGTGTGCTGAATAAAGGAGACTGTTCAGATTCTGGCACTAACATCTAAAAAAACAAAGATTTTTGAAACTCAGAGTTGGGTTCTGAAGTTTATAGAAGGAAAAACACATTCACTAAAAAAAAAAAAAAAATCTCATTCCCAAAAAGAATTTGAGAGCAAAATCTTATTAACTCAGCTGGAACTATATCTGGCATCAATACCTAGAAAGTTCAAAATATAAAAATCCTAAGGAAGAAAAGAGCTTCATAAATTTAAGCATGATTTGACAGTTAAGATTCTTTGTATCCTGACCAAAATTGTTTCTAACTTAAACACTGAGTTCCTTTAAAAATTGGTAGTAGCCTATTTATTAAAAGAAAATGTACTTTCTCCTAAGAAACATTTGGGAAATACCTGGTATGACTTTTTTCTTCAGCGATGATGATGGCAGATTGTCATTATTTGATGGTGCTAATTAGACATAATAGCCAGCTCTTGTAACTTAAAGAGTCAAATTCTCTATATATTGTCTATGCTTGCAGAATTTTGAAAAGCTTGAACACAGCCAAAGAGTTGGGGAAAGCAAGCTTTTAATTAAACACTAATAAAGGCCAGAAAAAATTTTGCTTTTGTCTCTGTTTTTTTTTTTTTTCTTCTCCTAAGAATCCAGGCAAGTCCAACCAGAAGGGCCGTTCATCCTTTAACTCCAGTGGATGGGAAAGACCTGAGACAGGGTCAGAATGATTGAAAAAACGTACATAGAAATGCTAAAAAAAAAAAAAAAAAAAAAAGAGAGCAAACGGTCTAAAATGTCTGTCAGGAAAAACAGGGCACCTTCCAGAGCCCAACCACAGGGCTGGGTGCAGGAAATAGCGATCACTTGACAGGACTGACGAGAACTGCAGAAGCTGCCAAGTTCCCTGCCCTGGGCTGGGCACGGGTGGGTACTTGCAGCTGGCAGTACACACAAGCTGGTGTCCTTGAGGGAGCCTACTGGCACCAGGGTTAGAGGAAATAACCTACTCCGCTATCTAAAGCAATGCTTTTCTAATGAAACGGTCATTAGAGAAGCCAAACGAATGTATTCTCAATCAGCTTACGCTGGCTTGGGGCTATTTTCAATCAAGAAAAAGAATAAACCCACACATACAAATGTATTTCAACATACACGGCTTTTTCCCCACATGAGGTTTCTAAAGCTTCATGGAATGCAAATGCTGCTTCCCCCTCCTCCAAATGCTTGGTGTCTTCCCATACCACGTGCTGCCTCTACCCTTGCCTGGGTCCCCATCGTCTCTTAGCTGGAGATCTGAAATGGCCTCCTGACCGCTCTTACCCCTTTTAAGTCATTCTCCCCAGAGTGGCTGGAGCAAGCTTCTTAAAGGGTAAAGCAGATTCATTTGTTCACTTAATCAACAAGTATTTCTGAAGCACATTTTTGGTTCCAGGTGTTGTTCCAGGCACTGAGGATTCTAACAGTGAAGTCCCCTCCATGCCTTCAGCTATTAATAACGTTCTGGCAGGGGAAATGAGCATATCAACAAATACATTCATAAAGTCAGGTGGTGTGGTGAAAAGGGTTACAGTGAAAAATAAAGCAGGCTAAGACATGGTTGGGAGTCACCTCCCGGTTGGGGTGACAACTGAAGAGAGACCTACAGGAAGTGATGGGGTAAGCATCATGTAGACTTCTCAGGAATGAGATTCCAGGCAGAGAACATTCTGTGGGCTACAGCTCTGAGGCTGGAATGTACTTGGCAGGTTTGAGGGACAGCAAGGAGGTCAGGGTTGCTGGAGAAGCGTTAAAGAGGGGAAGGATGCTGGGAGTTAAGACCAGAGGTTGGGTGTGTGTGCTGGAACTGAGGCGGGAGTTGGGAGGAGCCTAGGTAGAAGGAATACTGATCACACAGACACACAGGGGCCTTGTAGAGATAGTAAGGCCGGGTTGTTTCTCAGAGTTGGGAAGTCATTGAAGGGATCTGAACAGAAAAATGACATGATCTGACTTACTTTGAACAA
The DNA here is from genome assembly GCF_002776525.5 of Piliocolobus tephrosceles. NCBI lineage: Eukaryota > Metazoa > Chordata > Mammalia > Primates > Cercopithecidae > Piliocolobus > Piliocolobus tephrosceles. Next base: position 66,964,382 of record NC_045435.1, on the reverse strand, counting down.
AATCACACTGGAGGTTAGGTTGAGAAAAGACTGTAGGGGTGGTTGGCATTTGTAGAGAGACCAATTAGGAAGCTATTGCAACAAACCAGCTAAGAAATGAGGGTGGCTTGGCCCCAGAGTCATGGTGATGAAGACGATGATAAGTGGATATATAGTTTGAAGGTAGAGCCAAAGGGATTTGCTGATGGGTTAGAAGTAGAATGTGAGTGTTGAAAACTAGCCAAGGTTTTCATTTCAGCACCCGGAAGTGGAGTTGCCATTTACTGACAAATAGCTGACTACAAAGTAAGCTCCGAGAGGGCAGAGCTTTTTGTTGGTTTCTTGCTGTATCTCCACTGCCTCGACCAGGCCTAGAATGTAATAGGCCCTCAGTAAATATTTGTTTAAATGCATGCACAAGTTATTTCTACATTTGAAACATCTTCAATGGCTTCCCACCACACTTACAGCAAACTCCAGAACACCAGGGCACCGTGTGATCTAATCTCTGCTTCCTTGCCAAACCCACCTCTGACGACCTTAACATTTCTTGCAACACTTTGGCCACTCCACTCTGCTCTCCAGTCCTACAATATCCTAAGGTCTTTCCTGCCTCAGTGTATTTGCATCTGCCATTACCTCCACTTGGAATGCTGTTCTCCTTGGTCTGCACATGCCAAGCTCCTTCTCATCCTTTGAGTCTTGACATTAATAAAACCTCGGAAAGAAGCCTTTTGTCACATTTCTCCCCTGCCAGCTTCATCCCCAGTGGACTCTGAGCTCCACAAGGGCAGGGTCTACCTCTGTCTGTTATGCTGTTGTATCCCAAGTGCCCAGAAAAGTGCCTGAAAGGTAATAAATATTGCTCAATAAAAAGTGCTTTAATAAACAATGAGGCTGGGCATGGTGGCTCATGCCTGTAATCCCAACACTTTGGGAGGCTGAGGTGGGTGGATCACCTGAGGTTAGGAGTTGGAGACCAGCCTGGCCAACATGGAGAAAGCCTGTCTCTACTAAAAATACAAAAATTAGCTGGGCATGGTGGCACACGCCTGTAATCCCAGCTACTCGGGAGGCTGAGGCAGGAGAATCACTGGAACCTGGGAGGTGGAGGTTGCAGTGAGCTGAGATCATGCCACTGCACTCCAGCCTGGGTGACAGAGCAGGACTCTGTCTCAAAAATAAATAAATAAATAAACAAACAAAAAATGAATGATGATATCTGATAGAATGGTAGCTTAAATGATGATATCCAGTGTATATCATAGTCCACTCTTTTTAAGCATTATATATGTGTGTATATGTGTATACATACCTACACATATACATACACAAATATGCATTTATTTTTCACTATTACCTTAGAAGACAGGTATAATATTAATATCTCCAATTTAAAAATGAGGCACAGACATGGAGTAACTTGCCCAGGGTTATACACGTGACGGGTAGCAAAGCTGGGATTTGAACTCAGGCAGTGTGTAGTTCTAGTGTCTGTGCATTTAAACCCCTAAGATTTACAAGGATTCCCTTGTGCTGATGCGAAACACCTCTATGATTTGACTTTGGAGATAACTGGGGTGACAGGAGGAGAGAGAACTCTCAGCCAGGTGTTTGTGGATGCTTGCATGTTTGCAATTAGAAACAAACAACTTCACAAAAGCTTGTCTTCTTTTGAAGTGGAAAGGCTACTTAAAGAAATAGACCAGGCAGTCTTACCAACTCTTTTTACTTTAGTTTAAGTGAGTTTATCAAATCCGGCTATGGTTACAGAGTTTGGTAGAGGGAGAGATGAGAGACTAGGAGAGCGCTAAAAAGAAATGTAGGTAAGGCCAGGCACGGTGGCTCAAGCCTGTAATCCCAGCACTTTGGGAGGCCGAGACCGGAGGATCACGAGGTCAGGAGATCGAGATCATCCTGGCTAACCCAGTGAAACCCCGTCTCTACTAAAAAATACAAAAAAAAAAACTAGCCAGGCGAGGTGACGGGCGCCTTTAGTCCCAGCTACTGGGGAGGCTGAGGCAGGAGAATGGCGTAAACCCGGGAGGCGGAGCTTGCAGTGAGCCAAGATCCGGCCACTGCACTCCAGCCTGGGCGACAGAGCGAGACTCTGTCTCAGAAAAAATAAAGAAACGTAGGTAAACATAGAAAAGGAAGAGGCTGACTTTAGGTAAGTGGCAAACTAAGTTCATCTCATTCAATGACTCAAGTGGATGAGATTAGGATTTAGACACATCTAAGCTCCAATCTTTGCTCATGAACAAGTTAATAAACAACTGTGAACAATTTCTGCATTTGCCAAATGGGTTTAATTATACCTACTTAACATCGTTAGAAGAATTAAATAAAATGGTGAATATAAAATGCTCAGCACTGTGTCTGACATACAGAGAAATGTTTATTAAATAAATATAACTGGCCAGGAATGGTGGTTTATGCCTGTAATCCCAGCACTTTGAGAGGCTGAGGTGGGAGGATTGTTTGAGGGCAGGATTTCAAGACCAGCTAGGGCAACAACAAGATCTCGTCCAAAAAAAAAAAAAAAAAAAATTGCTGGGTGTGGTGGTGCACCTGGAGTCTTAGCTACTTGAGAGGCTAAGGTGAGAGGATCACTTGAACCCAGAAGCATAAGACTGCAGTGGGCTATGATTGCACCAATGCACTACAGCCTGAGACACAGAACAAGACCCTGTCTCAATCAATCAATCAATCAATCAATGCTTAAGATGAGCCAGGCAACCTAGTGAAATCTTTATTTACATAATAAAGATTTTGTTTATTAACAACCCTGGAAGGTAGGCACTATTATTTCCTCATCTTACAAAAGATAAAATGCACCAAGAAGTCAAGTAACTTGTCCATGTCACACACCTATTAAGTAGGGTATTTGGGCTTAAATCCCAGTCAGAGTTTGCACTCTAGTATGATAACTTTTGGCTTAGGATCAAGTCTTTGCAAGGGGTCCAAATTTTTACATTTGAAGAGCTACTATTTCTCCATCAATGCTATCGTTAACCTTTATACCAAACTTAAAAGATCTTATTTTATCTTTTTATAGGTAAATAAACAGGCTTAGAAAGGGTAAGCAGCTTGGCTCAAGGTCATATAGCCGATAAGTGATGGAGATTTGATTTTTATCCCAGGTTCAGCTGACTCTAGCCCATTCTATTTCCCTATTTTACGAAGGACCTTTTCTCTGCTAGGTAATAAGCATCTAATCGAATTTTAATGAGACAAACTAATTCCTGTAAAAATATTTGCTGGCTACACTACCCAAGGGTAGCATGATGCTTATAATAACCAGGTCTTCTTAGCAGTTGCAAATCTCAGGGTCAGATCAGAGGACAGCTTACACAAATGGAAAAGATAGCAGTTATGGGGTCCTAGAGCCTTTGTGCATGAGGATATTGAGTTATTAGTACTATGGAGTGAGGGTCAGAGTTAGGAGGAAGAAAATTTAACAGTTTCCTGTCAGAGAGACAGAAATAAAGCAACTAAAAGTTGTGAGCCTGTTTGCTTTTCTAGTATCAATCAAACAGACAGTAGCATTAAGATGGTAGTGCTGCCTGATAAAATCCTGTGCCACAAAACCATGTGTCCACAGTGTGTCTACACAGTGGTCAGTGGGCCCCTTTCCTGGTGGCCATCCAGACTACAGTTCTTCATCTGGGTGGTGAGAGGAATGAGTCAAGGCTTCTGCAAACTTTAGAAGCTTCAAAGGTTAAGAAATTACGTGCATAAGAATTATGAACAATGCATATATGAAGATAATTTGCCAGACATCCATCCAACCATTCGTCTATCCATCCAATTGCCTACCCACCCACTTGCCCATCCAATCATCCATCCACCCACCCACCCACTTACCCATCCACCCATCCAAGCATCCATCCAACCAAACACCTACCTCTCTATCTTACCTACCATTCATCCATCCAACATCCACCCATTTAACAATCCACCCATCTACCCATTCATCCACCCACCCACCCACTTACCTGTCCAACCTTCCATCCATTCATCCATCCACTCCATTCCATCCATCCATCCATCCGTCCATCCATCCATCCATGCAATCATCTATTTAACCAAGCACCCATTTATTGGTCCATCCATATAACATCTAACAGTGTTTTTAGTGCTTTTAAATATTAATACATTTAATTTTTATAACCATCCCAAGAAAATAACTATTTGATGTAGGTACTATAATTGTTCACATTTTACAGCAGAAAAAAAAAAAAAAATGGAGCTTTGGAGAACTCACATAACTAGTAAAAGGTGAGTTAGGATTTGAACCCAAGCAGTATGAGTTCATAGACTTCATCTTTAAGCAGTAGGCTATGTTTTCACCCAATATTTTTTGAGTGAATGAATAAATGAACAAATGAAAAAATTGTATCTTTATGTGTCATTTCTCTTAAAATAAAGCAGCAAAGTTGTGGCCAGAGGCTGAGTGTTAGAGTCAGTGAGCATGTTATTCAAATTCCAACACTGTGACTTATTACCTATTATAATAAGTACATAAAATCAATAAAATGGGCTTCATAATATCATATGGAAGAGGATAAAGGCACAACATCGAATAAAGTGTTGACTTTATTGACTTGACTGCTTGTTAATCTCCATTTCAGAGTCTGCTACCTAAGGAACCAAATCTGTGTCAGCATTCGCGCTGTTCTGTGGCGAGGCAGAATTGGTTTGCCTGGCCCCTGTAGTTGGGTGGGTATGTGACCAGTTCTGCCAATGACTGAGAAGTGACATGAGCCACTTCGAGGCCAAGCATTTAACTGTCAGGACCAGACTCTGAAGAGCTCTTCACTTTCTATCAGGGCATCTGGCAATGTTTAGGAACATTCTGTGGGCCTGAATGACAATAATCAACCAAGCTTCCAGCCAACCAGTGATTGGATAGGCAGTATGAGCAAAAGTAGAGAAAATCATTGCTTTAAGCCACCAGGATCCTGGGGCTGTTTGTTGCCATGGCTAACCCCATCTATTCTGACTGATATACTGACATCACTACAACGGCCTCCGAGCTTCCCTTGCCTTACTGCTTCCCTATGCAACACTTCCCAAATCTATCAGCCTCACGGCTGCCAGTGGTAATTCTAAATCAACTCCTTCCTTCCCCACAAAGATCTCCCCATAAACATCAAAATTCTGAAGTACAGGGTCATTCAAGTTCAGGCATCATTCTCAATCAAAATCTGTCTTTGTCTCTCTATTCATCAAGGTTAAAAAAACAAAAACAAAAAACGCTCTTCATAATCCCCAACAAAAGTCATGTTCCATGCCTGAAATACCCTTCTACCTTCCTCCTACTTGTCTTTCAAAGATCAGCTTGAGTCACTCCCTCTAGGAAGCTTCCTTGGTCCTTCCCTTTTGCATTATTCCTGTCTGGTTTAGACTCCCTCCACTGATCACCTAAAAAGGCAAAGTCCTTTCATAGACCTTGGTTTCCTTAACTGTCTCCCTTACACGAAAACACATTTTCTGAAGGCAAGACAAAAGTCTATTTTGATTTTGTGTTTCTAACATCTTGGCATAGGAACTGAGACTTGGTGAGCCCCTGATAATTACTTTAGGTATGAATGAATGAACAAATGAATAAATCAATCTAGGACTCCAATCATTATATTTTATAGAGAAGGACCTAGTAAAGGTAAACTGAGGACTCATTCTGAAGATTTGTTTTTTAATTTCTAAATAATTACAATTTTTGTTTTTGTTTTTGTTTTTGAGACAAGGTCTCACTCTGTTGCCCAGGCTGAAGTGTAGTGGCAAAATCTCAGCTCACTGCAGCCTTAGCCTCCCGGGTTCAAGCATTCCTTCTGCCTCAGCCACCTACGTAGATGGGGCTACAGGCACACACCACCACACCAGGCTAATTTTTGTATTTTTTGTAGAGGTGGGGTTTCGCCGTGTTGCCCAGGCTGGTCTCGAACTCCTGGATTTAAGTGACCTGCCCACCTTGACCTCCCAAATGCCGGCATTATAGGCATGAGGTGCCACACCCAGCCATGACTAGGTTTTTGATGAGAAAATTTTTCCGTATTCCTTTAAGTTCTGTTTTTCTGTGATAGAATTATGGATTTTTCTTCCTCCAGTATTCTCCACCTCTTTTTTCTTGTCCGGGGATTGGCAAACTTGTTCTGTAAAGGGCTGGATAGTAAATATTTTCAGCTTTGTGGGCAATAGTCTTGTATCAGCTACTGAACTTTAAGTAGTTCAGACACAACTGCTCAATCTTGCCGTTATAGTGTGAAAGCAGCTGTAGATAACATGTAATGGATGAGCCTGGCTGTGTGCTAACAAAACTTTATTCACAAAAACAAGAGGCAGGCCAGACTTTGCCCGCAAGCTGTAGTTTGCTGACTCCCTTTCTAGTCCAACTAATTTAGAAGACTGTGGAGAGTGAAGGGTGAGGGCAAGCAAACTGTATACAGTATGAAATGTACAAGGGCTCAATAGGGAATTGTCCTTTGGAGGACTTGGCCTTTGCCAACCAGTGTGGTGAGACCCAGAGTTCAGGCATTACCAGTTTGTGGATCATTGGAGTCTTGGATATAGCAAGATTGCGTCTTCAGAGACCCTAGTGGGAGATAGCTGTGACCTTCTAGATTTTAACTGTGGGCTTAGCTAAAAGAGGATGTGCTCTACCGTGTGGAACACAGTCCAAATACCCAGGGTCCACCCCACATATGCTGCTGTGGGAAATTTTACAGTCTCTCTTACTTAGCATCCTCATGAAACATGCAAAAATGGGAATTCAGTTTCCAGGCCTAGAGGAACTAGTGTCACCTATAAAAGCAACAGTAATGCCCCTAGCTACCCTCTATCAAGTATCTTCTCTAAGTTCAGTATTAAATCCTTTACATAAACAAGAGCTAACATTTATTGAGCATTTGCTTGTGCCAGGAACAGTGCTAAGTGATATATATGTTCCCTCATGAATTTCTCACCCTATTTTATAATGCAGCTACTTCTGGTCCCCAACTTTTACCCAGGAGGAAATGAAGCTCAGAGAGGGAAAGCAATTTGTCCAAGGTCAGATTTGCTCAAGTTGAGCCTACAGACTCTGCTGTGTTCTGTGTTGCATGCTACCCCCTCAGGGCCAGCAACCTGCTTCAGGGGAGCTGATCCAGTCTCTTATTGGTCACTTAAATATCCCGGAGTCTGTGCAAGTTGCCCTCCTGTTGGAGGCAATGACTCCCTTCAGAGTTTGCAAGAAATTCTACCTTTGGGACGCTGGAGAGAAGGGGAAAACCTAATCCCAAGGAATAAACTGAGGGTTTTGTTAGAACATGTCATACTTAATAAAAAGCAAAGGGTGTTGATTATTTTTTCTGTAATATTCTGTCATCATTTTCCACCTAAGTTGTTTGTTAAACCAAATTAATTGCTATAACAAAACCCACCCAGGCAAGATATAAGGAGGATAGGCATATGGTTGATGAATCAGCTTTTAGCATGTAGCTTAAAGTGAAGGTGAATGCTCATGTCTGCCACTTTCGCCAAATTCAAGGCTTCACTTATAAAGTGAGTCTTTGTTCAAGGCAGCCTCAATGCAGCCTGAGCCTGCTTTTTATTTAGTCTCATTACTACAGAAATGCCTTATAGCTCGTATCTTAATTATTCATGGTTTGTTGGCAAATTAAGTTACTTGCTTCTCCAATATCTAGAAATGGAGGAAGTGTTCAATTCCAAAGAAATTATGCCTTCCTAGCTTTGCTGGCTTGACAATAATGTTGTTGGAAAATACTTTATGAATAGGTGGGAGATCTTATTTCACTTATAGTATATGAAAAAAAGAATACCCCCAGGAGCCTGCCAGGTATTTCATGTAATGGATACCTCCCTCCCCACCCTATTTCTCTCTAGAGTGATGAAGCTTTGGCTTTCCTTACAAACAAGACTATTCAGACTAGAAGCAAGAAAAATGACACCTTTTTATCAACAAGATCATATAAAATTTAGTTCAGTAAAATATGTAACTCCCTGGTGTGTGTGTTTCTAGTCCATATGCCTGAAAGCTGAGCAGTGCAGTGGAACAGTCCCCTCTCTGATTTAGAATTCATACTTATGGGATAGCAAAGGGGTATTCTTATGATAAGCCCCTTAACTCAAATTCCTGTGGCAAAATACGTACAAAAGTATTTGAGCATTAATCTTTGTACTTATCTTCAAAAATAGCTAATCTTTTTATGTAAAGAGCACTAGATTTGATATTCTAATGATGCAGTGGGCATTGTTGGTTGCATTTCAGCCAAGCATTTTGCCTTTCTTCCCTGGCAGCTCTGTGGTCTGAGGAGGGCCAACCTCACTCCTAGGTTTGAAAATGGATCCATTCCCCCGATAGCCTTAGCAAATCAATGCAATCCAGTGTTTCTTAACCTTTTAATTCATTGTTATCTGCTTAAGGAGCCTTTTTAGATTTTTGTTTGTCACCCCTCCTTATTTATTTATTTATTTATTTATTTATTTATTTATTTATTTAGAGACAGAGTCTCGCTCTGTTGCCCAAGTTGGAGTGCAGTGGTGTGATCATGGCTCACTGCAACCTCCACCTCCCAGGTTTAAGTGATTCTCATGCCTCAGCCTCCCGAGTAGCTAGGATTACAGGCATGTGCCACCATGCCTGGCTAATTTTTGTATTTTTAGTAGAGACAGGGTTTTGCCATGTTGGCCAGGCTGGTCTCGAACTCCTGAGCTCAAGTGATCCACTTGCCTTAGCCTCCCAAAGTGCTGGAATTACAGACATGAGTCACCACACCCAGCTACTTTTTGTATTTTTAGTAGAGATGGGGTCTCACCATGTTGGTCATGCTGATCTTGAACTCCTGATCTCAAGTGATCTGCTCACCTTGGCCTCCCAAAGTGCTGGGATTAGAGGTGTGAGCCACTGCACCCAGTCTAATTCCTCCCATTTTAATGTCACAAATATACTGTATTTCTGTTTATATATTGCATGTATATTTGTGCTTTATAAATAAAAGAAGTGAATTTTTTTGCCATCCCCCTCCTCCAAAATAATTTTTGCCTCCTTTGGGCCATTTCACTCTCATTGAGAATGCATAAATTGTCATCCCATACTCTGTGCCAATCAGTGCATGGCATCAGGAGTGGGTACAGACCCTAAATTGGAGTTCCAGCATGTAATCTGGGGCTTTTTTTTTTTTTTTTTTTTGGATAGTTGGAGGACATGAGAAATTCTTTCCTTCTGGATGTCTGGATATAAGGCCTGAAACTGCTGTGATTATCTGCTATTGTGAGGGAAGAAACCAGCTGAAGATAAAGCCAACACATGAGCAAGACCAGGACTGAAAGTTTGGTTACCCTGATCAAACAATACCTGAAGTTCATTCTACGCTAGACTTTTCAGCTGTGACAAAAGTCATTTCTTTTTACTCTGTAGGCAAGTTTGAATTGTGTTTTCTATTACAATAAAAAAAAATCCTAACTGATAGAAAAGATAACATTTATTGGATGTTTTCTAAACTCCAGGCAGCATGCTACATATCTTACATGTAAATTAATTCTTTTATCAACCTCTGTGATTAGTACTATTAATTTCTCATTTTATAAATGATGAAGCTGAAGTATAATAAGATTAACTTGCCCATGGTCATATATAGGCAAAGGTTGGATTAACTCCCTTGTCTATTTAACTTGCAGCCTAAGGTATTAATCACTTTATATTACCATCTTTTAGCTCTACACTATTAAGTCACTACTTTTTCACTTAATATTTGAAAAGCATTAAAAAATGATCTTCCTTTGCAAAGGATTATGTTGCACAATTAAGAATATTCAAAGGCTGAAAATATTTTTGAAAATCTTATTTTTGCAAAAGCACAGGAAATTTTCAACTTAGAAATCATTTTCTTCTAATTCTATATTCATAAAAGCCTTTGTTATTCATTTTCATTGATACATATTAGATGTACATATTTTGGGGGTACATGTGATAATGTGACACATTCATATAATCAAAGCAGGATAATTGGGATGGCCAACGCTTTAAATATTTTAATTAATTAATTTTTTAGAGGAGGTCTTCCTCTGTCACTTAGGCTGAAGTGTAGTGGGGTAATTATGGCTTACTGCAGCCTTGAACTCCTGAGCTCAAGTGATCCTCCTGCCTTAACCTTTTGAGCAAAGAGGACTACAGATGCATGCCACTACACCTGGCTGATTTTTAAATTTTTTGTAGAGATGGGGTCTCACTATGTTGCTCAGACTGGTCTTAAACTCCTGGGCTCAAGTGATCCTCTCACTTCAGCTTCCCAAAATGTTGAGATTACAGGCATGAGTCATGGTGCCTAGCCATTAGCTTTTCTTTATGCTAGAAACATTCAAATTATTCTCTTCTAGTTATTTTGAAATGTACAATTTATTAATGTTAAAAATAAGGAGTGGGGACTTATTATTTTTTCTTTTTTCTTTTTTTAAGAGATGGATCTCACTACGTTGCCCAGGCTGGCCTCAAACTCCTGGGCTCAAGGGATCTTCCTGCCTCAACCTTCTGAGTAGCTGGGATTACAGACACACAGCACACTGCCTGACTACCATTAATATTTTAGATGTTCTTATGAATTATGATATGGTATTGGCTCAGTCACCATCCATTTTATAGAAAAGAAAAATATATATATATTTTACTAGCTCAGTCTCTCAAATTGCTATAGTGCTTAAAAATTATCAATCAACCTTATAAAGAACCCATAAGGTCTCTGGTTTCTGGAATCTTTATTTTTGAATTGGTCAGTGACAGTATTAGAGATAAGCCATAAATCCTCTGAATCCTTGGGGAGTGAGGCACAGAGTCCCTCTGGTTAGCTACAATATTTGCGTTTCCTTTTTAAAAGTTTCTCACACATTAAAAAGAAAAAACAAAATTACACAAGGGGCACTTATTCTACAGACCAAACTGAACAGGGATTTCCCAAGAGAGGGAAAAAAAAAGGCTTGAAAGACAGACACGCTTCTGGCTCCAAAAAGCCAGGGAGCTATGCAATGTGGCCAGATGGGACATGTCCACAATTCCCTAATACTCTCAAACTCCCACATGCTGCCCTGGTTCCCAACCTACCTTTCATATTCCATTTCAAAATGCAAGATATCACAGATATGTTATACGAAGCAGAAGCAGTGAAAGCACAAGTTCAGATGTTCCTCATATTTTAACTAGGATGACAAGGGGACGCTGACTCTTTAGATTTCCATAGGCTAACCTTAGGTGCTGGTCTTTTCATTTTGTCTGATTGATGGAAGACTATGTCAAAATCAAGTGCTTGATCATGTATGAGACACAATATAATGAGATACAAATTCTAGACATATTAGGAACAGGGTCAACTGGGGGGAATCCAGGAACTGCAACAAAGCTATTCCACATCACAGGAAAGAAAATATGATGTTATGTTTCCACAGTAAACATCAGGTATATTTCTAATTAAACAATGCCGATTTTTAAAAATCTCAAATATATTAGCAACCAAAGCACAGAACTTTTAAATTCATAAATTACTGGTTTTGTTTTTTAATCCAGGCAAACTGCGGTCCCAGAGAGGATGAACAGTCTCCTAGTTGAGCAAAGTTGCTGCATTTTTTGCCTGCAGGAATGGACCGAGCAGAGAAATAAAGGGGCTGTGTTGTGTGACAGGGAGTAAATCCTAACATAAGCATTCCAACGTGGAGCCGGGCCACCCCTCCCTTCCCTAGCCTGTCATCCTCCTGCAAAGTGTTCACAATTTGTTGTCCTTCCTTCCAAAAGCCAGTAGACACAGAATCAGCTTTTCCTGGCTCTGCCTTACAAGTTGGGGCTGCCTGATGGAAAACTGAAAATCCAAAGGAAGGATGCAAATCCACCAAGGCCCCCTCTGCCAGCAAATTGGTGTGAAACCGTTGCTTCAGAAGCAGCCACTCCCAACCCAATGAAATTAAAAAGAAGGACTCATTTGAATGTCTAAGTGGCTTTCTGCAGACCCTCTGCTGCAAAGCAACAGTCTCCCTAGCTAAGCGCCAGCCAGTACACCATCGCTCTGTAACAGATGTCTGCAAATGCTGGGACTATCTCGCAAGTGCCCCCCATGCCCAATATGAAAAATTCACAAGCTCTGTCAAGCAATGGTTACCTAGAGCAGCATGCCGAGCGTTTGACCCAAGCAAGGGCCAAGCAGTCTGCTAGGAGTTTAAGAAGAGCTGGGGGGAGAAAATCATACAGGTGGAGCCGGCTTCCCACGAGTGCCAGGCATCCTGCTAGGGCCCTCGGGTGCCGCGCGCCCCGGCTCACCTGGTACACGTCCTGCAGCCCGCACCACGTCCGCAGCACCTGATGGCAAGCCCGCAACCTCTCCGTGTACCATCTCCGCAGCGTGGACACGGTCAAGTTCCACACGAAGCGGCTGCCGCTGAACAGCAGGTCCTCCACACCACACATGAACACCGAAGCCATGCCTCCTCCTTCGCTCCCAACCCGGGGGTCCCGGCTCTCGTAGCTGCAGCCCCTACCCCAGCGGCCCACCCGCCTGGGCTCCCGACGCCGACTTCTGCTGGCAGCCGGGGGTCAAGCCTGCCACCAAACTCGTCTTTCACCGTGCGTCCTGGCCAGGCTCCGGCGGCATGCCCTGGGATTGGGTGTCCGCCAGCCAACGGCTGCGACTGGCACACAGAAGCCCAGTGTCCACCCCCGCCCGCTCGCAGCGCCGAGCAAGCTGTGCTAAGCTCCACCAAGCTGGCCCTCGGCGCTCCCCGGGCACGGGAAGCCCTGGCCGGCGAGGACGCCCCCTGGCGCTTCCCCAGGGCGAGGGGCAGGGACGCACGCGGAGCAACTCTTTGCAGGCTGAGAGGAGAGCTGCATTTCAGCACACTTAGCTTCCACGTCTTGCGCGCGCGCGCGTACACACACACACACACGCACACGCACCCCGGCCGAGTAGTCTCCTAATCTGCCTCGGGGAACACCTTACTCATCTTGCTCTGTTCACACTGATAAACACCTCGGGGCTGCCACAGATGCAGAAGAGAGAGAGAGAAAAAAAAAATCCTCCAAACCATCCCTTTGGACCCTACTCCTGGGGGAATAGCCACGAATGTTTCCTTGGTTCTGTTGGAAGCAGGAGATGAAGGCAACAGTCTCAAAGCAACAGGCGGCCCTAGACCCTGCCTTTGCTCCTAACTCGAGGGTCTCAGAGAAAATGACAACCTTCTGTGGTTGCCAGCAGGAGGGCAGGTTCCCTCACACCAAGATGCTGCTAATTCTAAATTCTAATGCAGCAGTCAGGGAGGAAAACAGAGTTCTTGATCCCTTGTAAATAGCTTGCCTGTTACTACTGCTGGGAAACAGAAGCCCATAAGAGAATCGGTGGTTTAGTTCTGGAAAATTCAGCCTCTGGACATGTCTAACCTCACCTGCCAGCACCAACCTGCGTGGGTAGTTTATTCTCCACTCAAAACCAAAGGAAACTGTCCCACCACTCATGAAGTCACTAATCAATTTTATTTATTTATTTATTTATTTATTTTTTAAATTGTCCCTCAGGAATTGATACTGATTGTTGGAAACATTTGGAAAAGGGAGCTCAAAGAGTACCACCTACCACCAGTCTCCGTTTTCCTTTATTTATTTTTGAGACAAGGTCTGTTGCCCAGGCTGGAGAGCAGTGACTCAATCATAGCTCATTGCTGCCTTGAACTCCTGGTGAAGTGATCCATCTTCCCACCTCAGCCACTTGAGTAGCTGGGACTACAGGTGTGCACCACCAAGCCGGGCTAAGTTTATTATCATTATTATTATTATTTTAGAGATGGGGTCTCACTATGTTGCCCAGGCTGGTTTCAAATGCCTGGGCTCAAGCAGTCTTCCAGCCTCAGCCTCCCAAAGTGCTAGGATTACAGGCACGACCCACTGTGGCCAGCCTCTATTTTCCCTTAGAAAGTATGAAGATTTCTCATAGCAAAAGTGCTGCAGCAAATTTCAGGATGGAGTTTTTTCCTGAATCCATCTGTAGGTCAATTGTCTGTATTTTCTTGGCTGTTTCACACCTGGGTTGTTATCTGTGCTATTAAGTGGCACCAAAAGGAAAGGTAAGTCACCAAAGCTTTTCTCCTGAACTAGCCCAGAAGACTCCAGAACAGATTATCGAGAAGTAAATCAGCTTGATTTCAGGTATCAAATGTGCTTTTAGAATCTTAATTCAGGTGAAACTCAATCAGTCAAAAGACGAAGAACACAAAATCTGTCCTCAAAGTGCCTGTTGTTTTCAGTGACTGTAATCAGAAAACTTTTAAAATGACATTTGTTTCTTTAATAAAATTGCCTAAGAGTTTTTGTTGAATTAGTTAATAGGACACAAGACTTGACCGAAGCTTTGCAAAGCTTTCTTCACAGTAAATCTTCTCTATGTGCCATCACTATTAGTATGGAGAGTTTTTTTTTTTTTTTCAAGATGATGGTAATGATGAATCTGAATAGATTTTACTGAATCAAAAGAACATGAACTCAGTTTGAAAAAGAAATGTCATCATGCTGAATGGAAAACTACAGAACTTCAAAAATGGCCTATTAGTATGAGCAAATGGTGGTGGTACATTTCTTTTTTTTTTTTTTTTTAATGATGCAGTTCGACTGTGTTCTCGGAAATGTGGGGCAGCCAAGGGAATACCAGAATAAAACCTACAACAGGGTCAATTACCTCTGTCTCATGACACCATCCTCTCAGAAGAGAGGCTCTAGAAACACTCTGGCTGTTGGCTATCTGTGTGTAGGTCTAATGTCAGCAGTCACTTTCAAATTCCATCATTCTCATTCAAGGTTTCCAAAGTCAGGGCAATTTTTTAGAAGATAGGATGTGGTATAATAGGGGCTCTCAAAGTGTGGTCACTGGAGGACCAGTACCTTTAGCATCACCTGGGAAGGTGCTAGAGACGCAAGCTCTCAGGCAGCCCAGGAATCAGAAATTGTGGAGGGTGAGATGAGTGATCAGAGCTTTCATTTGGTCTCTGGAGAATTCTGACTCATGCTAAAATTAGAGAACTACAATATGATAGTATGGTGATTAGAAGCTAAATCTCCTAAAAGAGACACACCCGACTTCAGATTTCTGCTTCTGAGGAACTGTGAGACCCTGAATAAGCTCCTTAAATCCAAAAAGTCTCAATGTCCTCATGTATACAATGTATTATCAGTATTCACTACAAAAAGTTCGGGGAAAATTAAGTAAAATATTCTGTATAAGGTCTTTAGCACAGTGTCTGGCGAAGGGTAAGCATCCAAAGAAAACCAACCACCATCACCTCCCAAATCACGAATTGTTTCAATTTTTTGCACTCAGATAAAATAGTATAAGCAAAATGTGGGTTTTTAAAAATATAGATGTAGTGGGTATAAGTGCAGTGTTGTTATATGGATATATTGCATAGTGGCAAAGTCTGGGCTTTGAGTATAGCCATCACAGAATAATATACATTGTATTCCTTAAGTTATTTCTCATCCTTCATCCCCTCCCACCCTCTTGACCCTTCCCAGTCTCCATTGTCTCTTAGTCCACTTTTTTTTTTTTTTGAGACATGGTCTCCCTCTGTCACCCAGGCTGGACTGCAGTGGCACCATCTCAGCACACCGCAATCTCCACCTCCCGGGGTCAGGTGATTCTCCTGCTTCTGTCTCCTGAGTAGCTGGGATTACAAGTGCACAACATCACGCCAGGCTAATTTTTGTATTTTTAGTAGAGACAGGGTTTCGGCATGTTGGCCAGCTGGTCTCGAACTCCTGACCTCGTGATTTGCCCACCTCGGCCTCCCAAAGTGCTGGGATTACAGGCATGAGCCACTGCGCCAAGCCTTCTTAGTCTGCTCTCTATGTCCATGTGTACTTATTATAAAATGTGTTTTTAAATTTCAACTAGTTACCTGCATGTGCTTTCCTATGACTTTCTGTTTGCTGAAGGTGAAAGTTGGTGGCAACTTGTTTTCAGGGAGCAGTTCTGTTGGTCTTTCAAGTGCCCAAAAATCTTTTTGAGCTTGATCTTCCCCACCAGAGGCAACTTTCCCTGTGGACTCAGCAAAGCTGGGTGCAAGACAGGAGAAGATATCTTATTCCCACTGACGTAAACATTGATGCTTTTTTTCTTATCCAAATGGCTTTCCTCTTTTGTAGAAGAAGTTCGAAGGTCAAGACTGAGTGATTTTAGAGGGAAGGAAGTGCAACTTCCTCCACTCCAGGGACTGCAGTGGGTGGCAACTGAACCCAGATGTGCAGAAGTGGAGAAAAGTGCTACCCAAGTACAGCATCATCCTTAAAACGGACTAGCCACATGGGACTAACCAGATCCCAGACACACGCCCTTGAGGCTGGTCTAAAATTTTCTGTGGAAAAGGACGCAAATCAAGCTAGCTTCAACATTGCCTTGCTTTTTCTTTCTCTTTTTTAAGAAGAGGATTTTCTTTCCTCCTCAGCACAGAGTTCCCTGCAATACACTGTAATTTTCTGCAGCTCTCTCTGGAGGCTTAAGAAGATGCTTCGGGTGACAGCATTACTCATACACCTGGGAGTTGTGCTGTCGTAAAAGAGAAATTGTCATTATGCTTGAGGCTCCTGTAGGTTCCCCTTTGAGGAATCGGCAGGAAGAAGAGCATGAAAGCCAAGAAGATAGGACAAATTCCAACCCCTGTCTCTAGGAAGAAAGAGCAAGTTAGTGAAATGGCAGCTTCCAGTGGTCCCCTCTGCCTGGCAAAAACAGAGTCCAACTAATGTCTGTGGTCATTTTTCAGCTGTACTCTCTGCACAACTGAAAAACCAGTGTGGGTGAACTGACAGATCATGGACATCCAACATAGGGCTTGAGGTGAATGAAAACAAGGTCTAGTTCAATGGTTCTCAAATGGGGACAATTTTGTACCTCCCTCCCATGCTGGGACATTTGGCAATGTCAGAAGACATTTTTGGTTGTCACAACTGGGAGGTGCTACTGGCCTCTAGCAGGTAGAGGCCAGAGATACTGCTAAACATTATATAATGTACTGGAGAGCCCCCACAGCAAAGGACTCTCCTGCCTAAAGTGTCCCTGGTGCAGAGGTCAAGGAACCCTGATCTCATTAAATGCTACACCCTGGCCAGGCACGGTGGCTCATGCCTGTAATCCCAGCACTTTGGGAGGCTGACACTGGCAGATTACTTGAGGTCAGGAGTTTGAGAACAACCTGGCCAACATGACAAAACCAATCTCTACTAAAAGTAACAAAAATTAGCCGGGAGTAGTGGCGTGCACATGTAGTCCCAGCTGCTTAGGAGGCTGAGGCAGCAGAACCGCTTGAACCTGGAAGGTGGAGGTTGCAATGAGCTGAGATCGCACCACTGCACTCCAGCCTGGGCAACAGAGCAAGACTCTGTCTCAAAAATAAATAAAAAATAAAATAAAATAAATGCAACACCCTGTTCTTCCTCTCACATGACCAGTTGTGGAGAAACAGTCTTCCCTCTTGTTATTTTACTCCCAAAAGGCAAAAGAAATGAAGCAATCACTGTATAATGGTTTTTTGTTTGTTAGGTTTTTTTTACACAGTCACAATTTTGAGTATAATGAACTCAAAGTCTTTTGAGAAATAACCGGAATGACGTTTCCTATGATTTTCACTTACGATTTTTAGATACTTATCATCCAAAGGGAGAATAACTATCATAAGAACTATTAATATTTTTGTACTTCAGTTTTTGTTTTATCATTTCATTTATTTATTTATTTATTATTTTATTATTATTTTTTATTATTATATTTTAAGTTCTAGGGTACATGTGCACAACGTGCAGGTTTGTTACATATATACATGTGCCATGTTGGTGTGCTGCACCCATTAACTCGTCATTTATATTAGGTACATCTCCTAATGCTATCCCTCCCCACTCTCCCCACCCCATGACAGGCCCCGGTGTGTGATGTTCCCCACCTTGTGTCCAAGTGTTCTCACTGTTCAGTTCCCACTGATGAGTGACAACATGCAGTGTTTGGTTTTCTGTCCTTGCTAAGAATAGTTTGCTAAGAATTATCATTTCATTTAAATCAGAGGCTCCATAGTACTAGAAGAAGTCTTTCTTTGGCATGTTTATAGAAAAAAATTCCCCCCACACTAAACCCAGGTGGAATGCTGATGCCTCCTTTGGGCCAAGCACTGTTATGAAAGTCTCTGACTGTCACACCACAGGATATTGCTCCTCTCAGTTCACTTTTCTCTATTAGACTGTCAGCTATGTGAGGAACCACTGTGATGTGAAGTGGAAGCAAGGCTGGCTGGGATGGCTCCTCCTTGTGCAGGAGCATCCCATGCACTGGAAGGCATTTAGTGACCTTGGGCTCTGCCTGCTAAATGCAGTAGTGCCCCAGTCATTAGGACCACCACAACAGAAAGCACCTCCACACATTTCTAAATACTGCTGGGTGGGGTAGTAGCTGCCCTCATTCAGAAACCACTGGTGCAAGCTGGGAAAGGGCCTTCTTCATATTTGTTTCCCCAGTGGCTGGCACATAGCAGGCAATCAATAAATGTTTATTGAACTGACCAATAAATGACTATTTGTCTTAACGGTGAATACAGAAGGTGGTTCATCTATTCCCAAAACACAGTCTTGTTCATTAGAAAATTATGTACTGAGTTCGCACTATGCATCAGGCAGGGAACTAAGCACTCAGAACACTGACAAGACTGAGACGATCTCTGTCTAAGCAAGTCCTAGAGGAGACTGGGGAAGTCAGAAGAGGAATCTGAACAAGAAATGTAGAGGAGCGGGCACTGCCACAGGGGTTCTAATAGAGACAGGTGAGTGAGGATGGGGGGATTAAGGGATGCCTCCCTGAGCACGTGACTTTCAGCAGTGACCTGAAGGCTGAGTACGGGAGAGCCAGGTGATGATGGGGGTACATGATAGCAATCCAAGGCACAGGGAACCTTGAAGACAATGCTTGTGGCAAGAAGGATCCCGTATTTGTAGAACGTAAGGGAAAGGTGCCAGGGGGATGCTTGACGGTTAGGGGACCAGGAAAGCCCGGCAGGGAGGCTGCTGCAGAGTTCTAGGGTACAAAGAAAGAGCTTGAGGCAGGGCTGTGGGAATATCTACATAACACGACGCTGAAGGAGTGTTCCTGTTCCTCAGTCCTCGGGAACTGGGGGGACTCACACGCAGAATGGGGTAAGAGGTTGGTGGGCAAAAGTGCCACCCTCAAAGCAAGCTTCTCTTGTGGCCTCTGGGGGGGCTCCCCCACTATGCAGTGGCAGGCTCCTCACTCAGGGGGTGGGGCTCTGAATGCCTCCTGTCCCGCTACATCCCATTCCAAGGAGGTAGGAGGCCGAGGGGCACAAGTTCTATTTCAATGCCACTCACGCCAGAGGCTAGGTGACTGGCCTCCTGCTTTCTTTCATCTTTCCCTTTGACTGAGAGATTAAGGGACATCCTTCGGTCTTGGCCTCAAGCAGGAGGAGATGGAAGGAGACACGCAGAGATGGTGGAAGCCTGAACTGGAGGAAGTAGCCATTGTCCCTCTCATAGCCCAAGGCTGATCAGCAGGCTGCTTAACTTTCTGCTGACTACGAATGGCTTTTTGGCATCACAAAGGGCTAAAAACCCTACAAGCAAAATAATATCCACCACTAAGGCACCTATTCAGCATCTATTCTTTGGCTTCAGCAAACTCATTTCACTCATGGGGGGTGGAGGAGGGGGAAGTAAAGCAAAACTTTCTCATCTCCCTCATCTGTTATTTTATCAAATTAAAGTCTCCTTGCTCAAAGAAAAGAGGAGGGATGCGATCTATATTGTCTGAAGAAGTACAAAAAAAAAAAAAAAGAGGAGCATGTTGTGAGACTTTGTGTTGTACTTAATTTTACTAGTTAATCCACTGAGCAGACACTGGAAATTCCTGCCAGATCAAATTTTAGAAGTTATCTGTCTAGATGTAAAGGCATCCAAATGGGAGGATGGTTCCAGCGAAGCCCAGTGGACCGGAGGGAAAGGGCCAACCGCCTTCTTTAAGGGAGAAATGGTATCAATCTTGTGACTGACCTCCCACCTCCAGAATTTGTCACCTTTTATTTATACTTAACCTACATGTACTTCAACAATGACAAAAATAAAAAAGTTATAAATTGGTCTATATAGCACCATTTTTCTATACTTAATAAGTATACTTAACCGACATGTACTTCAACAATGACAAAAATAAAATAGTCATAAATTGGTCTATATAGCACCATTATTTTTTCTAAATAAAAAAAGGCAGCTTTGCTTATATCATCAGTGATTCTCACAATATATATTTTCCCAAGAACAAGTAGGAGAAAGTTATTTTGCCCCATTTCAAGGATAAAGAACCTGAGGCACAGAGAAGCAGGATGATTTGCTAAAAGTCAGTGGAAAAAGCATTTATGATGGCATTTTTAAAATGGTGTAGTTGCTAATTTTTCAGTCCTTTTATTTTAATTAAGAGATAAAAGAATGAATTTCTTTTGTTTTTACAATTTGATTTGGGCCTCATACTAAAATTTATAAGGTATTGTCTTAGACAGTTCAGGATGCTATAACAAAAGTCCCATAGGACTGAGTGGCCTAAACAACAGAAATTTATTTCTCACTTCCCAGCTCCGGAGCTGTACTTCCCAGCTCTGGAGCTGAGAAGTACAGGATCAAGGTGCTGGCCAATTTGCTTTCTGGTAACAGCCTTCTTCCTGGTTTGGAGGTGGCTGTTTTCTCCCAAGACAGAGTTCTGGTCTTTTCAGCCCCTTATAAAGCCACCAATCCTACCATAGGGACCCCCAGTCCCATGGCCTTATCCAAGCCCAATTACCTCCCCAAAGCTCCGCCAAATACCATCACACTGGTGTATGGTTTCAAATATGGATCTTGGGAGGACAAAACTATCAGTCCACAGCGGGCATGAATGGCTCTAGGATGTGTTTTATTACTTTAGGAACTGAACATGACAAAAAGTCCACCCTTTGGGTTTACCCAATTTAATTAAGAATAAAACAATGATCTAAAAAGTCAGGAAATAACAGATGCTGGTGAGGCTGTGGAGGAACAGGAAGGCTTTTACACTGTTGGTGGGAATGTAAATTAGTTCAACTATTGTGGAAGACAGTGTGGAGATTCCTCAAGGATCTAGAACCAGAAATATCATTTGACCCAGCAATTCCATTACAGGGTATATACCCAAACGATTATAAATCATTCTCCTATAAAGACACATGCACACATATGTTTATTGCAGCATGATTCACACAGCAAAGATTTGGGATCAACCCAAATGCCCATCAATGATAGACTGGATAAAGAAATTGCGGCAGATATACACCATGGAATACTATGCAGCCATAAAAAAGAATGAGTCCATGTCCTTCACACAGACATAGATGAAGCTGGAAGCCATCATTCTCAGCAAACTAACACAGAAACAGAAAACCAAATACCACATGTTCTCACTCATAAGTGGGAGTTGAACAATGAGAACACCTGGACACAGGGAGGAGAACATCACACACCAGGGCCTGTCAGGGGGTGGAGGGTAAGGGGACGGAGAGCATTAGGACAAATACCTAATGTATGCAGGGCTTAAAACCCAGATGACAGGTTGATAGGTGCAGCAAACCACCACAGCACATAAATACCTATGTAACAAACCTGCACGTTCTGCATATATATCCCAGAACTTAAAGTAAAATTAAAAAAAAAAAAAAAAAGAATAAAGCGATGAGAAAGAAAGAAAATCTATAATGAACAGTAATTTTTTTTTTATGGTAGAAAAAAGAGCAGTTGCTTGAAATTCAATGGCTCTTCACTCCTATACATAAGTGACAGAAGAAAAACAAAAAGATACATGCAAAATCTTTATTCTCCAAAGATCAACCATATTACCTAGGTGTACATAGTAGTCAACTGCAATACATTGAGAAACAGACATTACCAATAGCAGTGGCTTGCAAAGTATTAAAATATCTCAAGGCTGGGTATCCTCTGACCATCAAACAAATATGAGCAATAGGTTATAAAAATAAACTATTTTCCCATTATTGCTAAAAATACAGAAAATTTGGTAGGATTATTGCTAGGAATTTCAACTATTTGGCCCTTAGCAGTAAGAGCAAAAGAACAGAAAGGAAAAGGCTAGCATCCCAAAAAAGGGACATGAAAGTATTTCTTGTATCTTGCTATCCTAAAATTAACTTTTTAGGATAGGAACATACTGTTCTCAACTACAAAATAAATTGTATACAAGAAGAGCAAGCAGCAGGAAGCAGCATACTACAAGCCTTGAAATCTATGGCTATTTTATACAGTGGAGAAAATAGTTGTGTATTCCTCAGACTAAGAGTTCAGGGAGCTTTAGGCAGTATTTGACAGGAAAGAAGAGAAGAACTGCATGATTTTGTCTTGAGTCAATAATACAGAAAGAAAAGAGGGGTTTTACTTCTGAAGGGACTAGTACCAGAGAAATTTAAGGTAGACTTCCTCACCCCAAAACAGTTCCATTATTATCTCAGTCTGGTGGGTTTATAGATAATTTTGGTTTATTCTTTGTATGTTTATATATTTTGGCAGAAAATGTTGGTTGTCTGTCCACCACCTATTCCCCTCTTTTTCAAATAATCTTATTTTGCCAGTGTCCTTTTTCTATGTTGCTGGTATGAACTATTGATCTAAGGGAAGGCATAACACCCGACTCTGGCAATAAGATATAAAGTGAAGCTTTCCAAAGAGTTATAGAAAACAGGGGCTGGGTGTGGTGGCTCATGCCTGTAATCCCAGCACTCTGGGAGGCTGAGGTGGGTGGATCGCTTGAGGTCAGGAGTTTGAGACCAGCCTGGCCAACATGGCGAAACCCCTTCTCCCTTAAAAGTACAAAATTTAGCCAGGTATGGTGGTACGCACCTGTAATCTCAACTACTTGGCAGGGTAAGGCAGGAAAATCGTTTGAACCCAAGAGGAGGAGGTTGCAGTGAGCTGTGATGGCATCACTGCACTTTAGCCTGGGTGACAGAGTGAGACTCTGTCTCATAAAAAAAAAAAAAAAAAAGTTACAGAAAACATATCCCTCTCTGAAGAGAAGAAACATCACAAGAACTTTGTCAGCACATGAAAAGATGCTGAACATTATTAATTAGTCATTGAAGAAATGCAAATCAAACCCACAATGATATACTACTTTACACCCATTAGAAAGGGTATAATTAGAAATAAGGATAATAACGAATGTTGGCAAAAATGTGGAGGAATTGCCATCTTCATACATTACTAGTGGGAATGTAAATTGGTATAGTCACTGTGCAAAAGACTGGAGTTCCTCAAAAAGTTAAAAATAGAATTACCGATTCTTCTCCGAGAAAACACCAAATGGCGGATGACACGGGTGCAGCGAGTTGGGGGGGGGGGGGGCCCGGGGGCCCCGGGGGCCCGGGGGGGGGGAACCGCGGTGGCTTCCGCGGAGGTTTCAGCAGCGGCATCCGGGGCCGGGGTCGCAACCGTGGACGGGGCCGGGGCCTGGCGAGGCCTCGGAGCTCGCGGAGGCAAGGCCTAGGATAAGGAGTGGATGCCTGTCACCAAGCTGGGCCGCTTGGTCAAGGACATGAAGATCAGGTCCCTGAGGGAGATCTACCTCTTCTCCCTGCCCATTAAGGAATCTGAGATCATGGACTTTTTCTTGGGGGCCTTTCTCAAAGACGAGGTTTTGAAGATTATGCCGGTGCAGAAGCAGACCGGTGCCGGCCAGCGCACCAGGTTCAAGGCGTTTGTTGCTATCGGGGACTACAATGGCCATGTCGGCCTGGGTGTTAAGTGCTCCAAGGAGGTGGCCACCGCCATTCGTGGGGTCGTCATCCTGGCCAAACTCTCCACTGTCCCCGTGCGCAGAGGCTACTGGGGGAACAAGATCGGCAAGCCCCACACTGTCCCTTGCAAGGCGACAGGCCGCTGCGGCTCTGTGCTGGTGTGCCTCATCCCTGCACGCAGGGGCACTGGCATCGTCTCAGCGCCTGTGCCCAAGAAGCTGCTCATGATGGCTGGTATCAATGACTGCTACACCTCAGTCCGGGGCTGTACTGCTACCATGGGCAACTTCGCCAAGGCCACCTTTGATGCCATCTCTAAGATCTACAGCTACCGACCCCTGACCTCTGGAAGGAGACTGTATCTACCAAGTCTCCCTATCAGGAATTCACTGACCACCTTGTCAAGACCCACACCAGAGTCTCCATGCAGCGGACCCAGGCTCCAGCTGTGGCTACAACATAGGGTTTTATACAAGAAAAATAAAGTGAATTAAGCCTGAAAAAACCATATGATCCAGCAATTCCTTTCCTAAGTATATGCACCACAAAAGTGAAAACGTGCATTTTTAAAAAGCTGTACACAAATGTTCATGGTAGCATTATTCATAATAGCCAAATGGTGGGAACTATCATATGTTTATCAGCTGATGAACAGATTTTTAAAATGTGACATATCCATATAACGGAATATTAGTCAGCAATAAAAAGGAGTGAGGTATATACTCAAGGGAATTGAAAACATTTGTTCACACACACAAATTTGGACATGAATGTTCACAGAAGCATTCTCCATAATAGCTAAAAAGTAGAAACAACTCAAGTGTCCATCACTTGATGAGTGGATATACAGAATGTAGTATATGTATATGATGGAATACTACTCAGTCATAAAAAGGAATGAAATACTGGTACATACTACAACATAGATGAATACTGAAAACATTATGTTAAGTAAAAGAAGCCAAACAAAAAGGCCACATATCCATAGAGACAGAAAATAAGTTAGTGGTTGCCAGGAAGTTGGGGGGTGAGGTGGAGTGAATAGGGAATGACTATTAATGGGTATGAAACTTCTTTTTGGGGTGATGAAATGATCTGAAATTAGATAGTGGGGATAGTTGTGCAACTTTGTGATTATACTAAAAACCAGTGAATTGTACACTTTAAAAGGGTGAATTTTATGGTATGTGAGTATAAATCAATCGATTAATAATGAAATAAACAATTGACAAAAAAATAGATAAGTTTTAAAAAAGAAATGAAATCTATGCCAAGACATGGATGAATCTCAAAAACACTGTTAAGTGAAAGAAGCCAATTATAAAGCACCACATATAGTATTGATCCCATTTATATGAAATGTCTAGATTAAGCAAATCTAGATAGATAGAAATTAGATTAGTAGTTGCCTAGGGCTGAGGGAATTAGGGAGAAATGGGGAATGACTGCTAATTAGTACAGGGTTTTTTTGGGGGGACAATGAAAATGTTCTAAAGTTAGATTATAGCAATGGTCGCACAACTCTGTAAATCCATAGAAGTTCATTGCGTTGTACATTTTACATAGGTGAAGTGTATGGCATGTGAATTATATCCCAATAAAGCTGTCACCAAAAAAAAAAAAAAAAAAGAGGTAAAACCACAGAAAACATCTTAACTTGTACCTGTATTTGCTGAATATTCTACAATGAGTGTGTAATGCTTATATCTTCAGAAAGAAGGTGTTCAAATTTCTCTTGATTTGGAAAAAAATGCTGTTACATCATACAAGGTAAAAATCAGAGCAGAAAAAATACTATACATGAGCTCAGTTATAAAACCAAGTGCATACATGTAAGGGAAAAAAACCTAGAGGAAAATATACTAAAAAATTATTGACAGTACTGATTTCTGAGTTCTGATCATTGGATGATTTTAATTTACTGTGGTGGAGGAAGTTTTTCTTTCTGTTTTTCTATATTAGCACATACTACTTCTTTATGCTTTTGTTTTATTTTTTAATTGACACAATCATCACATATTTATGGGATACACAGTGATGTTTCAATACTTGCAATGTGTAGTGATCAGATGAGGGTGATTAGCATATCCATCATGTAAAACATTTATCATTTCTTTGTGCTGGAAATATTCAATATCCTCCTTTGAGATGATTGAAACTATATATTATTATTAATTACAGTCACCCTACAGTGCTATAGAACACCAGAACGCATTGCTCTTATCTAGTTGTAATTTTGCACATACTACTTTTTGATTTCTAATTGGAAATGCACATGCAATCATACAAAAGCTTATTCAGCAATGAAATGTAAGCCTCCCTCACATCCTTGTTCCTCAGTTCCTCATTTCCAGGGCTGCCACATAAGATTGTTCAAGACGTCGGCTGCACAATGGCACCTGGCTAAGGCAGTAAGTGGGGGCTGTAATCTAGCCAGGGCTCTGCTGGATAAGCCATAACTCGTGGCTTTGAGAAAAAGAGTCCTTTTCATCTTAACCACACAAAAGCGTTATGCAACCAAGTGGCCATTCTGCCCTTTTCCCCTGCCCAAAGATACCACTGTTCCTAGTTTCTTGTATATCCATCCTGACATAGTCTATGATATCCAAATATATACCGCATACTATAACATATATATAAAAGTTATTTTAAAAGAGTAAAGAAATGGCAATACAATGACAGCAAAAGGCAGCACAGTATAATCAGAATTCTAGTATTTATACAGAAGTAATTCAAGGCACTATGGTGAAATTGGATTTAAGGAAAGAAAACAAAATACTTGGAACAAATAAATCTTAAGGTAAGAAGCCTAAATGCAATGATTATTGAATTGTTTTCCACCTGAGCTGTCCTCAATTCACGTGAATTGTTTATATAGCAAATGAAATTGGTTGCATCCATTGTCAGGGGGGTTCCTATTTGGTACTTCGCTCATTGTGCTCCCCACAGCTTAGAAGAATGTGGAAGCTTGTTTGTGGTCCAGTTTCCACTGCAGAAAGCTTTAGGATTTTAATCTTCTGAGAAACCTGAGAATGGGTATCCCCAGGTGAAACGTGACCCTTCCATTTCATTCACTCTTGTGTCCTTCAGAACAAGAACTGCTTCAACAGGCAATCCTAGGCCACTCTCTCCATTTGTATCCCCACATCTCCACATTCATTCCATCTAGGGAGAAGTCTTAACTCGTTCAGAGAAAATGATGGTTAAATCAGTAATAAGTCACATTATGAGATCTGATTGTAAGGATTGCTCTGTCACTCTGCAGAACTTTTGTCTCTGTTCCTGTTTTATGTTTTGCCTCATTACAGAGGGCCATACTGGTCTTCTTGTGGGTTCTAATGCTTTTGCCTTAGGCTCTTTATATTTGTGGCTCTTTAAGTCCTCAACACTCTTCTCCATCCTGAGATTGAATCCAGTGAACTCCCATTTATCTTTCAAGCCTTAGCTTTAATGTTGATCCCCAAAGCAGATGAGTGCCCCATCGCTGCTGCTTAACTTCCCTTCTCATTACATCCACCATATTTAAAATTACCTGCTAAGGCTTGATTCTGACACCAGACCATAAGCTCCATGGGTGCAGGGACCATGGCTGTCTTGTGACCCTTATATTGTCATTGCTTAGTATTAGGTTGGTACAAAAGTAATTGCAGTTTTTGCCACTGAAAGTAATGAGCTCAGTTGTTAATTACTTTTGCCCCAATCTAATACAATACCTGGCTCATATTAAATACTCAATAAACCTGTTAATTGAGCAGATTTAAATGTAAAAGCTATGTGTGACCTACAAAAGGAAAGTCTTTCCTTGTTTAAAAAAAATTGAACACTCCAGCCTGGGCGACAGAGCGAGACTCCGTCTCAAAAAAAAAAAAAAAAAAAAAAAATGAAGATGGGCATGGTGGCTCACACCTGTAATCCCAGCACTTTGGGAGTCTGACACGGGAGGATCACTTGAGGCCAGGAGTTTGAGATCGGCATGGCAACATAGTTAGATGCTGTCTTCACACACACACAAAAAAAAATTAGTTGGGTGTGGTGGCTCATGACTATAGTCCTAGCTACTTGATAAGCTGGGTTTGAATCCAGGAGTTTGAAGTTGCAGTGAGCTATGAGCTATGACCATTCCACTGCACTCTGGCCTGGGCAACAGAGTGAGACCCTGTCTCTTACGGAAAAAAAAGTGTACCATTTAGGAGAAAATTTAGAATTGATTGAAAGCCAAGAATAATAAGGCTTAGAATCTACTCCTTAGGTCTTGAAGCATTTTCCAAGGAAGAAGCCTGGAGAAATCTGAGGCTGGTACTGGGTTAAAACTAACTACTGGATGAAAAAACAAACAAGACAAACACCACTGAGGTGCAATGGTTGAGACCCAGGAAGGCAATCCAAGAGGGCTTTAGTGTGAGATATTCCTGTATGCTGAGAAAGAAGGTGGTGGGCAAGGTCTCTGGATGTGACCTACCTTACTCTTAATGACCTACCTTACCGTTAATTTGCCCTGATTCAAATAAATCTTGACAGTAGGAGCAAGGATTATCTGAGACATATTTGGTCCTCCTAAGTGGCTTAGTTCTCTAAAACCCCTTTCAAGAGTGCTTTGGGGCATTCAGAAACTAGCTCTGCTTCTATTACACCGAGTTATGCTAAGAGCAGGATAAGATGATGTGGACTTATTTGCCTTGTGGATTTGTTCCCTGTTTCTATTTCTAAAATAGAATACTTAAGTCTGTTAACTGATTAACTACAGGAGTACAGAGAATGTCAATGGTTACCGGCATTCTTTACTTCCATTTTGAATGCCCTTTTTCATACACACTACTATATGGTTTTAGAGAAGATAAATAATTAAAACAAATAATTTAAGATATGCAGCATAGAAATATATAAAACGCAAACATCATGTTTACATCATAAAGCACAGCTACATAAACGACAGATTATGTTCAGGCTGAAGAAGAATTTTCAAAACCCACAATCACTGAAATATGGTTGTGATGAAAGTAGAACATCCAAATTAATTTCCTTCTATAGCAATGGAAATACATGGAGGCAGAGCCTCTTCAACTATTCCCATCCCAAGTAAACTACATGGTACAGAGGAAGGGTATCAAGGGTCAGGGGGTTGTCCCAAAGCAATTTTAGCAATCAGAAATTGAATTTGCCGATTTTATCTTAAAGATTCCTGAAGAGGCCGGGCGCGGTGGCTCAAGCCTGTAATCCCAGCACTTTGGGAGGCCGAGACGGGCGGATCATGAGGTCAGGAGATTGAGACCATCCTGGCTAACATGGTGAAACCCCATCTCTACTAAAAATACAAAAAACTAGCCGGGCGAGGTGGCGGGCGCCTGTAGTCCCAGCTACTCGGGAGGCTGAGGCAGGAGAATGGCGTAAACCTGGGAGGCGGAGCTTGCAGTGAGCTGAGATGCGGCCACTGCACTCCAGCCTGGGCGACAGAAAAAAAAAAAAAAAAAAAAAAAAAGGTTCCTGAAGATTTTTTATTCTTCTTCATAATGTATCTTTGGTTTTCTTTCTAAAAATTCAATAAGTAAAACTGTTGTTCCAGGAAGATGTGCCATGTTTATTTTGGGTTACCTATAATCTCTCAGGACCTCTCTCGGGAGAAGAGTGTACTCTCTTCCTCTCTTCCTTTTCTGAGTCAAGGTCTCACTCTGTTACCCGGGCTGGAGTACAGTGGTGCCATCACTGCTCACCACAGCTTTGATCTCCTGGGCTCAAGTGATTCTCCAACTTCAGCCTCCTGATTAGCTGGTGCACATGTGTGCACCACCACACCCAGAAATTTCACATTTTTTTGCCCATGAGATTTCTCTCCATAACAGAATTCAGAAAAATTAAAATTAAATAAATGTACAGACTTTCTGATCCAGAGGATTCTTTCATAGCATTACTTTCTTAAATGTTAAGGATAGAAAATGTAACTCTGGCTTTGAGATATGATTATTAGAGTTAAAAGAATCAAATAATAACTTCAGCTACTTTATGTTGATTTGCTTTCATGAAACAGCCACTAATCATTTCATTTTCACAATGACCTATGAAATAAAGTATTATTATGACCTCTATTTTATATCATCATTATTATTGTTTCTTTTTTTTATTATACTTTAAGTTATAGGGTACATGTGCACAACATGCAGGTTTGTTACACATGTATACATGTGCCATGTTGGTGTGCTGCACCCATTAACGCGTCATTTACATTAGGTATATCTCCTAATGCTATCCCTCCCCCCTCCCCCCACCCCACGACAGGCCCCGGTGTGTAATGTTGCCCTTCCTGTGTCCAAGTGTTCTCATTGTTCAATTCCCACCTATGAGTGAGAACATGCGGTGTTTGTTTTTTTGTCCTTGCGATAGTTTGCTGAGAATGATGGTTTATTACTTCTATTACAGTAAAGCTGAAACTTGGAGAGGTTAAAGGAGTTGATCGGTTAGATTCAGACACTGAAGTATCCAAAGGTCAATAATCCGGGCAGAACTGTGAGTTTTGTGGTTGGTACTGGATGGAGTTGGGCATAAATGAAGTAGGTCAAGACAAACAGAAAGCAAGTTCATGTGAGCAGCTTGGAATGAGAACACTAATCAAGAGGACATTGAGAAGGTTGACAGTCAGGTGGTTCAGAACCCCAGACTCCACAGGAATAGAAAGAGGATGCAAGAGATCTTGTTATACTCAGGTATGGCTACCAGGAGAGCAGGGATCCTGACTGTCTTCCTCACAACTGTGTCCTTAGGGCTTATGACAGTGCCTGAAAATAACAGGCAGGAATGAAAGGGATTAAAAACTTGTTCCGACAGTCTAGAAGAGAAATGTGGGGTGCCAGCTATACAGAGGCTATAAAGTCTTTGTCAGAGCTCTTTGCTCGCGAATGATGGAAACATAATTATAACTAATTTAAGCAACCTGAAATCTATTGGCTCATACAACAAACTAGAGAATAGGCAGGGTCAAAAAGACCTTGTAGATGCCAAGAATGCTTTCTTTCTCCTTGCTTTTGCCATTGCTTCTTTGACGCAGTTCGTTCATGTTCTCTGGTGTGTTCCTTTACACGTGTCATTCGTTCCGTTGGGTGTGCTATCACAAAAGGGTATAAAACCACAACCAAAGGCACATCCAAGTGTATGTCCTTATAGACTCACAATCAGAGAGGAAAGAGAGCTCTTCTCTGCTAGCTCCTGCAGGTTAAATCATGGGCAAGGATGCTGATTGACTATCATAGCCATTGTAGCCAGGTTAGAGGATACAGTAGTCTGTGTAGTGACTGGCTTAGCCAGAAGCAGGAGCCATCCTGTGGTCCAGGAGGGTGGGTACCATGACTGGCAGTCCTATGCAGGGCAACTTGGTCGGATGTGTGAAAAGAACATTTTCCCCAATAAAAGGGAGTTCCTGTTACCAGAAGAAGTGGTAGAAGGATGTTGGGCAGCAGAAGCAGCTGATGTTCCCTACAAGGGCTCTTCCCTTTGAGGCAAACATATCCAAGAGAAGGGAGGAACCATTGCTAAGCCATGACATTCTAGTTCTGGGATATGCCGCAACATCTGGCTCACTCTGATACCATGTTTCCCAGTCCTGCCCTCCTTGGTGCCAGAAATTAAATGATCCATGATGACCTGCTTTCTGGTCTGCATACAAAACCTCCTAGTTCCAACTGAAATTTAAATTTAACTTGGTCCCTTGTAGTGAAACAGTACTGCAGGATAGGCACCATATTAATAGTATCAACCTTTTTATTAATGTGATTTCAAATAATATTTTGCATTTTCAATGACTTGGTTACGTGGCACCTTGGGTATAATAATTATTAAATTCTTTCATCTGTTCCGAAGCAAAGAGATGCATTGCTTTGTTTTTCACCCAAAGAATATCAATAAAACCACATTATTAATTTTATTGGGATCCCCTAAATCTGAAAGCTTAAAACTTCATTAAAAAGGCCCTCACCCTTGCACTTCTTATTCCCTTTTCCATAAATCCAACACAAAAACACATGAGATGCCAACAGCTAAAACCTTTCGCCAAGATGGGCTTAATGCTTTTAAATGGCCAGAAGCACACTCACACTCTCAGGGCCCCACTTCTAGAGCTCCACGTTTAATGAACAACGGCTCTTGGAAAACCTCATGCTGGATTCCAGCCGATACTCACAGCTCACAACTTTGCTGTCAAGATGCCAACTGTGCAAGGCTCTAACAAGAGTTTCCCAGTGCATCAGGCTCCTCCCAGTCAATAGCTGTCATTCCCACAGGCTCAGCTGGTCCTCAGCAAGTAAGAAGGAGCATCCTCCCCACCAACTGACCCTTTAAATAGCCTTGCCACATTTCCATTGTAAAATATTCACTTTCCTTTCTGTTCTCTTCTCCAACTTCTGGGGAAACAAGTGAGAAACTGCTAAGTGATGCTGCCTCCTCGTTTGCAACTTTCCTATCATCTCCTCTTCAAAAAAGCCGGTTCAGTCAGTTTTGTGGCAGTGAACATGACCTTAGGGGCAGGCTCTATAGCTGTCAATAATGACTATGTTTAGCCACGTCTTACCAAATGTCATTAATGTCAGGTTTTGTTTTTTTTTTTTTTTTTTTTTTTAGAGACAAGGTCTCACTCTGTGTCTCAGGCTAGACTGCAGTGGCTCAAACAGCTCACTGTAACCTTGAACTTCTGGCTTAAGCACTCCTCCTGCCTCAGCCTCCTAAGTAGCTGAGACTACAGGTGTGTGCCAACACACCCAGCTAGTTTTTAATTTTAATTTTTTTTTTTTTTTTTTTTTGTAGAGACGGGGGTCTTGTTGTGTTGCCCAGGTTGGCCTCAAACTCCTGACTTCAAGAGATCTGCCTTGGCCTCTAAAGTGCTGAGATTACAGGTGTGAGCCACCACACCCATCCTCATGTCAAGGTTTTAAGCAAGTATTTGCACCAGTATTTGAAGAGTGTCTTTTGGAATCTTCCTGAAATTTGTATAAATCAGAACATGGGGTGAAGGTGACTTGGTTTAAGGAAGAAAGTGGTAATATAGACGTTCCCACTCCAGCCCCTGGCAATACTATATATATCTTTTACTGAATGTAAATTCAACAAGTGCTTGGGTATAAAAGACAGTAAGGATTAGCATGAGAAAGAAATAATGTAATGTAAGTGACTCCACCTATGAAGCCACTTCATAAAGTTGAGCGTTAGATGGGACTTAAGAACATTCTCAGTGGGGCTTAGTTCCTGGATACCTCTCATGGTGTCAGCACAGCACAATGTAATGACTCTACTATTTAAAAGGAGGCATTTTTCATACAACCCGATCCCTAACCTCAAGACAACTACTTTATCTGGTGCTTAATCTAAGAAACAGAAACAGTGAATTAAGTTGCAACTCTGGACTTAACAAGAGGTGCAATGTGTGACATGGCAACCCAAACGATGTTCAAGGGTTACTTATTAAACAGGAGTTTTGTCTTTGTGATTTTCTGATCTGATGGTGTCCACTGGGCCAGGGATGGAAAGTAGTTTTCCACTCGAATGCCAACTCCAGTTGATTGGTAGTGGCTGCCTGGGCACTGCTTTGAGAAGGATTCTAAGGCCCAGTGGGAAAGAGTGCTATGATTGATCAGCAATGTCTGCCAGAGGCCCAGACGTGGCTGCAGAAGTGTCACCCATTTCTTTCACTGAGAGGAAAATGAGGGTTGTATTGTGTTTTTCCTTTCCAAATACTGGGCATTTGATTTTTTTTTTTTTTCCTTGTGGAGCCAGGGCTAGCTGAGGTTTTTATTCCTGGCCATGTGGGGGAAAAAGGAGTTAGGGGGTCATGGAAAAGCATCTGTTGAGTTCACTGACCTAGGTCATCGGGGTCAGCACACTTTTTAAAAATACAGTCTCAATTGTAGCTACTCGACTCTGCTGTTGCAGTGGGAAAGCTGCCGCGACAATACATCTCAAATGGGCACAGCTGCGTGCCAATAAATCTTTATTTACAAAACAGGCCATGGTCAACCCCAATCTAGATTGTGAGAGATATGGATAGGAATTAATGCACAGATGAAATGGGAAGGTGAAATCAGGGGAAAATTTCTTTCTAGAAAGGAATTTAGGAGCAAACCTGAAAAGTCCCTTTTGAAGTGATGAAGAACCCTGAAGTCGTCGGACCTGAAATGTGCCTTTCAATTAATAGCCAGTAATGCAACCATGGGCTCCTCCACATGCAAGCA
Source organism: Piliocolobus tephrosceles (assembly GCF_002776525.5). NCBI lineage: Eukaryota > Metazoa > Chordata > Mammalia > Primates > Cercopithecidae > Piliocolobus > Piliocolobus tephrosceles. The sequence continues at coordinate 66,930,384 of NC_045435.1, read as the reverse complement.
AGAGGCTGCTGCCTATCAAGCATGGTTCAAGAGCCAAGTACCCCCAAAGGCATCATCTTGCTAGTCTGAAATTTCTGCCAATTGATGCTTTCTCCAGAAAGCCCTTGTTGAAAAGTAAAGCTGTCTCCATGGAACACTTAATCCAATAACCTCCCAGCACTTGGAGAACATACTAGTTAAGAGAGAGCAGGACTGTGATAGAGCAGAACGTGGGACCTGTAAGTTTTGAGTGGAAAATGCTTGTAAAACAGGAGAATGATATCATAAAAAGGAGTCAGGGCTTGTTGCACTGGCTGGACAGGCAGGACTCGGCAGGGAGAGTGGGGGGTGAACAATAAACAAGAGCAGCTCTGCTGAGCTGGAGCCAGCAGCATTTGGAGATAGCTGCATGGAGTCCTGGCAGGGGACCAGAGCCACCTTAGAGCAGGGATGGCGCCAGTAGGAGGAATTTCAAGTAGGGAAGAGTCAAAGACTGGAGGGCTCACTCCCAAGTTGCACCTGGGGACCACTGCTTAAGAGTGTTTTTCGGAGAGGCCAGTGAGAAGCTCAGGTTTGAAGTCAGATTCTATCAACCTGGGGTAAAATCCCAGCTCTGCAGTTACCCACTTTATAATCTTGGAGGAATTATTTAACCCCTTTAAGGCTCTGGTTTGCCATCTGTAAAATAGAGAGAAAAACAGTTCCATCCTAAGGTTGTTCATGAGGAATATATGCACAGTGTCTAAAAGGCCAGTTCTTGGCTCACAGTGAGTTTCCAGGAAAGGGAGCCTACAGTCATCCCACTACTCAGTCTCAGCAGAAAACTGGCATCGCTTGGTTCAGCACTTCTTTGTGCTGAATGTGTGAATGCAAAAGGGAAGAAGGCAGAGGTTACTAGCGGATTCTGGCTCAGTCTTTACCCTAGAGCTAGATGTCTGAACTTCTCTCTTTCTTTAAGTTGGAGAAGCAAATCCACTTGGCTTTTGAGACATTTCCAACAAGAATTCATTTAAATCAGAAACTCACACAACCAGGAGATTCCTAGGCATTGTCCCATTTCTCTGTGTGCACCACAGAAAGCTTGCAATGATCCAGTAGAAGGAGTATTAGTGCCTCATCTGTCTTCATAAGGCATCAGGAACACAATGAGCTACTTCCCAGTCACCTCTGGACAGCCAAGGGGTTGGCCAGATGCCATACCAGATGCCAGATGCCTCCAGCATTCATCCTCATTCTTCTTGCTGAGAAAAATCTCAATTTTTATACATTATCCACCCCTCCCTCACACAACCCAGGTGCTAATCCCCACTTCAGGGGGAACCCTAATTGGCATAAACCAATTGCCATGTGAGGGGACCTGGGACAGAAGCCAGTTCATCAGAGAGATTCTTAGGGCTACTGCTTGGAAATCTGGGATAAAGGAAGCCTCGCTTCTCTGTATATAGAAAGCTGAGATGTGAGGACTAAACTGCCACAGCCATTCTTGCTACTAAAAAGGAAGAAAATCTGATAACAAACCACATGTGGGGAAGGCAGAGTAGAGAGAATTCAGAGAACACTGGCAGCCTCTTCAACTGTACCTGAAATTAGAACCCTTCAGGTTCTCAGTTACACGAGCCAAAAAGCAGTTCTTATGGTTTAAGCTGGTTTGAAATGGGGTTTCTCCTGGTCATATGGATTCTTCCACTTTCAGGATCCCCATAACCCCCAACAATGCCAAAAAGAACTCCACCCTTTCCTCAAATGGCTCAGATTTCCTGACAACAAACACAACTTCCTAGTGCACAGAACAGACCCCTGGCTTGCTTCCCTTAGACTATGAAGGAAAAGGACAAAGGAACAAAGGTGAACTTTGGTTGGCACCTTCCTCTCTGAGCCCACCTCTTGCTCCTGACCATTTCTCTCCATCAGGACACTCGGGCCAACTTCAAGTTCCAAAAGCAGGTCCAATATCAGCTCTTAACTTCTGCTAAGTCTCCAGATGCTACTGGCACTCCTGTGCCTAAGAGTGAATGTGTGAGTGCAGGGGTAAGCGTGTGAATATCTGCGTGAGTGTATGGGTAAGTGTAAGTGTAGGAATGCGTGTGTGAGTACGCGAGTGTATGGGAGTGTACGAATGTGTATGTAGTTTGCAAGACCTGTACAAGCTGTTTCTGGAAAAGTGCTCCACCTAGGGGCAGACAGTCAAACTGACGCCCTTTGATGGCACGGGTAGTAGGCATGGCCCGGAAATGGCCATTGAGAGGAAGGAAGGAAAATATAATATTTTACCCATGAGGTTCAGCATCTTCTCTTAATAAAACTAATGCCTGAAAGGTTATGGAACAAGGGGAAAAAAGAAACATATATATATATATATTTGAGACAAGGTCTTGCTCTGTTGCCCAGGCTGGAATCTGGAGGTATGATTCACTGCAGTTAGAGCTCACTGCAGCCTCTAACTCCTGGGCTCAAGGAATCCTCCCATCTCAGCCTTTCATGAACGATATTTTTAATTACAATGGAAAACAGTACTTTAAACAAATCGAAGTTTGAAAATTTATACTTGGCCTATAGTAGAGGGGCTGTAAGCCCTAAGGGGTCAGCCAGGTGAAATCCATGAGTCCTATGGGTCCCATTCTCCTGTGGCAAACTAGAGATGGCATCCCTATTGAAGCGGGAACACTGCCACTAAGCCCCAAGTGATAATGATGGCCCAGTGGTGCCAAAACTCTGAATTAAAAACAAAACACATCAGAACAATTTATCCAGATTTGTACCTGAACTATCCTAATTTTCTGCATGGTGGCTACTAATTCACATGATATTCTAACTGTAAGTCACCAATTTGCAACTCATGCTGTCCATTCTCTGTTGTTTCTTACAACTGAAGAAGGTTTAACTTAGGACTCCCTTAAATTTTCATTGTCCTGAGAGCATTTACAAATATGACTCAACTCACAAAAATACAATTGACCACCCACACCTCAGTCTGAAGCAAGGTACACCTGGATGATTATAAATGCATCTAGGCAATACAACACAATTTAAACCTGGGATAGAGAGGGAGAAGTTGACAGCATTGAGTTTCTGAGTTATGTTTTTCATCCTACAGGATATGAATCACCCCAGGCTCCATCCCTTAGCAGGGTAAATCTCTTTGTCAGAAGCATGAGGAATCAGAAATGTTCTGTCTCCTGACTTCATAAAAATATTTGACTAATGAACAAAGTCTCCAGTTCCAAAGGTGATCCTGATCTCCTGTCTAGGGAAACTTTTCAGAAGTTCATTGAATCAAGTAGTGAGTAATTTACAATATCCTGGATAACTGTCTAGGGACGGGGTTATAATATAACTCACATTGGGATTCTAGTTAACGATATACTAGCCTCCAGTCTAGTTTCACCACGTGCTTCTTAAAGTGGAAGATTTCCAAGGTCCTTGCTTTTGAACAATTATCTATATAAAATCGGAACAAACCCCTGACTGATTTTTAAATTTTATTGTTCTGAAGCCCAACTGCAAAAATAAGTGGCTGAGTGTTCAGAAATACAGCAGGAATATTACCCGCTTGCTAATCTAGCTAGAAATGGCACTTCTCTCTAGATGACTGTAAAAACAGGTAACATTTATTGAGTACTTACTATGTGCCAAGCACTACTTACAACACTTTTCATCTATAAATTTATTACTGTGCTCAAAAACCCTAGGAGGTGGGTCCAGTTATTATGCCCATTTTTCAAATAAGGCAGAGAGGGATTAAGAAAATTATACAAGGTTTTCCAGTTGGTAGCTGGTAGAGCCAGGTTTGAACCCAGGAATTCCGGCCCTACAGCCCAAGCTAATTGCTTTACAAGACTGAGATGCAGATTCGACAGACCTTTTGAATTAGAATAGAAGAAATATAAACTGAGGACACTTGATGTCACAGGAAAAGAGTGCCTGGAAATCAAAAGTTGTTACTGGAGTCAGACTATGTGGTGGACTGGTCAACTTTCAGAAGTCTGATTTTATTTTACTGATTGCTATTCTTTCGATAACCCTAAAGTTAGTGAGAGCAGACGGGACTGAAAGTGGGTAGAAGCAGGAGGAAGAAGAGATAAAGGTGGAACATGGGCTGCTTCAAGTACCCAAGGGAAGTAAGACAGTCAGTCACTTGCTCAAAGTTCTTCCCTGTAGAGGCCAAAGAGAATTTCATTTGGCTGTTTCTGTTTAAAACACAAATGGCTGTATTGTAACACAATGCACACTTACAAAGCATTCATTCTTTCCTATCCATTAATTTACTTAGGTTATTTAAGAGATTCAGAACTTGAATGAGTGAAGAGACTAATTTCAAGTCTTACCATTGGAAAGGGTTAATTTATCGTGTTGAGTGCTGAAGCTGGGGCCTCTGAGTGGATGAATGAGCGGTCAGAGGAGACCTAAGAGAATTCCAGTGACAAGCTCCACTTTGTTCCCAGTTCCTTGAAGTTAGGTGGGAAGCTGTACATGCACCAGGGACGAAATCAAACCTTCTCTGTGGTTACCTATTATCGCCGATGGGTCTCTGAGTCATGGTTTCCTCTTTTGTCCCACTACTGTAGTCTATTCATACCTCTATTACAGTAATTCCATTGCCTGTGATAATGGTTCATTGCTATACTCTTGGTACACAGCACAGTGCCTCATGTATACTAGGAGCAAGAGTCAGGTTTGTTGAATGACTGGATTAAAGATGCTCAACTAGACTAACACATGAAACTAGTCAATAATATGGATAAAAGTAATCATTAGTATTTATTGAGCATGAATGAGCCAAGTGCTTACGTGTATTATAACTTCATTTAATCTCTCAACGACTCTATAATGTAGGCATTATCCTGATTATCTCCATTTTACAGTTAAATAAATGAGGCACAGAGAAGTGATTTCCTCAAGGTGACTTAGTTAGCCTGAACTTGACCCCAGGCCATCGTGATGTTAGAGCCAGATCTATAAACCTTGAACTGTATCTCTCCCTTTATTTTACTGTCCTGACTGAATGCAATCAGGCACACTATGTGTTCTCACTAATTCTTCTCAAATACCTTCCCACTATAGTGCCTCTCTCAGAACGGTACCTGCCCATAGTCACAAATCGCTGTAACCCCGTTTCATAACCAGGCTCCTCAAATGTCACTAAATCCTAGCAGTGGCTTTAAGATAGAAATAAATATGCAAGATGCTTGAAGTAGCAAGGTTTCCCATTTTCCTCTTTCCCTAGCTTTAGAGTTGACTTGATTGCCTCATTAATCTCAAGGGAATGTGTTGCATTCACCACACGTCCAAAAGATGTGCAGCATTTCACAAAGCAGCAGAATGAAGACAATAAAACCCTGCATCTCCTATGCCGGGAGCTGCAGAGTGTGGACAAGAAGAAAATGGTGCAAACGGCTCCTAGCTGTTTCTCAGAGATGTAAGAAAAAAGTGGAGAGAAATCTCTATTTGCTTATTTTCTTTTGTCTACATTAATGTCATTCCATGCCTTTGGGAACTCAGAACTTTCTGGAATTTCTTGGTTCTGGGATGTTTTGTTGAATTTCATTTCTTCTTACTAAAGATGATGCTGGCTTGGAGAAGAGACGTGCATATGGTATGTTCCTCAAAACACGTATGTTCCCATCTCCAGAAGGAAACTAGAAAATATCATACAGCTACATTTCATTTATAGGGAGAGAGTGCTTCTAGAGGAGAAAGGTGGCTGCAGGTGACAGATGCCTGTCTGAATAAAACCATACGAGCTTGCAGAAAACACATAATGCCTACTTCTAAAGACCTCAAACAGGAAATAACCAGGGTGCTGCTTTAACAATGGAGAGATATAAACTAGGACAAGACTGTCCATCAAGCAGATGAGTAGTACAGATCAGACATGGGGAAGAAAAAAACCACAAAACAGTTCTGCACTAAAAGTATGCTTCCCCTCGCTTTGTAAAATCTATACTATGTGGCTAGAAACCATGCATCATATAAGAGATGGTTCTTCTTTTCAGCAAAAGAAGATAAAATTAGAAGGTCTTCCTTCAATGAACATGTAGTGGCCCAGGGGCAGAAAAAGTCAATGGTAATCTTAGGGCATGATCCGCCTGCCTCAGCCTCCCCAAGTGCTGGGATTAGGGTTGATCAATAGATGCTGTTTATTGCTCCAGGTGAGCAGTGCCATCGGGTTGATGTAAAGCACATTTCAAGGAGCTGCATTTCGACACTATCGTGAGTGCTGCATGAGGTCAAGAGTGTGCCCAGAAAGCAGGCCCAGCCTGTGCAGGTAGCTACATAGGGTGTACCCAGAAATGCAAGTAGCTGTGTTGTCCTCCAGGGACTCCCATGAGGAACTCTCTAACCTTGGCTTCTATTATACTTATGTTGAGACACACAGCGAACAAGCTTTCCTTCCTTCCTTCCTTCCTTCCTTCCTTCCTTCCTTC
>NC_045435.1:66833304-66923970 GCF_002776525.5 Piliocolobus tephrosceles | reverse complement strand
TCCCTCCCTCCCTCCCTCCCCCTTCCTTCCTTCCTTCCTTTCTTTCTTTCTGATGGAGTCTCACTCTGTCACTCAGGCTGGAGTGCAGTAGCAAGATCTCGGCTCACTGCAACCTCTGCCTCCCAGGTTCAAACGATTCTCCTGCCTCAGCCTCCTGAGGAGCTGGGATTACAGGTGCCCACCATCACACCTGGCTAGTTTTTGTATTTTTAGTAGAGATGGGGTTTCACCATGTTGGTCAGGCTGGTCTCGAACTCCTGACCTCATGATCTGCCCGCCTCGGCCTCCCAAAGTGCTGGGATTACAGGCGTGAGCCACTGCGCCTGGCCAGCTTAAAAGCTTTTTAAGGTATTGACCACTGCCCAGTGAAAAGAAAGAAATAGTCAACATCCATATTTTGTGAACAGGCAACAATATAAGTGAATCCATCAAATGGAGATAAAGAAAGCCCCATACTGACTTCTCAAGGCTGGGCACCCACCTCTAAAAGGATGCAGAGTCACAAGATACTATGGTTTGGGGAGCAGATCCATGCCTCCAATTGTTCTTTCATTTCAACCATATGCCCCGACCTTCAAGAGTCTTCTGTGTCCATGGTCAAGCCCCATGTACCTCTCCAGTGCCCTTGCCCCAGAAGAATTGCTTTCTAGCAACAGCTGTGACTTGTATGAAAAGGGATATCAACAACAACAGCAACAACAACAACAACCCTACATTCTTTTCATCTATGGAGCAATCATATGTCTCAGGTGCCATGGTTTCTACCTTACATTCATGATCAGATTTATTTCTCACCAATAACCCTACAAAGTAAGCATTTTGACACTTGAAAAAAATTCAGGCTCAGGAGGTTAAGTGATTTTCTCCAGGTCACCGACCTAGCAACTGGCAGAACAAGGGCTCAAATTCAGGTGAATGTGTCTCCCGAGTCACTATGCTAAACTCCCTCTTTCTGAATTAGAGATGTTCGGGTTTCAAATGAGTCAAGATGTTTGATCTGCTGGGGTTGGTAAACAAGATAATCCTGGAAAGCACTTCAGGGACCTGAACGGGACACGAGAATGGAGAAATGCCCAATAATATGTAACACTCAAACTGTGGAAGACTATTTTACAGCCTCCTGTGTGGATTTAAGTAGGTAGTCTACTTTTACTCTGGTCTAATATTTAATTGGCCATCATCAGAAGAAGCCAAAAGCTCTTTGGAAAAAGAAAGGTGGATCCAAAAGAGCAGAGGAACTTTGTGAAGCAAAGATGCCAGGGAGGATAAATGGCCAACAATGTGTTACCAGATGTGCCCTCCCTGAGAACACTGGACTTGGCAGGGGTAAACAATGAGAGAGGAAGTCAGAGACGGAAAGGACCAGGGAAAGTTCAGGTCTCCCTCCCTCCCACGCCCTCACTCCCCATTGTGGCTCGCACTGAGTCAGCCCAGATGGGAAGAAGGGAGAGACCTCACCCACCCAGGGTCCAACCTGGCCTGGAAGTAAGTGAGGATGAGATTTGTGAGGGCAGCTTAGATACACCCAGGCACTACTTGGTCCCCCTTTTCCTCCATCCTCACATAGCCCCAGTGATGCCAGTAGTCGGATCTCTGGGAGAGAGTACACCAGCCAGGCCCTTGAATTCTGGTGCCAGCTCTAGTATTAATTACTGAATGACTTTGCATAAGGCACTTTGCGTCTCTGGGCATTTCCTGTATGAAGAGTCATCTGAGGTTGAATTAGATTAGGGATTGCACATACGAGTGCCAACAGAGGCCAGGCAGGTAATGAAAATGTAGTAGGCTCAGTACAGGATGGCAGGGAACAGTGGCGACTAGAGAGCACATGTTTTGTCCAGTGAGGGCATCCCCAGTGTCTCAAATTTTTTCATGGGAAGCCACAATTCAGACCTTTATATAAAGTCTCCCAATCTTCAAGTGTTGGCAACAAATCAAGCCTGCAGGGCAGTTGGCAATCTTGAGTCTAGATGTGCCTTGCCCCAAAAGCTAGTCACTAGTCACATGTGACTATTTCATCTTAAATTAATTAAAATTAAACAAAAATTAAAAATTCAGTTCCTCAGTCACACCAGCCACCTTTCAACTGCTCAGCAGCCACAGGTATTAGTGGCTACCATATTGGATAACACAGATCTGAAACATGTCCAACTTTGTAGAAAATTCTCTCGGATAGCCCTGGCCTAAGTGATGTTTAAGATAACGTTCGGCTATTACAACAAAAAATAAAGATAAAATGAAACAAATATTACTTTCTTAATTGATAGGAAACAACACTACTGGAATTTCATGGCATAACCTTAACACAAAAATATCGGTATCATTATTTTATTTTCACTCTGATGAGTTCCCTTCAGTTGCATTTAAATTGGTTTCTGCAGATCTGTTAATAGAAGCAGCCTGATACTTTCTAATCTGCTTCAACATACAAAGTACATTCATAGGGATTTGAAATCTAAACTTACATCGAAAGGAGAGGGGCCGGGTATGGTGGCTCACGCCTGTAATCCCAGCACTTTGGGAGGCCAAGGCTGGCGGATCACTTGAGGTCAGGAGATCGAGGCCATCCTGACTAACATGGTGAAACCCCATCTCTACTGAAAATACAAAAAATTAGCTGGGTGTGGTGGCGTGCGCCTGTAGTCCCAGCTACTCGGGAGGCTGAGGCAGGAAAATCGCTTGAACCCAGGAGGCAGAGGTTGCAGTGAGTTGAGATCATGCCACTGCACTCCAGCCTGGGCGACAAAGCGAGACTCAGTCTCAAAACAAAACAAACAAAACAAAAAAGGAGAGGGGGCAGGAGAGACAGAAACCCCGCTAGGTGAGGTATCACTTCCATACAGAGCTTTTAACTGTCTGTCCAAGAGCCTCCAATGTGATAAGCTGCAATGTTTTAGGTCAGGAGTCAACAAACTTTTCTATAAAGGACCAGACTGTAAATATTTTCAGCTCTGTGAGCTATATGATCACTATGGCAATTATTCATTTCTGCCTTATAACATGAAAGCAGCTATCAACATGTAAGCAAATGTGCATGGCTTTGTTTCAATAAAACTTTATCTGTGAACACCACAATTTGAATTTTGTATAATTTTCATGTGTCAAATAGTTACTTGATTTCCCCCCATAACAATTTAAAAATGAAAAAGAAAAAAATATTCTTAGCGCAGGACAGTAGCAAAACAGGCATTGTGCTGAATTTGGCCCACAGGCAATAGCTTGCAGACCTCTATGAAAGCTCTCTGATGGAGAGACACAGGGCAGGGAGAGCTGAGCTCTGACTTATATATATGACTCACTGGGCATGAATCCAGTGTAAGCTGTATAGTTAGCCAATGTTGTTCAGGAATGAAGGGAAGGACCATAAGGGCCCTTTTTTTGTGAGACAAAATTTATTGACATAGTCGGTCCTCATTATTTACAAATTCAAACTTGCCTACTGGTTAGCATTCATTCATAACTCCAAAATCAATACTCAAGGTACTTTAAAAAAAAAATAGAGACAGCATCACGCTCTATTGCCCAGGCTGTAGTGCAGTGGCACAATCATAGCTCACTGTAGCCTCAAACTCCTGGGCTCAAGTGATCCTCCTGCCTTGGCCTCCAAAAGCGCTGCGATTACAGGCATGAGCCACCATACTTGGTCTTTGCTCGAGGTATTTTTGCAATCATTCTCTGACTTGTGGGGAACAGCAAAAAATTTGAGCCACCCAATGCTCCTGTTCTCAGCTTAGGTATAACAAAATAAAGCACTGCCCTTTTGTTTCAGCTCGTGTTAGGTACACGTGTCCCTTTCATAGTCTATTTAGCAACAGGTCTTTCACATGTTGGTGCTTTTGGTTGGTGATTTTGCTGTTTAAAATGTCCCCCAAGGACAGTGCTGAACTGCTGAATTAGCTGTGGTCTGAATGTTTGTGTCCAAAATTCATAGTTTGAAGCCTAATCACCAGTGTGAGAATGATAGGAGATAGGGCCTCTGGGACATGATTAGCTCATGAGAACACAGCCTTCATGAACGGGATTAGTGACCTCATGAAAGAGGCCCCAGAGAGCTGCCTTACCCCTTCTACCAAGTGAAGACACAATGAGAAGGTACCATTTATGAACCAGAAAGTGGACCCTTCTCAGGGTCTACCAAATCAAGTGGACTGTCAAGTGGCATTAGCAGGACCCTCATCCATTGATGCCGAATGGGCTGGTGTCTTCATGGTGAATTTCAAAGTCTCCAGAACTGTGAGAAATACATTTCTGTTGCTTATAAGCTACCCAGCTTATGGTATTTTGTCAGAGCAGCCCAAATGGACAAAGTTCCTAAGTGGAAGACAGATGCGATGTCTTTGTAAAAAAAATAATGTGTCTTAGATAAGCTTCATTCAAACATGAATTATAGTACTGCTGGCATGAGTTCAATGTTAATGAATCAACTATATATATTAAATAATGTGTCTTTAAACAGAAACACACTTAAAACAAGGTTACGTACTGACTGGCTGATGAGAATGTTGTGACGAGGTTTATAGCAGCATCACTCATTTCCCCCTAGGTGTGATGTTTCAGTATTTGCTAATTTGGTGTTCGTGGCAACTTTATTGAATATAACTAGCTCAAATAATGAGAATTGACTGTATACTGACACTAAAAAGAAGTCATTGTGATATGTCGTATGTACCTTTCTGCTACCTTATAAATTGCAGGCCGGGTGTGGTGACTCATGCCTGTAACCCCAGCACTTTGGGAGGCTGAGGCAGGCGGATCATGAGGTCAGGAGCTCAAGACCAGCCTGGCCAGTATGGTGAAACCCTGTCTCTACTAAAAATACAAAAAAAAAAAAAATTAGCCAGGCGTGGTGGTGCAAGCCTATAGTCCCAGCTACTCGGGAGGCTGAAGCAGGAGAATCGCTTGAACCCGGGAGGCAGAAGGTGCAGTGCGCAGAGATTGCACCACTGCACTCCAGTCTGGGTTACAGAGCAAGACTCCATCCAAAACAAAAACAAACAAACAACAAAACAAAAACAAAAACAAAAAAATTGTGTTTAAGCTTTAGTGAGAAAGGCTGAAACTATTTTAAATAAGGTTTTTGGATGACTTCATGATTTTAGGTTTCCATAATTCTGTGGTTCTGGTCTCCCAGATAACCAGGCTGTTGTCTGGTACTGTGTGTGGCATAGAAAGTCATTTTAAAAGTCTTCACTTATAGGTCATTTATCTGCCAACCCACAAACTGTGCTCCAACTAGTGAAACACTTCAGTAGGACTCCACCGGAGACTTCACTGATGAACATTTTCCTGCACTGTATGTATTTCACACAGCTTTCTGGACTGTCTGGACGGTACTGCATACCAACCATAATGAATGACTCAAATATAAGTATTCACTGCCTGTGTCAACCAGAAGACCTGGCACCTTTATTACATCCTTGGATGTGATTGTTATTTGCAAACACTGCATAAAAATCACTGGCTTTGTCTTTTGGAAATGCATCATGTGGGGTGGTCCAACGGAGGAAGTTATTTGGAAACGGAAGAGGATGCTGGGGACTGGATCCATTTGATAGCTGAGGTTCAGACAGAGCCAAAAAAAAAAAGGTGTTTCAAATGCATTTAAAAGTCTATTAACAAGTAAGCTGATGTGTCTTTGGGACACACACTCATTTAAAAAAATTAATGACTAACTTCTCTTGACCAAATACTATTTTTCTGTGATTACTTATGCAGTTACTGGTGTTAGGTCCTCATCATGGCCTCAGCCTCTTCCCCAAGCATTTCTAAATACTATATGACATTATAATGCTTCCTATGTGCCAGGCACTATTCTAGGCACTTCAAATATATAAGCCCATTTAACCCTCAAAAAATCTTATGAGGTAGGTACAATTATTATTGTCTTCATTTTATAGATGAAGAAAGTGAGGCACAGAGATGTCATGTCATTTGCCCAGGGTCACACAGCAAATTAGTGGCAGAGCCAGAATTTGAATTCAGGGAGTCTTGTTTCAGAGTCTTTTCACTTCACTCCCTATTGCTACATGGACTCTCAATAAAGCACTGAATAACTGTGCAGGAAACCCAACTCCAATAAACAAGGACCTTTATACAGTAGTTCTTCTCACTAGCAGGAATATTCAACTCATTATTCTTTCTTTTATTTTCTTTCCCTTCCTAATTCTTTTATTTCCTTACTTCTTCTATCAAGGCCTCACTTACGTACAGCAAACTTCACCCTTTTTGGCATATAGTCTGTAAGTTTTTGACAAACATATACAGTCATGTAACCATCATCACAATCCTGATTGAACAGTTCTAGCACCTCAAAAAAGTCCTTCATGTCCCTTTGTAGTCAACCCTTATCCCCACTCCAGCCAAGGATGCCCCGCTTTGGGGCATCCATATGCCCCAAAGGATATTTGCACAGATTTCAAAAATAGAACTTGGATTATATGGGCAATTTATAATTTTTTATTATCACTGTCTCTAACTGGAATGTAGTGTTTGTTCAATTGTGAATATAGGTACCAAACTACAGAAATATTACCAGTACTTGTGACTCAGTCACCAATAAAAACCACAGATATTTTGAGATCACATCATGGTGGTTACGTATATTGCAAAATATTGTTTATACTCCTGACAACTTTGACATTACAGTAGTTATTAGATCTATTACTAGAAATTGTTTTTTATTGAATTAATATATAAGAACCTTTGTTTTTATAACATATAAAATTTTTATAGTATTTAATGTTTTAGAAACTGTTATTTCAAAATAATTTAAGTTTAATTTTAAAACATATTTTTCTAAGAAAGGGTTCATAAGCTTTGCCAACTTACTAAAGAAATCCCATTTTCTTTTTTTTTTTTTTTTTTTTTGAGGCGGAGTCTCGCTCTGTCGCCCGGACTGGAGTGCAGTGGCCGGATCTCAGCTCACTGCAAGCTCTGCCTCCCGGGTTTATGCCATTCTCCTGCCTCAGCCTCCGGAGTAGCTGGGACTACAGGCGCCCACCACCTCGCCCGGCTAGTTTTTGTATTTTTAGTAGAGACGGGGTTTCACCGTGTTAGCCAGGATGGTCTCGATCTCCTGACCTCGTGATCCGCCCGTCTCGGCCTCCCAAAGTGCTGGGATTAGAGGCTTGAGCCACCGCGCCCGGCAGAAATCCCATTTTCTAAAGCATGGCCCTAAGAGAAATCTCATTTTGGCAAAACGAGTCATTCTTCACTTATTCCACCATCCTGGGCAACAAATAAACAAAACACACAAATAAGCAAAAAACGCCCTGGCTATTCATCAAGACAACATTTCCACCAAGTGAAAGATAAATAAATAAATAAGACTCAATTACTGTCCAGACTGATGGAGGAACTACATATATATATATATTTTTGTTGAGACAGAGTCTTGCTTTGTCACCCAAGCCAGAGTGCGGTGGTGCCATCTCAGCTCACTGCAACCTCCACCTCCCAGGTTCAAGTGATTTTCCAGCCTCAGCCTCCCAAGTAGCTGGGATTACAGGTGTGAACCACCACACTCGGGTAATTTTTGTATTTTTAGTAGAGACATTTCGCCATGTTGGCCAGGCTGGTCTCCAACTCCTGACCTCAAGCGATCCACCTGCCTTGGCCTCCCAAAGTGCTGGGATTACAGACATGAGCCACCACGCCCAGCCAGAATTACATATCTTCTCTTAAAGCTCTTTCTTTAAGCCAAATGATGCCACTGCCATCTGCCAAGGAGGATTGTTCAACAGTACCACCTGCCTCTTCTATGGAAATCTGCAGGGACTACAAGGACGCTTGCCCTTCCAGTTCTCTGCAACTGCCACAGGGCTGACAGGGACCTTAGACAGAGGAACCAGTCATCTGTGAGCTCAAGAATGACTCTAAAAGGGAGAATGGGCTATCAGTCACTCTAAAGATCAGGCAGAAGCTGAACATTTATGTTCTCCAATTATTTGGGATTACTTTTAAATCAGGATTGTATTGTTATATTTATATTTATATATTTTTTAGAGACAAGATCCCGCTTTGTCACCCAGGCTGGAGTGCAGTGGTGTGATCATAGCTCACTGCATCATCGAACTCCTGGACTCAAGCGATCCTCCCACTTTGGCCTCCCAAAGCAACAGAATTACAGGTGAAAGCCACAGCACCATCAGGATTGCATTTTTAAGGCACATGTGCCTTAGTCTGTCACCTCTGAATTGTTTCTCTCTTAACTTACTAATATAAGAAGCAAATCCACAGAAAAAGAGGGACGGGGATAAGCAATTTTCATAAGAAATACAGCCAATAAATATACAAAAATCCTTCACTGATAATCAGAAATAAATACTAAACAAATGAAATATTTTTTCTCCTATTAGATTGTCAGAAACAGAATTACTTTTATAAGACAAAAGAATTGAGGTAAGATATATGTTGACTACCTTAAATCCCAATGTGGGATTTAAATAAAAAAGCAACTTCTGTAAAAATTCAAAGGTGAATTTAAAATTTGCTTAGGAAAATAATTTCTGAAGCTAATTTCAAGAGGCAAAGCTAAATAATGAATGTAAGAGTCTAAATAACAAGTTATATAGATGCAATATAGAAAAATCATAGGTGCTGTTGACTTTATCTTTAGCTTTGGTAATTTGGACTTGAACTATAACAGCCTTTTATTTCTACCTACCCCCAACCCTCTGCTTTTATGTACTTTACCTCTCCTTACCTCTCCACAGCCAGACAGTGACTTAGGCAAATAGGAAGGTAGGTGATGGACTATTATTGCTTTAAAAGGCTTTCATCTCTTCCATGGTTTTTCGTAGTGTTATTATCTCTCATCAGTAGTTAATTTATATAGTATTTCCATGATGCCTTCTTAACAACATCCAGTGTATTAGCGTCACCTCCTACTTACATGGTAAATTCATTTCAACACTGCATTGGCCAGAAAGGACATGCAGTAAATGTTAATCAATTCTACTGCCGTAAGAAACATGCATGGAGTTAAAGTTGACAAGAAACAGAAGCTAGAGAACTATCAGCAAAGTTGAACTTGCTGCTCATTAGTTCACGATCACACTCCCCCAAGGTGAAGAGAGACATTGTCACCTGAAACCAGTGCTAGCAGTAGTTATCCTGTTCACACAGCATACCCTGCTGCCCACGGGGGAAAGTTCACTTCCAATGCACAGTATTTAATTGAAAAATTAAATATTGACCCTGCTGGCCAGCCTACACCTAAATCTCATCTCTAATCGATCTGCAGTTCAATACACGCATGTCTTCTTTTGCCCCTACCTTTCGTGATGGCTTCAGCTGAAACATAAAAGTGCTTTCAAAGATTAATAATAGTTCCACCTTGGTGCCAGGTGCAGTAAATTCCCAATTCATTCAATCCTCACAGTGATGTTTTGCACTTGATACAAAGTAGTTGCAAAATAATGTTTTATAAAAGCACCACAATGAGGCAGGTATTATTTTTAATTTTTTTCCAGAAGACTTAGAAGGATTAATTAGTAACTCTCCAAAGACCCCAAAGCACAGTAAGTGGGGGAGCCAAGAGTTGAACCCCATCTAACTCCAGAGGATATGCTTAATGACTACACTATATTACCCTCTTATTCTTTAATGCTAAAATAAGCTTTCAGCATTAAAAAGAAATGAACCTGTCAGATGATAATTAGTTTCAAAGTCTACCATAACAGGTTAGGCCTTTTAATACCTTTAATATCACAGCTTTTACTAAAGATTGATCAAGAACTCAGGCCATTTCCTAAATACCTCACACAAAGGCACAAGCAAGTGCTAATTAAAATAGGGCATATGCCATGTTATCAATAGGAATCCGAAGTTAAACAACAGAATGGGCTAAGTGTGGAGCTTCTGGCATATGCTGGGATGTAACAAGCCTTCTCTTTAAATCAGGTGTTGCACCCATATAGTTTGCTAAGGATAAGGTATGAATAAGGAAATGCTTGGGCTGTAATGAGTAGGTTTTCATTATTGTGGATTTGAAATAAACTTTTAAAACCGTGTGTGTGTGTGTGTGTGTGTGTGTGTGTGTGTGTGTGTATGTGTGTGTGTGTGTTGGGTAGAGGATTACAGAGATTAACATTCAAAAGACAGTCAACAGAGAATAGTCCAGAGGTGGAAGGAATTTACAACTTAGGCTTAGAGTTTTCTCACATTAACACCAATCTATTGGTAATGCCTGCCTGGAGCCCTGTTTCAGGAAGTATTGTGAGACCTGAGTTCTATAAAGAAAGGGTGCTGTGTTGATTAATAATGTCTGTCCTGGCAGGGGAAGGGAGGGTAGCATATTAACTGCATAGTTGCTTTTCTTAGGACTAGAACATTCACAGGAGTGCCATATTTGTTCATTATCACAGAGCTATCTCAGAGCTGCCAACTAGGACTGAGAGGAAAGATCACACTGCAGACCCAGGATATTTAAATCAGAAAATAATTTGAACCATGAAAACACAAGGGTCTATGGGATTTATCCTCAGATGTAATAAGATAAGCCCACAGATGCGCTTGGAGGCTGAGATGACAGAAAGGCCACTTGGCTGAGAAACAGGAGGGAAAAAGAGCCAAGCAATATGGCTGAGAATTTGTTCTCCATACTGGTACAAGAGAGCTTCGTAGATTTGCTATTTCTTTGGCTCAGCCTCATAGGTTTTGGAAATGTGACTATTTATAGGGATTCTTATTTTTCTTATTTCTTTCACTCATCCCTTAAAAGTTTTAAGCAAAGTCTACTTGAAAAATGTCAGCCTGTCTCAGGTGTGCAAAGAGAAAATTAAGTTTTGTCAATGTTTAGTCAGAATATAAAATGAGGGGAAAACTGACCTCTGGTGGTAGATTTGGAAAATCTCTAATACAAAGATTTCCAAAAAGTGATCCAGGAAGCATTAACCCCTCAACATTTTCCATGGGAGAAGGGCTCTGTGGTAAAAAGAACTCTGGGAAACAATTACATATTATATAAATATAAATATATAATATAATATATTATAAATATATGTTATATTTATATGTTATATAATATATTTATAATATATTGTTATAAATTATTTAATATACCTGTTTTTTGGCAACTCATGGTGTTTATCTAAGTCCTTAAGAATTCCTGCAGAAGAGAAACTATTTAATGCCTTTTAATTCAGCATTTCCTAAATTTGTTTGAATATAAACATGAACTATATTTTAAAAATTAACCTAATATTTTGGGAGACATGAACCTTAGGGAAAAGAATATAAGATCATGTTTTCCCCATCCAATATGGAGAATTCCTTTCAGAGCTCTTCTCTGATAAAACCTTAGAACACTTGTGTTTTTATATGTAGCCTTCCCTTCCATGTTCTCCTCCATGACTGTGTTCAATAAGAAGCTAGGTAAATGTTTGTTTGTTTGTTGTTGTTTTTTTTCTGAGACGGAGTCTTACTCTGTCATCCAGGCTGTAGTGCTCACTGCAACATTCACCTCCCAGGCTCAAGCAATTCTCCTGCCTCAGCCTCCCAAGTAGCTGGGATTACAGGCATGCGCCACCACGCCCAGTTAATTTTTGTATTTTTAGTAGAGACTGGGTTTCACCATGTTGGCCAGGCTGGTCTCGAACTCCTGACCTTGAGTGATCTGCCCACCTCGACCTCCCAAATGCTGGGATTACAGGCATGAGCCACCACGCCCAGCCAAGAAGCTAGGTAAATGTTAAAGAATAATTTCCCAGTTAGAGACAAATAATTTACATATTTCAAGTTAACAAGCATCTACTGAAGAAAAGCTAGTAGCTGTATCAGTGCACTCAAGCTTTTCAGTTGTAACTATGCATTAGAAATCTTAAAAAGGCCAACATAGTTTATGGATGGCTCTTCTAATCCGGAAGCTCTTCAGAGCTGGGAGTTGGTAAAACAGTGGCTCAGACTATTTTGTGCTCTGGGGCCATATAATTTTGGGGTTTGATGACAACCAGTTCTGCATCTCACTAGCTGTGTGACCTGGGGCATGTTACATAACCTCTCTGTTCTCAGTGATCTCATCTGTGAAATGGAAATCACAATATCTCCTAGTTCTGCTGGGGATTAAATAACTTAACCCTTGTAAAGTTCTTAAAAGAACAAGTGTTAACTCATTTAATCCCCAGCAGAACTAGGAGGTGCTGTGATTTGGCAGTTGGTTAGTAATTTGTTGTTTCTTAATTTGCACCACTGAAGTTAGGTGTATGAGGCATCATTTAAAAGGAAAACAGGCCAGGCGCGGTGGCTCACGCCTGTAATCCCAGCACTTTGGGAGGCTGAGGCGGGTGGATCATGAGGTCAGGAGATGGAGATCATCCTGGCTAACACAGTGAAACCCCGTCTCTACTAAAAATACAAAAAACTAGCCGGGCGTGATGGTGGGCACCTGTAGTCCCAGTCACTGGGAGGCTGAGGCAGGAGAATGGCGTGAACCTGGGAGGCAGAGCTTGCAGTGAGCTGAGATCTGGCCACTGCACTCCAGCCTGGGCGGCAGAGAGAGACTCTGTCTCAAGAAAAAAAAAAAAAAAAGAAAATAGATATTTTCTTTCTTTTAAAAATATTGTACTTTTGTTTTAGATCCTGAGACAACTAAGAAATTTTAGCTGTTTGTCACTAAAATGTATTATGGTAGTATTTTAAACTATTAACACTTTTTCTTTGGAAAAACCAGGAAAGTTTTCCTCTTCTTAATATTAAAAAAACTGTGGTAAAACAGATAAAACACAAATTATCATTTAAACCATTTTCAAGTGTACAGTTCAGTGCTATTAAGTACATTCATTCATTGTTGTGCAACCATCACTGTCATCCTTCACTAGAACATTTTCATTATCTCAAACTGAAACGCTGTGCCCATTAAACTGTAACTCCCCATTCCCTCTTCCCTACAGCTCTTGGCAACCACCACTCTGCTTTCCATCTCTATGAATGTTACTACACTAGGTACCTCATATAAGTAAGATAATACAGTATTCATCCTTTTGTGACTGGCTTATTTCATGTAGCATACTGCCCTCAAGGGTCATCCATGTTGTAGCATGTGTCAGGATTTCATAATACACACCATTTTGGCAGCTTTTTTCACTCTTTTACTTAATACATTTGAGAGATCTACCTGACACTTTTTAAAGGTCTCACCGTATTCTATTAGATGTAAGCACCATCATTTATCCACTCCTCTCTTATCAGCAACCATACAAATTGCTCCCATAATTTTGCTATTATAAGAATGCTAAAGTGAACACACTTGTGCATATATCATTTTGTATTTGAGACAGTTTAACTGGAAGATAAATCCCTAAAAGCTATGCTACCTGGTCAATAAGAATGTGCATTTAGAATTTTGATAAGTACTGCCAAGCTAACTTCTAAAAATATTGCCCCTACTGGCATTCTCATCAACAGTATACAAGAGCCTTTTTGTCCATATCCTTCCAATGAGGAGTATTTAAAATAATTTTTGTCCTTGCCAGTCTCATAGGTGATGAGCATGGTTATTTAAAATAGGTATCCCGACACAAAGAAAAGATAAATATTCACGGTGATAGATATCCCAATTACCCTGATTTGATCATTACGCATTGTATACATGTATCAAAATATCACATGTATCCCTAAAATGTGCAAAACTATGACATATTAGTACAAAATCCACACACATGAAATAAAAGAGGTATAAGGGAGGACTTGCTGGTATGCAATGCGGGCAGAAGGGTGCTCGGGGTGAAATTTGAGGGCATCAGAGTCCTCTGACTCTATTTGGAGACCTCTTCTTTTTTTTTTTTTTTTTTTTTTTGAGATGGAGTCTCACTTACTCTGCTGCACAGGCTGGTGTGCAGGGGCACGATCTCTGCTCACTGCAACTTCTGCCTCCCAGACTCAAGTGATTCTCCCGCCTCAGCCTCCCAAGTAGCTGGGATTACAGGCATGCACCACCATGTCTGGCTAATTTTTGTATTTTTTGTGGAGACAGGGTTTCATCATGTTGACCATGCTGGTCTCAAACTCCTGACCTCAAGTGATCCACCCACCTCAGCCTCCCAAAGTGCTGGGATTACAGGCGTGAGCCACCGCACCCGGGCCTGGATGACTCTTCTTATTGATCCAAGGCAGAGAACAGTATTCCAGTACAAACAGGACTAGAAAGAGTTCTGCTTGGTACTATAATCAGGACTGATATTGAGTAGGAATGCACACATACAGCTGTGCTTGGTTAAGATACTGGCAATTCCACCATAGTGGTTGGCAAATGACCAGTCCCCTGTGCCCCACTGTTGAATCCCAGCCACCTCCCCACAATCCAGCACCTCAAGGGTAAAATCTACTGCCAAAAGAGGCCCTTTTAGACCCTGCCCAGCACTACGGCCAATGCCTATTGAGGCTGATCTTTATTTGTGCTGAGAGGCTGTTAATGGTTTCAATATTGCTCCTGCCTACCTGGGTCTAACTTTTTGTAAGACTCCCTTCTATTTCTGAGCCTCTGGCACTGTTGTAAAGATGTTGTCTGTCTATTTCAATTACAAGATCCTGTCTTTCTCATTCATTCTTTCACTCTCAAAATGTTTATTGAGTACCTCGTATATGGCAATTGCTGGACCAGGATCCCAGAATATTACTGTGAAGAGGGCAAATGCTGTCCCAGGCCTCAGGGAACTTATACACCAGGAGGCAAGGCAGGTGAAAAGTAACTGAAGAGACAAATTAATTCCTGCTAGTAATGAGTGCTATAAAGAAAACAGGGAAGGCTCTAAAGGTGAGTTAATGAATGACTAACTTCTGCCCTCATTGCATATCTGTGCATCCTCTCTTATACCTACTTCAAATAATCAAGTTCAGCACCTATCAGACTGGCAAGGATGAAACAATTTTGGAATACTCCTTGTTGCAGGGATATGGAAAAACAGGCTCTCACATTCATTGTTGATGAGAGTGACAGTAGGGACAATATTTGTGGATGCTCACTTCTCAGAGGGAGCCCCTTTAGTAGAGAAGCCAGAGAAGCCCCGTTCTGAGACTTAAAGGAAAAAGACACAGGAACAAGGGAGGGTAAGAAGCCAGGCAGCCTTGTGCAGTGAGTGCAAAAAATCCAAGTGGAAAATCACTACTTATGTTTTAGAGGGAATCAAAGAAGGCAAGAATGAGCACAGGGAGCTAAGGAGGTGAGGTTAGAGACAATGTCTGGGACCAGGTCAAGTCCAGCCTTACAGATTACAGCAAAGAGTTTAAGATGGTCTTATTTGTAACGTAAGAAAAGTCCTGCATCCTTTAAGTCTGTATTCTCCGATGTTTCTCAAGGTACTTGAATCAAGGAGACGATCAGTAAGAGTTTGTTTGAGAAGTACACTGATCCCCTGTAGCTTTCTTCTATCTCTGCCTGGCACCCTTTAGTTCCTTTGACAGCTGCTTGAACAGTACAAATATGCCCAGAGTTAAAGAACTGGTATCTTCCACTTCCCCAACATCTGTTATGCTCTTCCACATCTTTGCCCCCTTTAAAACAAACAAATGAAATTTCCATCCCTGAGTACACTTTACTCAATGATAAAATCAACCAATAATTACTGAGCACTTTCTATGTGCTCAGCATTCTTTCAAGAGCTTTGCCTATATTGACTCATTTCTTCTGCTGAGCAACTCTATAAGGTAGGTTTTAATATCACCCACGTTTTACAGATGAGGAAACTGAGACAAAGGGAGATTAATCATTCTGACCACAATCATGCAAGTGATAAGTGGTAGGGCAAGATCTCCAGAGTCGACGTCCTTGACTGCTACATCTCTCCAGCAGGCGCCAGCATGTGGAATTGCAATGATTTCACCAGAGGAAGCATTTTGAGACATAAAATGCTGTTCCTAACTGTTGCACATTTCACTTACGTGCCGTTCATAGTTTTGCATATTTTACATCGATGTTCTTCAAACCGTTTTTGTCTGTCAGATATGAACGTCTGAGAGCATCTCATGAAGAAACATTTTGAGACCTCATCTGGTTGTGTTGCCTACATGCCTGGCAGTTTGGTTTCTATAGCATTGCTATCATTATGACAATGCTTGTGCAACTGTTCAAATAGTCCATCCTCTTCTTATTATATTATAAAAGCAGTGGAAAATGGAAAATAAAACCCAAGTAATGATACTAAGCATACAAAGCACTCCCTTATTCCAATTAAGCTAAAGATGAAAATTATTGCACATATAAAAAGAATCAACTATTTGCTTTGCTCAGTTGTCCACTGGACTTAAGCTGGTGAAGCTGCTCAACTGTGAATAAAAAGAAAATACTTTTATAAATGTGTGATAAATATTGGAAATATAGGAAACATGTCTAAGGCATAGTACAATTAGTATATTTTAATTTTTTTGTTTATTTTGCTCTGTAGGAAAAGACCTATGAAATGTAAGCATATCATTCAACTTTGGGGTGTTTGACTTTCATTTGAAAGTAGGGGAGTAACCATATTTATTAATTTTCTTCATCATTTGCTAGTAATGCAAATATCTTGCTAATATGCCATATCACATATCACATCCTGTCCAAGCCCTGCTTGACAAGTCAATGAGTACTCACATGCAAACACACATAAACTCACTTTTCTGTTCTATCTAACATAACAAAGAGTTCAGCATTTACAGAAACGTCCACTTACCTTTAACTAGTGAGTATTCTCTTGCCTTTCTTTTGTTTTTACTGTAATAATCTGGAGATTTTCTTTGCTATGCATAGATGTCATCTTTTTCTTGCACACATTCTTTCTTCTGGATTTCTCATCAAAGCCTGTAATACAGAAGAGAGAAGCTCCTTAATTTCTGTAGGCACAGGGGGAGAAACTATAAATCTCAAGTCAGTGACACTTCTAATTTATTTCTAATTTTCCCCAGGCTGACTACAGTTTAATTACAGTTTTAGAAATTCACCTAATTACATGAGATTTAGAATAGATTTCTCTCGAAATACAGATGAAATTGAGGCTAGTCTCCTTAACAACTAAAGATTTCATACCAATTTGTCTTCTTACAGGATGCATGTCACTGAACACACCGTTTTAGACTTCTACTGTTTCTGTAGGAGGAGATTCTGAAGTGCTCAAAGTTATCTACACTCAGTTGCAAAATCAGGGCTGTCAAATGGGAGAGAGAACTCAGTAATACATCCCCTCGGAAGCCATGTTTCAGAGTTACTGAAACCAGAATGGCATTCCTGAATCTCGTTTTTAACAGATGTCAGTGTGGTGAGAATGAAACACGTCATGAATACTGATGAAATCTAGCGTGCATATCACGCCATAAGATATCCTCATTTATACGTATTTCTCATTCTCCCTACTACAGAAAAGAAAACAGCTTTCTCCCTAGAAGCTCCACTTAGGTCAATAAGCATGCTTCTCCCTTGTCACTTGTGAGGTCACACTGTTTCACATGCACCCGTGTGTAAAAACAGGACAAGGAGGAAGGCAGAAGTGGCAGATGTGGTATCCCTTGTTCTGCCATGTGGTAAGTGAAACTCTCTGTGGCACCATCCACATGGCACCTCCCCACACCACCCTCCACTCCCCCTGGATGTGCAAGGCATCTAGGTACAAGGTGGCACAAGAAGCAGGAAGTCAATGGGATTTCTTCACAAACACCTTTGCCCTCTCTCTCCTTACTGATGCTATAGAACAAAGCCATTTTTCTAGCAGGAACTCAATATTCAAGGAGCTTAACTCAAATGAGAGCATGGAAAGGAGAATAGGTTGAGAGTTTCTTGCAGGCAATGTTTTTTAGTACCCTTTTAGGAGGAAAGCATGTTGGGCATGGAGTCATGGTTTGGGTGGTACTAAGATCGGTATGAAGAATTCTCACACCCAGTCATCCTCTTGGTCCTCATGATCTCTCGGTGAAACATTAGGCAAAAAGAGGATACACTAGAGATGTGTTTTAGTCTAAGCCCCCACTTTACAAATAAGATAAATAAGGTCCAGAAAGAGAGAGAGAAAGCAACTTGTAAAATGTTACACAGGGCAGAGCTGGCACTGGAATGACACAGTACATTTTCTGCCTTATCGTGTCATCTCTCCACATCTTTCTTGTGTCTGCCTGGCGACAAAAGCTCCTTGAGGGATTAAGCCCTGTAAACAATGATATACCAAACAGTGTCTAATGTCATGTGCAAAGAACTAGTTAAACCCCTTACTTCTTTAGTGGGTGTTAACAAAGACTACACAGCTGCTGTCAACTTGGATCACAAAGACAGAAAAAAGAGAAATAAACAGATACCTTCTGATTGCCTTTAGCTACTATTTATTAAGTGTACAACATAAGCCATACACTATGCCAGGCACATCACTTGTATTCTGCTAATGCTTCTAGAAACTCCAAAGATAATATGGATGCTATTATACTAGGAAGGTAAGGAAAGGAAGTCAGGGAAATAGATACCTTGTCTGAGGTTACACACAACTGGTTAGTTCTCAGATTCCATTCCTGCCTGCAATAAGCAGCACTATAAACCAAAGAAATATGCATCTATTTGAAAACCCCAGAATCCAGGAATAGAAACAAAGTGGACAGTATTTGGAAGGAAACTAAAGAGAGAAAGAAAGGAAAACTGAGATAAGAGCATTGTGGGAATCTATCTTTTTAGTTTTTTTAAGACGGAGCCTCGCTCTGTCACCCAGGCTGGAGTGCAGTGGTGCGATCTTGGCTCATTGCAAGCTCTGCCTCCTGGGTCCACGCCATTGTCCTGACTCAGCCTCCCGAGTAGCTGGGACTACAGGCGTCTGCCAGCACACCTGACTAATTTTTTGTATTTTTAGTAGAGACGGGGTTTCACCATGTTAGCCAGGATGGTCTCCATCTCCTGACCTTGTGATCCACCCACCTCGGCCTCCCAAAGTGCTGGGATTACAGGCGTGTGCCACCGCGCCCGGCTTGTAAGAATCTATTCTATAAGTGTTAACATGCAGGAGGGATATGTCTTGAGATCTATGAACACACCAAATATGCAAATATAATTAAAGCACTTGACTCCACCTATACAATTTGGTACAAGATACTTGTGATATTGGGTATCTGGGAATGAGCAAAGAAATTTAAGATCTCAGTGAGGTGGGGTAGATGAGTTACAATCACCCGCTGTTGTTAGTTTGCTAGGGCTGCCATAACAAAATACCAAAGACTACACGGCTTACACAACAGAATGTATGTTCTCACATTTCTGGAGGCTGAAAGTTCAAGATCAAGGTGTCAACAGAGCGGGTGTCCTCTGGGGCTTCTCTCCTTGGCTTGCAGATGGCCACCTCTTTACATGGTCTTCCCTCTGTACCCAAACATCCCTGGTACCTCTTTTTGTGCCCATATTTCTTCTTATAAAGACACCAGTCACACTGTATTAGGGCCTATCCTCAAGGCCTAATTTTAACTTCATCACCTCTTTAGAGATCCTATCTACATACACAGTCACATTCTGAGGTGCTATGAATTAGGACTTCAATATATCAATCTAGGGGCTGGCATAATTCAGCCCTTAACACTCACCAGTGACTAGTTCTGGTACCACAGAGATGAAAATCCAGACACCTGAAAAGTAACAACCTGTCATCAACCTTCAGTGTCATTCATGAAGAGGTGAAGCCCTCTAATATTTGAATTCAAGTTCAGGAATCTAAGGGTTTATTATAGGTTTTAGGTTTTTTTTAAAAAAAAAAAAAAGGAGAGGAAGGCCATTCAATAAACCTTGGTCAGGATGGTCTAAACCAAGCGTCAGAAAACTACTGCTTGCCAGTAGTTTTAAATCTAGCATGCTGCATATTTTTCTAAATAAAGTTTTATTGGCACACATCCATGTCTATTCATTTATGTATTGATTGTCTATGGCTGTTAGCGAGCTACAACGGCAGAGTTGAATAGCTGTAACAGAAACTGTCTGGTGCACAGGGCTGAAAATATCCACTATCTGGCCCTTCACAGAGAAAGTTTGCCAACTCCTGGTTTAAACTGTGTTAATCAGGTTCCTTTACAGTGGGGCTTTTCAAGGTCTTTCCAATCTTCAAGGGGAAGATAGACAGTAAAATTGTGTCTTACCTGGGAGGTAGTTTCTAAAGTCAGTTCAAAGTGAAAACTGTGTATAGTCAAAATAACTGGAAAATCCCTTAGGGAAAGTGCCAACATAGAGCCCACGAACTACATCTTCATGAATACAGGCAGTTTTTCCTTCAAAGTTGCGACAGATAAAATTTTCTTCAAGCACTACATAAAAGGGTCTATTTATGGACCATTTGTATAAAAAAGATGTGTATCTTTAAATAACATAATCATTCTCAGCGTAAAAGACTTGAAAAAACTGAGACCAATCAAAGGACAGGAGACTGAGTTACCATCTCCTACTCACTTGCTGAATTTGCAGAAGTTATATATGCACTGGAAATGACTCTACTGGAGTTTGCTTCCTTTCTCAGCTTACTTAACCAGAGAGTCTCCCTCCCTCACTTGTCTTACCCCACAGAAACCTCTAATATATGAAATCTCTAATAATAAATCTCTAATAATAAAACCTCTAATAATGCAATCAATATTCTGTGGAGCACACTTTGGGAAATGCTGAAATACTAAAAAACATAGGTGTTATGGATCAATCAATCAGACAGAAATATGTACAATGCTTTCCTAACACTGATAAGAAAAAAACTATAGGATAAACCACAATGAAATACCATTTCACACCCACTAGGACAGATATTTGGAGAATGAAAGGAAAATAAGAAGTGTTGGTGAGAATGTGGAAAAACTGGAACTCTAGTGTATTGATGGTGGGATTACAAAATGGTGCAGCTACTGTGAAAAGCTGTTTAGTAGTCTGTCACAAGGTTAAATACAGAATTACCATATGATCCAGCAATTCCATCTCTGGGCAGATACCCAAAAGAATTGAAAGGGGGGCCTTGAACAGATATTTGCACACTAGTGTTCATAGAAATATTATCCACAATTACCAAAGGTGGAAACAACCCAAACGTCCATCAACAGATTGATGGATAAACAAAATACAGCATATACATACCATGGACTATAATTCTTTTCACCTTAAAAAGGAATGAGATTCTGATGTATGTTACAGCATAAATGAGTCTTGAAAACATTATATTAAATGAAATAGGCCAGACATGAAAGGACAAATATGATTCCACTTACATGGAGTGATTAATATCTAGAATAGTCGAATAGTAATTACTATCTAGAACAGTTGAATTCACAGAGACAGAAAGTAGAGCGGAGTTTACAAGAGGCTGGGGGTACTGGGGAATGGGAAGTTATTGTTTAATGGGCATAGAGTTTTAGTTCAGAATGATGAAAAATGTTTTGGAGATGGATGGTGGTAGTGGTTGTTCAACCTTGTGAATGCACTTAGACAGGGTCTTACTCTGTCGTCCAGGCTGGAGTGCAGTGGCACAATCATGGCTCACTGCAGTCTCAAACCCCCAGGCTCAAGTGACCCTCCCACCTCAGCCTCCCGAGTAGCTGGGACCACAGGCATGCGCCACCACGCCCAGCTTTTTAAAAAAACTTTATAGAGATGAGGTCTCACTATGTTGCCCAGGCTGATCTGGAACTCCTAGGCTCAAGCAATCCTCCTGCATCTGCCTTCCAAAGTGCTGGGTTCACAGGCATGAGCCACTGTGCCTGGCCAATTGTAATTTTTAAATTGTTAAAATGGTAACTTTTATGTTATCTATGTGTGTATATATATAAAATATATAATATAAAATATAAAATATTATATACACTAGTGTACATACTAGTATACTATTCATACTATTATATATAACATATACTATTATATATGTAGTATGTACTTATAATAAATATTAATCGAATACATAATATTTACTATTATATATCAGTATATTATTTACAATAATATTTAATAGCATATTAAATATATATACCATATATACTATATAGAGTATATAGTATATATGATATAGTATATATACTATATATGCTATATATACTATATATTATATGTAATATATGCTATATATGCTATATATAATATAGTTTGGGCCTCAGTGTATATATAGTATATACTGTATATATAGTATATGTTATATAATATAATAGCATATATATACTGTTGCGATAGGGTCTCACCTCGTCACCCAGGCTAGGGTGTAGTGATGCAATCATGGCTCACTGCAGCCTCGAACCTCTTGGCTCATGTGATCCTCCCACCTCAGCCTCCTGAGTAGCTGGGACTACACAGGCAGCATTACCACACCTGGGTAACTTTTAATTTTTTTTGTAGAGACAGGTTCTCGCTTTGTTGCTCAGGCTGTTCTTGAACTCTTGGCTTCAAATGATTCTTGGGCCTTGGCATCCCAAAGTGCTGGGATTACAGGCATGAGCCACTGTGTCCAGTCTTGTTATGCATATTTTACCACAATAAAAAAATGTTCAAGACAAAAAAGGATGTAGAAGCAAAATTGTAGGAATGGGGATGGGGCAGACTTAAATTATTTAGACATCACTTGAATGTGTCATTCTGCTAAAAAATCTAGCTGTTGACAAGTTCCTGGCTTGCTTAGGTGACAATTTCAATACTTGGAAGGCAGAGGATGCTACAAAGGGAAGTGTTCATCCAGGAAAACCTTTGGGCAATAGAGAAATGAAGCAAAAAAGTGGTCACACACTCTTAGAGTTCAAAGCAGTTGACAGAGGGATGCTGGGGTCCTCGCTTGGCTCCTCTCTGGTTCCAGTACTGCCTCCCACCACCCAATCTCCATCCTCACCCTTCCACTCACCCCCATTCACTGTACATTCAGCAGCCAAAGTGGGGGTAAAATATGAAAATATACAGAAGAAAATGCAACAAACTCCTATCCATGCGCCCATCATTCAAAACTAACAAATGTTGTTTTTCGTATTTTTTCACATCCTGTCTTTACCGTTTTAAGTGATAGAACCACACAGAATTTATCTTATATGTTAATTTCTCCAGTCCAATTCTTCCTTCATCTTCAGAGGCAACCATTCTTCCAAATTTGGTAGATATTTAGTTCGTGTGTGTGTGTATATGTGTGTCCAAATATATTCTATGATTTTGTAATTTTAAACTTTTTACAAAGTGTATTATGCTGCCTATTAAATTTTACTCATCATGGTTTTTTGAGATCTGGATTATTAACTTTTGCATAGTGTTCTGTTGTATGACTGAATTATAGTTTAATTCTCCATTTGTGGACTGATGGCTATTTGGGTAGTGTCCGATTTTTGTTATAACAAAGGATGCGACAACACACATCCTCATGGTTCTCCTTCTGTACACAGGCCTCTCTGTTTATTTGTGAGAGGTGTTTGGGGAACAACCTACATGAGAGTACATGGCAGCACTGTGTGGGTATATGCAGGAATTTCTCCTGGTAAATCTCACCTCGGGTGCTGCAATCCTCCAAGGTATTATTTGGAAATGTGGGACAATCTTTCATGAGATGGGGATGGAATGGGGGAGATGCTAAATTTTCTATAGTGTATGAGAGTCCTGAATAACAAAGACTTGTCCCACACAAGATACCAACAGTCCCTCCTTTGAGAAACGCTGCCGATTTCTGTCCTGAAGCAGAATCTTGGTGTTGTAGAATCTGTGTGTTTAGAAGTCTAACTAGGGAATGACAACTTGCTCTCCAAAGTACCACCTGCCACGGCTCAGAGTGCCTGTTTACCTCAATTCTTTGCCAAGTCTCACTGTCAGCCTTTTGAATTTCTGCTATTCTGACGGGCATAAAATGCAGTTTCATTATGATTTTTAAACTTGCATTTCCTGCTTTTATTACCACTGTGGAAACCCTTTTCATATTTTTACTGCTCATTCATGTCTCCCCCTTGTGGAAGTGCCTGTTAATAAGCTGTCTATTTTTCTATTGGGTAGTTTAAATTTCCCTTTTTGATTTGTAGGAGTTCATTAGAAATTCTGGAAACTTGCTATTGGTAGTTATTTGGGGTTGCAAATGCCTTCTACCAGTTTGTTGCTTGTCTGTTTATTTTATGGTGCTATGCTATGCAGAAATTATACATTTCGATATAGTGAAATTCATCCAATCTTGAGTGTGATTTTTGAGTCTCTAGTTTATAAAATCTACTTCATTCTAAGATTCTTTTTTTCCCCATATAAAGGTTTTACATTTTTATTTCTTATATTTAAGTTTTTAATCCATCTCACAATTTATTCTTGTACAAAGTGTGACGTAGGAATCTGAGTTTTTCTTCTTATGGGCTATCAGTTGTAACAATACCATTTACTTTTGATACTGTGTTTTCCTCTGTAACTTCTAAAGCATCCCATATCATATAGAAAGAACCATATTTGTTTAGTTCAACATTGGTCTCTCTTTTCTGTCCTATTGATCTATTTTTCAATTACCCTTCACCAATAATACTATGGCTTTATAATAAATTTTGATAGAGGAACTCCTAATCTTTTATTATTTCGCAAAACTCCCTTATTAAATTCTTGAATGTGGCTGGGCATGGTGGCTCATGCCTATAATCCCAGCACTTTGGGAAGCCAAGGTGAGTGGATCACTTGAGGCCAGGAGCTCGAGACCAGCCTGGCCAATGTGGTGAAAACCCATCTCTACTAAAAAAAAAATACAAAAATTAGGAATGTGTTTTGATGCAAGCCTGTAATCCCAGCTACTTGAGGGACTAAGGCACGAGAATCGCTTGAACCTAGGAGGCACAGGTCGCACTGAGGCAAGATCATGCCATTGTACTCCAGCCTGGGCAATAGAGTGAGAGACTTTGTCAACAGCAACAACAACAAAAATTATTGATTACTTACAGTTTCATTCAAATTTCAGAATGCTGGGGATTTTGCTTAGAACTACAATGAATTTATAAATACTTATAAATACTCAACATTTCATATTGATCTTCCTCTTCCATGTATATGGTATCTTTTGTCATTTCTTTAGTTCTTTTAAAAATAATTTACAATAACCTTTTTTTCCTGAAGCAGATATATATTTTCTTAAAACTTACTCTGAGTTTCTGAGTGGTTTTGAGCTCTGGAGTGATTTTTTTGAAACCCAGATCTGAAGATAGCAAATCACCCCTCCCTGAATGTAGCTCCTCTGAGACTTTCTGTTACACTTAGAATGAAATTCAAACTCCATACTGGAGCATGATTATAGGACACGGCTTCCTATCTTCCTCCCGGACTTATATTGTATGTTCTGTTAGTCATTAAGCTTTAGCCACAGTGGTTTTCTTAACTTTTGTTTTTTTTTTTAAGGTTAGTCAAGTGAGGCAGTGAGAGTGAAGTGGTTTTCTTTATGTACTCAAACACACCAAGCTAATTTTATTTTGGGGCACTTGTCCTTGAAGTTTTGTTTTTTCTGGAATCTTGTTCCCCAGATATGCATATGGCTAGTTTCTTCCTGCTGTTTGGGCCTCAGTTCAGATGTCTTCTCTCAGAGAAACCATCCCTGCCCACCAGAGAGTAGCCCTCCAGTCATCCATAATGCCATAGCTTCTTCATTTCTTCACAGCACTTGCCACTATTTGAATTTATCTTCTTTGAACTCTTTATTGGTATATCATTCCCCACGATAGACCATAAGCTCCGTATGATTGAGGACCTTGCTGTCTTGTTCTTTTCTGTGTCCCCAGAACCTACAACAATTCCTGGCACATGGCAACTGTTCAATGAATATGAGCTGAATGGATAACTGAGTGGAAAAATGAACTCACATGGATCTCCCCCAATGCCCCTGGTTGCTCCTCCTGTGTCCTCTTATATCAACAAAGGAGTATTTCCTTTCTCACACTGGCCACACATATATTAGCAGTAAATAATGATGTAAGACATTTCTAGTCTCTTGAAGAAATAGTTTAACTGCAGAAATACTTATAAAAGGGATTCCAAACACATTTATATTCTGCGTACCACGTTTCCAAGTGGCTTAGAATAGTGAAAATGCCACTGTCTATTCGGCCCATTTCTACTCCTAAGAGACAGCTATTAAGTTTATTTGCATAAATCCAGAAACTTTTCATCCATTTACAAATCCCCAGCTATCTAATCTATCTTAGATTACACAATTTGAATGATTCAACAAAGAAGTTTCTTTTGTTTTTTTTTGAGATGGGGTCTCACTCTGTCACTCAGGCTGTGATGCAATTGTAGCCTGCAGCCTTGAACTTCTGTACTCAAGCAATCCTCCTAACTCAGCCTCCTGAGTAGCTGGAATTACAAGTGCACACCATCATGCTCGGTTAATTTTTTAATTGTTTTGTAGAGATGGGATCTCACTGTGTTGTCCAGGCTGGTCTTAAACTCCTGGCCTCAAGTGAACCTCCTGCTTCAACCTTCCAAAGTGCTGGGATTACAGGCATGAGCCACTATGCCCTGCCAAGTTTTATTCTTATTGAAACAGTGTTATTTTTAAGTGAATCTGAATTTGTTAAGAAGGCAGATTGTCAATCCCACTTCTAGAGGTTCTGATTCCACAAACCAGGGGTGCAGCCTTCATTTTCAATAAGCACCCTAGATCATTCTAACACATGTAGTCCAACAACCATTTATGAGAAATACTCACCTAGGTTAAGGCAATTTAATGTCATCCTTATTTAAGATGACACAGCCTCCCAAACACTAGGGGGCAGATGGAGCCACATATGCACCCACTGACTTGCTATGTCATGTCCCCTTTGCCCAAGAAGGGGGCATAGTGGATCCATGTGCCTCCACTGAGGCCCTGAGAACCAGACCTGCTTATCAAGCCACATAAACAATCAGGAAACAGCTCAAAACTAGCAGTGAGGAAATGGGTTCTAGACTCTGAGTGGCTTCGGGCCAGTTTCTTTATATGCAAAATGAGAAGGTGGGCCAGTGTGATGTTGTGATAGAATAAGAAATCTCTATTTGTTCTTCCCCAGTTCCTGGCACAGAGTTTCTGAAACTCTTGTAACTTCCGGAGTGATTGGGGTAAGAGGAGCATCTTTTGTTACTCTTAATAAGCCCCTTTCAACCACATCTGAGTTTATGTTAATGAGATATCTGGGGGATTCCAGCCCCAGACAGCTTCAGGGTGGGGGATGGTTGCCAGAGGAACCAGCCATGTGATTATAGGGTTGGAACTTTCAGTCCCACCCCCTGACCTCCAGAGAGGGGAGAGAGGCTGGAGGTTGAGTTTAATCACCAGTAGCCACAATTTACTCAATCATGCCTAACTAACGGAACCTCCATAAAAACCCTGAACAATGGGGTTTGGAGAGCCTCCTGGTGAATACATTCACTTTTTGGGAGAGCAAACTCTACTGCCAAACTCCACTGGCACAGAAACTCCTGCTTTTTGGACCCCTCTAGACTTTACCCTATACGTACATCTTCATCTGGCTGTTTGTCTGCATCCTTTATAATATCTTTTCTAATGAACTGGTAAGTGAAGTGTTTCTCTGAGTTCTATGAGCTATTATAGCTAATTGTCAAACATGAGTAGGTGGTCATAGGAACCCCTAATTTGTAGTTAAGTTGGTCAAAAGTGCAGGGGGCCCAGGACTTGCAAATGGCGTCTGAAATGGGGGTAGTCTTATGGGCCTGAGCCCTTAACCTATGAGGCTAAAACCACCTTTGCAAAATTATGACAGTAAGAGAAATCTGACACAGCCAACTCCATCTTGCTTCCAGCAACACACACTTGCTGTCCTCACTCATTCCTGGGTATAGGCCAAGCTAACTTTCAAAGGCATTTGGTTTATAGTTTAAGCTTAAAGCAAGAATGACAATAGCCCTTCTGCAAACTAAACTGCCTTTGTGAAACTAATGAAAGCCCACGAGGTTAGAATTACTTACCTGAATTCTGCTAAGATGTAGGCACAGTTAAAACAATAACCAGCCACTGTTCTGGAGCTCACAAGATCTGTAACTTCCCCAATTACTCCTGTAGATACATCACTATTGTAGAACCCAAGATTGGTCTTTTGAGATGTTTCTCAGACTTTTGCATTTTGATGACTAACTTCACCCATATCAGGGACTCTGCTGGACCTGGGGCCCCCACCCAGAGGCTGACAGCACACAAGGACCATTTTCCACACCCCTATGATTTCATCTCCCAACCAATCAGCATTCCCTGTTCCCTAGCCCCTGCCCACCAAAGTATCCTGGAAAAACCCTAGCCTCTTTGGGGAGACTGATTTGAGTAATAGCCCCAATCCTTCTGCTTGGCCAGCCTTGCATTAATTAAACTCTTTCTTTACTGCAATAATGCTGTCTCAGTGAATTGAGTTTATCTGTGTAGCGGGCAAGAAGAACCCGTTTGGGTGATTACAGTGTCTGATGCTAATTTCAGGTCGATGTTGTGAAATCAAAATTGAACTGAATTGAATTAAGGACATCCAGTTGGTGTATGAAGAGTTGGAGAACTGATTGCTTAGTGTGGAAAACCCACACATTTGGTATCAGAAGTGTTGTGATTATTGAAATAAAGTTGTTTTATTCTTTCAACCACATAGTTGTAAAAGTGCATTCCAGCTCTATCATTTTATGGGAGACTTCAACATCTCATGGATTTCTGTGTGATTAGGTTACGCCTGACTCTCACCCCATACCTTCCAAATTTTCTAGGAGGAACTTATATAATGTTTGTAATGGAGAAGAAAATAACCAAAACATTTTAAAAGATAACATTTCCCATTATTACTCAAGCAGGATTTTCACTAGCTAAGATGATTGCTTCTGTTTCAGTGCTAAGTTCACTACTCATCTCCATGAACATAAAGAAACAACAAAATCTCTACACACACTTATCCACCAGATTGTTTTAAACAATTTTCAAACTTGTTTTAATAGGCAAAACTGGCTCTGTAATGCTAAACTAGACGTAAATAGCCCAAGGATCCAATTTCAGCCAAAATCTCATACCACATGGAGAAATTAAGCAATTCTTAAATATTTAATAATACTCTGTAATTTTTTAGACTCCTGGGCTCCAAAATTTCTGACAAAGTAATTCCTAAGCCACAATTAACAAAAATAGGCAACCTTCCAAAAAGTTTCGCCAAGAAAAGTAAACTCCTCCGAGCACTCCCACTGCAGTGAGAGTGATGCATACGAGTGACATACCCACCAGAAACGACAGCAGCCAGAAAGGGTTTGCAGCTTGCCCTGAACTGGTGTCTGCTGAAAAGGCTCATAAAAAGAAGGTTGTGATTAGAAGATCATGACATTTCCAGCACCCACTTATTAGCATGTCTGGAGAATCACAGAACTCTTTACAACCAGAGTTCACGTCACAGGATATTTACAAATACTATTCCAGTCTTCAGAGCAATTCGGTCTCTGCTCTAATAACAGACGAAGGATGCAGATGCCCTAGCCAATCACTGCAGGTGGCCTCCTAAGAAAAATTCCTGCCACCCCTTGGTTGCTCAGGACATAAACCTATATATTCTTCCTCCCCATCATCCCACTTCTCATTCATCAAACCCCCTGCTTAAAACTCCTCAGTGACTTCTGATTTTACATAGACTGAAACTTAAACTCCAGCTCCTATGTGGACACCTATCTACCTCTGAAATCTCATTTCATGCCAGTCTTCCCCTTACTGGCCTCAATACACCCCACAATGGCCTCCTTTTCCCACCTAACTGGGTTAAGCCCATTCTCACTGCAGGGACTTGGCACTTGCTGTGTCACTGCTTGGATCATTATTTCTCTAGATCTTCACATAGCTGGTTCCACCTCGTAATTCCAATTCAACTCACATGACCTTCCCAGATCACTATATCCTAAATAGTATTAAGCTACATTTGTGTTATTCTCTACTCCTGTTTGTTTTCTGTCTGGTCCTGAAATTACACTGTTTATTTGCTTAATGGTTTTCTCATCCCACTAGAATTTCACCTCCAAGGGGAGGGAGATACTGCTTTGTCCTGTTCACTGCTACATCCTCATAGCCTGGGACAATGCACATAGTAGATACTCAGTGACTATTTGTCAAATGAATGCATATGTTTGTTTGTTTATTTATTTATTTATTTAATTTATTTTTTTCTGAGATGGAGTCTTGCTTTGCCACCCAGGCTGGAGTGCAGTGGCGTGATCTCGGCTCA
This sequence comes from Piliocolobus tephrosceles, assembly GCF_002776525.5. Classification (NCBI taxonomy): domain Eukaryota; kingdom Metazoa; phylum Chordata; class Mammalia; order Primates; family Cercopithecidae; genus Piliocolobus; species Piliocolobus tephrosceles. Next base: position 66,893,880 of record NC_045435.1, on the reverse strand, counting down.
CTACAACCTCAGCCTCCCAGCATCAAGCGATTCTTCTGCCTCAGCCTCCTGAGTAGCTGGGATTACAGGCACATACCACCACGCCTGGCTAATTTTTGTATTTTTAGTAGAGACAAGGTTTCACCATGTTGGTTAAGCTGGTCTCGAATTCCTGACTTCATGATGTGCCCGCTTCGGCTTTGTAAAGTGCTGGGATTTGCAGGCATGAGCCACCGTGCCTGGCCTACAAATTTTTTTTTTTCCTTGAGATGGAGTCTCAATCTGTCGCCCTGGCTGGAGTGCAGTGGTGCGATCTCAGCTTACTCTGCCTCCCTGGTTCAACTGATTCTCCTGCCTCAGCCTCCCTAGTAGCTAGGAATAAAGGCACACACCACCACACCTGGCTAATTTTTGCATTTTTAGTAGAGATGAGGTTTTGTCACGCTACCCAGGCCAGTCTTGAACTCACCTCAGGTGATCAGCCCGCCTTGGCCTCCCAAAGTGCTGAGATTACAGGCGTAAGTCACCCGCACCTGGCCATGTGTTATTTTAGATTAAATTAGAACCCAACTTTTCAATGTTCTCCCTCTACTCAGAGTTAAAACTCAGTTTGTTGCTTGGAAGACAAGTTAATTTGCAGAAGAGACATATCTCACTCTCTATGAATATCTTCATTGTCACCCCACAACTAGTTTAGAATCTCTGACATAGAGCATGTTCCTCTGAAAACATAAGACCCTTTGGAGACATCAGTCAAATGAAATGTAAGCCTCATTGACAAGCTAAGATCACTCTTACAGTGCTTCTTGAGGGAATGATTGTGTAGGTAGTGACTGCTGGAAGTGAAGGGCTCAGAGTCTGAGTGGGTTGATCTACATGTCACACAGATTGAAGCAGGTAGAGTTTATTTTTTAATGCTAGGGCAATTTTGCTGAGGTACTCTGTGTTCTAGCCAGGCATTTAATATAGGGGTGGTTCATTTGGGGCTCAAATGAGAAGATCAACTAACTGAAGTTTTAAATGGGTGTCAGATGAAGGGAATTCCACCCTGACTTGCACAGTGAGCTACAGAGTGGTAGTGACAGCCAATTTTCTACACAGTATCATAATTTATAAATCTCTTTTACATACTCATCATCTCTGTTGTTTCTTAGGGAAAATCTGTGAGGTTGGCCAAATGTAGTTATTGTACCTATTTCATATATGTGAAGATGAGACTCAAGATCCCATAACGAGTAAATAACCAGAAACTTGATTTGCAATCAAGATCTTATAAGATCATCTTCTAGAGATCCTAATGTACCGATAAGAAAGATATTGAAGAAGGCATTTAAAAAATCAATTTTATTCATGTATAACATATATACACAATAAAATATCCTATTTTAAGTGTGGAGTTAAACAGATTTTAACAAATACATATACTCCTTACCCACCACCACAATCAAGATATGGAATCCTTCTCTTTTTTGGAACAAATTTAGGAGATACATTGTAAATTTTGTTACAGATATATAAAGTGTAGTGATCAAGTCAGGGTATTTAGAAGATAACAAAACATTTTCTCTCTTAAGAAGTTCCTTTATATCCCTTTGTGTTCATTTCTCTCTCTTACTTACTTCCTGCCCTTCCCTTAGGAACCCACTGATCTGCTCTCTGATATTACGTATTACTTTTTCCAGAATTTCATAAGAATAGAATCATATAGTCTGAATTTTTTTGTGTCTCTGGCTCCTTTTGGTTTGTTTGTATGATGTTTTTGAGATTCATCCATGTTATGGCACATATTAGTAGTTTGTTCTTTTTTATTGTTTCATTTTATAGTATTCTATTGTATGGCTATGTCACAATTTATTTATCCATTTACCTTCTGATGGACATTTGGATTCTTTCCTGTTTGGGTTATCATAAATGCCACTCTCATGGACATTTCAATACAATTTTTTTTTTTTTTCATTTTTTGAGACAGAGTCTCACTCTATTGCCCAGGCTGTGATCTCAGATCACTACAACCTCTGCTTCCTCGGTTCAAGGGATTCTTGTGGCTCAGCCTCCCAAGTAGCTGGGATTACAGGCGTGTGCCATCACACCCAGCTAATTTTAGTATTTTTAGTAGAGATGAGGTATCACTATGTTAGCCAGGCTGGTCTCGAACTCCTGACATCAGGTGATCCACCTGCCTCGGCCTCCCAAAGTGCTGGGATTACAGGTGTGAGCCACCATGCCTGACCCCGATACAAATCTTTTGTGGGCATATATTTTCATTGCTTTTCAGTAAATACTTTGGGGTGGAATTGTGAGATTCTATGATCCGGGAATTTTTTATTTTATAAAAAACTGAGATCTATGGTCTAAAGTGGTTTTGCCATTTTATATTTACAACAGTAGTGTATGGGAATTCCAGTTGCTCCATATCCTCGCTGATACTTGGCATTGTTAGTCTTTAAATTTTAGCCATTTTAATACCTATGAATAGTTGGCATCTCACTGTAATTTGAGTTTGCATCTCCTAGATGACTAATAATGTTGAGCATCATTTTTGGGGGCTTATTGCTCATTTGTATAACTTCTGCAAAGGGCAATTTGAGAGACAAGAGATACAAATAATTTTGTGTCTCATGCAAGAATTTGTTTTATTGTAGAAACAATTTTGAAAAATGCAACATGGAAAAAATTATAAAATATTCAGACTATAAAGAATAAAGAAAACTTTAATATGGTCAAAATGTCCACATTTTGTATTTTTTCTTTAGTATATACTCCTTGAATTTTTTTAGTAAACATTCATGTAATGCTCTAACAAACTGGGGAGGCTGAGTTTTCAGGTAGAAGCTAGCAAAGAAGGAAAAGGCTTTGCTCTCTTTATTTCCATTCCCTAGACTTCATTTTACAGACGATGGGCTCAATTATTCACAGCATCTTTTTATATCTAGCCTCGTAAAACTGTAAGGTGAATCATTACAAAATTAATATTCAACAGGCTTTATATAACTCTGTTTAATTCAATGCATAACTCAGATTTTTATCACCCCAAGGCCTCTCAAGATCTATAAATGCAACCAACTTAATAAGATACCATGTGTTTTAACTCTAACATTACCTCAAAGACCTCCACACCACACAACCACTAAATTTAGACTAGATAACCAAATAGACATCTATGACAGAAATGAACTGTATTTAAAAAGTCAAGTCCTGCATGAAGACTTGCATGATGACAATGAAGACTGTGTTCTAACACATTCGTTTTGAGAACCTTACAGTTTTGATTTTAAAAAGGAGCTTATTTTGCTTCCAGAGCACTAAGCTACAAGTGTTTTATGCCACATAACCCAAAAGAGTTGACTCTTAAATAATCATCACTTACCAGGAGGTGAAAAGGTGGATGAATGCATCTAGATATTACCTCCTAGCTCCCATTCAAATAAATGTGTATAACTTCCATCCTAAAAGGAATCTTACAGATCATCCAGTCCTATGATCACATTTTCTGGACAAGGAAACCAAGGCCCAGACAAGTGAAATGATCAGCCTGAGGTCAGACAACCAGCTAAAAAGACTGAATGTGAAATCCAAGTCTTCTGAATCAGATTCTAAATTCTTAGTCTTGTGATTATTTTTCCTAAGGCTTTGGTTTTGTTTTGTTTTCACTGGTTATACAGGTCCAATGCAGAAATTTTGGAAAACCCAGAAAAGCACAAAGAAAAACTGTTAGACCAATTTTGAACAATTTAAAATTGTTAATCCCAATACTTTAAGATAATCACTCAAACTTTTAGTAGGGCACTATGATATAGAAACTAAGAGGGCTGCTTCTGGAGTCACACATTTGGCTTCTTATCCTGACTCCCATGCTTGGTAAGCTTGTGGGCATGGGAGTTACTTTACCTTCTTCAGCCTCAGTTTCCCTGCCAGTAAAATGGGGAGAACAAGGTCACTGATTTCTCAAGGTTGTGAGAATGAAGTGAGATGAAATTTGTAAAGCATCTCATATAATGCCTGCAGACAATAATCATTAGCCATCATGATTATCTACTTTCAGACATTTATTTACGTTCACGTTTTCATGCTTTAAAAAAGTAAACCAGTTCAGGCCAAATGTAGTGGCTCATGCCTGTAATCCCAGCACTTTGGGAGGCCCAGGCAGGAGGATCACTTGAGCCCAGGAGTTAGAGACCAGCCTGAAAAGAATTAGCCAGGCATGATGGCATAGGCCTGTAGTTTCAGTTACTTGGGAGACTGAGGTGGGAGGATCGCTTGAGCCCAAGTTCATTCCAGCCTGGGTGACAGGGTGAGACACTGTCTCAAACAAACAAAATAGGTTGGGGGTGGTGGCACACACCACTAATCCCAGCACTTTGGGAGGCCAAGGCGGGCAGATCACCTGAAGTCAGGAGTTCAAGACCAGCCTGTCCAACATGGGGAAACCCCATCTCTACTGAAAATACAAAAAGTTAGCTGGGCGTGGTTGTACATGCCTATAATCCCAGTTACTCGGGAGGCTGAGGCAGGAGAATTGCTTGAAACCAGGAGGCGGAGGTTGCAGTGAGCCAAGATTGTGCCATTGCACTCCAGCTTGGGTGACAAGAGTGAAAGTCTGCCTCCAAAAAAAAACAACAACAACAACAAAAAAAACCCAACAACAACAGAACAACAACAACAAAAAAAGTAAGCCAGTTCTGTGGCCTTTTTCCATCTGATGGTACATTTGCCATGAAAAGTCATTTTCCGATGACCTTCCCACTAAATCAAACTTTCCAGAGAAGTCCAAATTTAAACAGTGATCTGAAGAGCCGCACACTGGGGTTCTGACTAATAAGAAGAAATTCCCACAATCCAGCTAATCCCTCAGAGTTTTAGGTTATGTACAAGGCTGCAGCCATATCCTAATGATGACTTCTAGCAGAGCTTGAGAAAGAATGTGGCTCCCTCTCTCCCCTCGGAGCCTCTGCCTTTTCAGTGCTTCCAGGAACCAGCAGGGCCCCAAGGACCTTTCCACATCAGGGGAATCTCAGAGGATGATGTGTAATGTCTTCATAGCCAGGGTGGTGATTTCCAAGTAAAGTAGGGATGGTTTTTGAGAATTAAGAAATGCCCTGCTGTGATCTCTTTTCTTTCTATCCTTCACCAAAACAAATAAACAATAAACCACTACCTACATTTGTGAGACTCCAGAAAGAACTGTTGGCCTGGCAATGATCAGTGACTGATGGGTGATAGCTGTAGGAAGTGCTGTGATAAGGTTTATGAAGCTGTAGCCTGGATCAATGGAAGAGTATATTGTGATTGATTGGGAATGTCTGCAGTGGAAGGTGGCAACAGCAGGGTGGTACACAAGCCATGGTGCTGTCCTCCCTGGTCTGTTTTAATGTCTTCTCTTTATAGGTATGAAAAATAAGGTTTACAGCAATGAGGTATCATGGCTTATCCATCCACGAGTACAGAGACAGAACATGGCAAAACTGAAACTAGCAACCATTCCTTGTGGTTTGTAGCTCAGCAATCCTCTTTCCATGCCAGGCTGCCTTTCTTCTCTGGTGGGTGAGATGGTTTCCTTCTTATAACCACTAGGTGGTCCTGGCATGTTACAACCTATTCAGATCATTTCCATAATGAAAAAATTATGCCAAGATAATTTAAAAAAAAAAAACCACCAGTCCCAGTTTTGTGTTAAGGCCCTGGCAACAGCCAGCACACAGCTGTTGCAAGGATGCATATTCTCTTTTGACAAAAGACAGGTGGCTGGTTGTGTCATGTTGGTCTGAGATAACATAATGTGCAGAAAGAGAGACAAGCAGGGAAGGAGAGATTTCTTTCCCAGACTCTCACATTAATGGATTTCTTCTTTGCATAATGGAGCTCTAAATAAATAAAATACAAAATAAATGTTTACAATATTGTTGAGACACTGAGTTGCTGAGAGATAGCTGTAGAGTTTTACTCTAATTTGTATCCTCTCCAGGAAAATGGAATTCAACACGAACTTTATAATGGTAGGAGGAAGAAGGTATCATCATTTATTCCTTCATATGTTCACCCGATATTTACTAAGTGCCAGGCAGTGCAAAGTACTAGGGATACAACAGTGATCGGAAGATGAATAGTTTCTGTCCTCACATGAAGTCTACTGGGAAAGATGGACTATTAACAAGCATTGTAATAAGTGTGTAGATATAAAGAAGAAGATAGTATTGAGGGAGCAACTGGGCAGAGGTGAAGGATCAACAGGATTGGCATGCTTAAGTAGAATGGGCATGTGATTTGGAGCTGGACAAAAGTGAAATCGTTTCTTGCCACTTACCAAGTGGGTGACCTTGAGCAAGTCATTTAGACTTTCTACCCCAATTTCCTTATCTATGAAACAAAGCTAATAATTTCTATCCTGTCAGGATTATGCTAGGTATTGAGTTAAAGTTTATTAAGTTCCCAGGGAAGCCTGTCACAGAGTATGAGTTCAACACATATTTGTCAAGTGAATGAAAGAATCATTATGAAATACACATTGGCTCTCTAATAGAAAAAGGGACACTTGGGCAGAGACTGATGAAACAGAGAGAAACTAGACATTAGTCTTGTCTTATACCTATTTAGAGACTGAGAATATATAGCAAATAGCAAATTTGTAAAGAAGCACATTTCATGTAGCTAGGTTAGGGAGTACTCTACAACAGAACTATCTAACAGAAACATAACATGGGTCACAAATGAGAGGCACATGTATAATTTTCAGATTTCCACAGCCACATTAATAAAAATAAAAAAGAAAAATAGAATAAGTTTAGTAATATATTTAACCCAACATAGCCAAAACATTATTATTTTACATATAGCCAATGTAAGTTTATTGATACAATATTTTGCATTCTATTTTTTCTACTAAGACTTCAAAATCCAGTGTGTGCTTTATATTTACACTACATCTCAATTTGGCCTTGCCATGTTTCAGATGCTCAGTTGCCATGTGTGGCTAATGGCTTCCATACTGGACAACACAATTCCAGAAGTGTGGGGATGGGAGAGTTTATTGAAGACACAGACAGTCAGGTGGGCTTAGGGAAGAGGTGAAGAGATGGGCTTGAGTAGATGGGCATTAAAAGACTTGATTTGGTGTTTTTACAAGCTGTATCTATGTACAGTGTCTTGTGTTGCAGCACCTTATAGAAGCCTCCTTCATCTGGCTGGCTCTGTGTCAGGGACCTTCTGAATCTACTCCTGGTGCAGGGGGCATACTCTTGCATTTGGTCCTTACTCTCTGATGGCACCTTCGGACTCTCAGATTGTCCTTTGCTTTCTGGTACCCTCTGACTTGGCACCGTGCATAGCGCCTGGCACCTGGAAACCACATGTATGTAAAAGCAGATTCCTTGGCTGCATAATACAGTTCTAAATAAATAAAATACAAAGTGATGCCTAGAGCTAGCCAAACGCTGGCTCTCAAAGCCACTAGGACTATCAGAGTTGTCCTCTAGCCTAGGGAGACACACAGAGAGTTTCAAGTTTAAAAAATCCCAGGACTATTACCTGTAGAAGACCAGTCTCCGCACGGATTCCCAGTGGGGGAGAGACAGGCGCGTGACCTGGCTGGGGGCATGGTATTTGGCAGAGAGGAACTGGAAAAAGGAGGAGATGATGACCTGACCCTTTGAGAGCAGGTCCTGGCCAAGTGCATTCTCTAAGGTGAGATGCAGAAAGGCAATCCATCTGGCCAAGAAAGGTGCAGTGATGTGTACCAGAAAGAAATTCAGATGATGGATAAAGGATGAGTGAGAAAAACGGATGTGAACGGAGGGAGGCAGAAGCCTAGAAGGCAAGAGTCCCCACAAGAACTTGGTATCTCCTCACCTAAGCAAGCGTTGATGTGTCCCCCACACTAGGACCCAAGTGGGATTGTAGTGGTGAGCTGGACCCATGTCTGCCTCCTCCTCAGGCCTATACCATCCCACAGCCCAGGGCAATCAAATAAATAAGAGAAGTAGATGGATGAGGAGGCAGAACACATTCTCCTGCTGTATCCCCAGTGATAACAGTAGCAATGAAGAAGGAGGAATTTGAGTGGGCTTTAATCTCAGTTCAATAGTATCATCATAGGAACTCCTGTCCCATGTGTAGAAGGAGATACTCCCTGACTCCACCCAACTAACAGCAAGTAGGAATGTGACCCCAAGTGTGGCTAGGTATTTTAATTTTTCCGAAGTTTTAACTATGGATTTTATGTGACACTTTCCAATTTTTTAATGTTTTTAACTATGTTAATAAATTTTTAAACATTGTGCTGGCTCCTACTATGTGAGCCAAAGAAAACACACCACAGGGCTGGCTGCTTGAGACTTCTACTCTGGGTTCAGGATCCTGTTCCACCATCACCTGGCCATTTGTAGCTTCTCACTTCCATTTTGTTCTGAGGCTTAAATCAGAACGACTTGACATCAGTTCCATTTTGCTTTGAGGCTTAATTCAGATTATGCACATCAAGGGTTTAGCTTAGTTTCTGGCAAATAGTGAAGGCAGTTAATAACTGGTGTCTAGTATCTGTAAAGAACTTCTGAGATTTATTTCCAACTATTATATAGGGATTGAATCACAGGATGCCCCCAGAGACAGAACATCTGAAACAGGGCTTCTCTCCCTCATATGATATGATTCCCTACCTCTTCATTTCTGTTTCACAGCTAAGATTTATGACACTTTCATTTTACTTTGTCAATTCATGAAACTCAAAGTGGTTGCACAAAGGAAGTAAGAAAAACAAAAAACAAAAAATAAAAACAAACAACAACAAAAAATGCTAACCGAGGTAGAAGTGTAAGTTGATACACATTTTCTAGAAAGTAGTTTGATCATGCTTAGCAAAAGACTAAAAGGAATTCATATGCCTTTTGACTCAGCTATTCCATTTCAAGGAATTTAGCCTAAGGGAAAAATGATGGTTTTTCATAAAGGCTTAGTCCCAAAAATGTTTATGACAGTGTAGTCTATAATAGAAACAATTAAGGAAATTAAATGCCCATAAAGAAGAGATTGGTTGCAAAAGTTATGCTACACTAGAAAGCTGATTTTTCTCCATCACAGCCCCCTCATTACTTTCAGAGCACTTATTATGTTAATCGTGTCTCCTGCAGTAAACTCCAGGAAAGCAGGGTCCTTGTCTGTCCTGTTCACCATTGTATACACCATTGTTTATGAGCTGGCACACAACGGACACAAATGAATATTTAAATACATACAAGACATTTTATGTAGTATGATTCCATTTTTGTAAAAAAAAAAAAAAAGCCTATGTCTGTACGTTACTAGTGCTTTCCCCGAGATGGGGCCAGCAAACTAGACCCTGGACTCACTAAATAAAGTTTTATTGGAACACAGCCACACTCTTTCTTTTACATGTTGTCTATGGCTGCTTTTGTACTAAAATGGCACAGCTGAGTAGCTGCAACACACTTTGTGTTGCCCACAAAGCTAAAAATATTCACTATGTGGCCCTATAGAGAAAAAGTTTGCAGACTCCTGCTTTAAATGGTAGAAGTTTCTTTTGTGTTGTCTAATTCACATAAACACACGCACACGTGTATGTATGTGTGTGTGTGTATTTAACAATGAACATATATTACTTTTGTAACCAGGAAAAGTTAAAGTTATTTTTGCAAAAGAAAGACAGGAATGAAGGAACAAAGAAAAAAGAAAAGAAAGGAGGGAATTATTTATTCATGTTTACCAGTATAGAAAAATGTCCACAGCAAGCAAAATTTTAAGTATGGTATGAACAGGATCGTTATATTTTTGTAATGTCTGAATAAAGAACTGAAAGGAAAAAACGGTTAGCATGGCTATATCTGGGTAAGGGAAATACAAATGGCTTTTATTTCCTTCTTTGTTCTTAGTTGTATTTTCTCAATTTTCCAGAATAAACATGCTTTACTTTTGTAATAAGAAAAAGAGAAAATAAGCTATATTGAAGATAAGAGAAAATAAAATGTTAGTCTACATAAAAAGCAACAATGTTAACTCCGCTGCCGCCATGGCACCTGTGAAAAAGCTTGTGGCGAAGGGGGGCAAAAAAAAGAAGCAGGTTCTGAAGTTCACTCTTGATTGCACCCACCCTGTAGAAGATGGAATCATGGATGCTGCCAATTTTGAGCAGTTTTTGCAAGAAAGGATCAAAGTGAACAGAAAAGCTGGGAACCTTGGTGGAGGGGTGGTGACCATCGAAAGGAGCAAGAGCAAGATCACCGTGACATCCGAGGTGCCTTTCTCCAAAAGGTATTTGAAATATCTCACCAAAAAATATTTGAAGAATAATAATCTACGTGACTGGTTGCGCGTAGTTGCTAACAGCAAAGAGAGTTACGAATTATGTTACTTCCAAATTAACAAGGACGAAGAAGAGGAGGAAGATGAGGATTAAATTTCATTTATCCAGAGTACTTTGTATGAGTTCTTGAATAAAACTTGGGAACTAAAAAAAAAAAAAAAAAATCAACAATGTTTCTACCAGGTTTTGAACATTTACTTGGGGTCCTGGGAGTGTGTCCCTTTGGGCACATTGCTTGTCATTACTGCCCTCCACTAAAATGGTAACATGGCCAAGGTTGAAGTGTTAAAATCTTGTGCCACTTTTTTTCCCCCCTAAATTATTTATGTTGTCCTCCAAACAGAATGGATGTTTTTCTTTATGTTAGAAAGTTTTAAAAAGTCCACTGAATTCTTTGTGAAGCTCAGTTTACCATTTCTATCTAGACTAGAAAGTGTATTTAGAAAAGAAGTTTTCTGGCTTAGTAGCCGACCCTTGTCCCCACAATCACATTTCCCTAATTTCAGCCTTAGCTGAGGTTGACAGTTCTAGCAATATGGACGGCTCCCACCGCATTATTCCACCATTTGTCTCTCTGCTTTTAGGAGGAGGTAACACCCGCCGGGGCAGCCCTCAACAATGGGGAGCAGTGGATAAATGTCCCAGCCTCTGGGCTGCAGACTTGGCAGACAGGAGCCCCTGTTGCCTGTAGAAGCCATCTTTCTTGGCTTTTCTCCATCTCTTGTTCACTCTCTCCACTTCTTTCTCCTGCTTCCTGGGAATCTCCTCTCCCAAACTAGCTTCCTGCACCCAAGATACTGTCTCAGGTTCTGCTTTGGAGGAACTCACACTAAAAGAGTTTGTAAGCAAATGGCAAATTAATAACAAAAATTACACCACAGAGCCCAGAAAGCGCTCATAGATGGGGTCAAACAGAGCTCATTAGCTTCTAGGATACATGTGCTCATTATATGACTATTGATTAGATTTTTACATTGGGCCATGTGGGCTGGGTATACTATGGTGAACTAGATAGACACAGTCTATGCTCACAGAGCATGAGGCATTAAACAACGATTATGCAAATTATACTAACAGAAAGGACAGGAAAGATGGGAAGATATAGGAAAAACTAGTCTAGTCTGAGATTTAACATGGGTTTCTGAGAACACAACATTTAAACTGAGCCTTAAAGTAGGGGTTAGCCAAAAAGTAGGGAAGAGCTACAATGTGTCCTCAGCATACAAAGACTGAACATGGAAGGCAGACATTTGATGGGCTAATTAACCATGTTACAGGATTTAAAGATTTCAAAAAATATATAGCCAGTCAAATTCTCCTCTTTCATCTGACATGGTTAAATATCCCATGAGCAGAACAAGTATCTGGATATCTTCAGGGTATTAATTACTGAGAGGACCAAAGTTGGCCATTAAGATTCAAACATGGCTTGGAAAAAACACGCTTGTAATCAGAGCCAGTGTACTTGGTAGATTCTACTCTTATTACCTAGGGAGAATGTGGGTCTTCCATGAGACAGCAAAAAAAACCAGTCTAACCTTGAAGCTGATGGGCTGATTTTAAAAACAAAGGAGTCTAATTTGCTCCAAAGACCCACTGCTTCTGATTCACAAAGATGTCATTTAAAACTGGTTTGAAGAACGCCTGCCTGCTGATTCATTCTGAAATGGGGAATCAACTCAGAAGAATCTGATCCTTACAAACCTCTAGGGCACACACACTTCCTGAGACTCTGAATGTGCTTAACTTCCTGCTAAACACACAGTGCTTTATGTGCTAACAAAACGCAATAAATACACCATTGGTACTTCTATGTTTATGATCCACTGCCTTTTTTCTCGCAGCGATCTTGTAAGAATTTCACTTCATATTTTTATTATTCTCACTGCATACTAATACTTCAAACATTTCAGTAAATTATGGTTCTCTGGTTCCTACTTCAGAATCATTTAACTGATTTAATGAGCTCTGTCTAATTATTGCATTTCACCTTTCTTATTGAAGTGCAGCAGTGTTTTGGCTGAAATAGCTGGTAATAGCTCAAATACTCAGAAAGGAAAAAAAATGAGGATGGATAATGCAGGACTTACTACAGCCCATTTTATGCTAGACATAATTTTTAAGAATATATAGATATATGTATACCTTAATCCACTCATACATTCATTACATATTTATAAAATGCCTGTATGTGCTATGCATTTGTGGAAGATACCAGAACAGCTTTAATGGTGCTTTCTTAGATTGGCATCCTTCTATGAGGGGCACAAAACACACTGATTAAAAACTCTGGAGTCAGACTGCATATATTGAAATCTTGGCTTCACTATTAGCCATGTGACCTTGGGCAAAACAATGAGCCAATCCGTGCCTCAGTTTTCCCATCTGCAAAATGAGAGTTAAAGTATTAATAGCATCTACCTCCACAGGACTGTTGTGGGCATTAAATTAGTCAGTACATACATAACATGTCAAAAGACTACCAGGGGCATAACAGGTACTTGGTAATTATTACCTCTTTTGTGTTCCCTATTGAATTGTGCTGGTCTATAACAAACTCACAGCAACTCTAGGTGTCTCTATCTACTTATCTATTTAATTAGTTATCCATTATTTATTTTTATTTATTGTTTACCTCCATCAAATTATAGGATACATGAAGAGAGAGACTAAATGCCCAGTGCCCGGCATTGTGCTTGGTTATAGTAAGGCACTAGTAAATGTTTGTTGAATGAATGAACCAAGGAATAAATGATTCTCTGTCAGCATGCATGACCCCTCTGATTCCCCACAGCCTTTCGCTTCAGAGATTTCCATCACACATGTCTATCATATGCCATTTGTTGGAAATTCCACATGGTTTTATACCCAGATGGTGCCCGTGACAAAGGGAAGGCGTTCTGGCATGCGTGAAAGTTACGATGCCAGATGACAAGCCAATTCACTGTATTATTCATCATCAAATGTTGTTGGCCAGAGAACCGACTGCTGTCTGCTGAGCTCCACAATGGTCAAGTGAAGAGGCTGATTTTTAACGGAAGGTAGTAGCATCTTTAGAGAGACAGGGTGATGTGGTAGGAAGATGAGGTTTAAAAAGTGAGATGTTCCTCAGTCTTGTCTCGGCTTAGCAAGGTTGGGCAAGTCACTTCACTCTTTGGGGCTCTCGGATTACTGTATTTGTAAATGGAGGACACAAATTGTCATCAGTAATTCCCAAAACTGGTTGCACACCAGAATCTTCTGGAAAGCTTTTTAAAATACAGTTTCTTTTTGGCTAGCAGGAGGCAAATTTGTAATATAAAGGGCCAGATATTCCAGGTTTTGCAGGCCATATGATCTCTGTCACAACTACTCAGACTTGACTCTGCCATTATGTAACCAAAGCAACCACAGACAATATGGAAACAAATGGGTGTGTCTGGATTTGACCAGGTTGCCCATAGGACACAGCTTCCTGAGCCCTCCTCTAGGCCATCTGTGGCCTCCCAGCGTAAAGGCCAGTTCTCTGCATATTTACAAAAGCTCCTCTAAGTGACGTCAGCAGCAGAGATGTTTGTGAACCACCAGATACATGATCTATAGGGCTCCTTCCAGCTCTAACTGGAGCTGAGATTCTACATTTCTTATTTTCACCATGAGAAATGGCTATTCTTGGTCAACACTATCTAAACAATAATTCTCATATTCTTTCAAATGCATCACATTTGGATATTAGCTTTCTACATCTGAAGTTTTTGGTCTCTCAAAATTCAATTTGCTACTCTACCAGGAAAAGTTTGAATAGTTCCTTCCATTGTGTTTAGATGTAAAGCACCTCTCTCTGTGTGTGATATCCCCTGTCAGTTCTTTGTAAGTGACATTTTCATTAAGTTGCAAACTAGAGGTTTAATATTATCTCTTTAAGGCAATAAAGCAGCACAGTACACACCTCCACTTTAAGAAACAATGACACATAAAAATGTGAAATTGGTGAGGCCTGGTGGCTCAGGCCTGTAATCCCAGCACTTTGGAAGGCCGAGGTGGGAGGATTGCTTGAAGCCGGGAGTTCGAGACCACCCTGGGAAACATAGTGAGCTCCCCATCTCTAAAATCAATAAATCAATAAATAAAAGTAACCAGGCTGGGCAACACAGTGAGACCTCCGTCTCAAAAATAATAAAAATTATTCAGGCACACACCTATAGTCCCACCCACTCGAGCAGCTGAGGTGGGAGAATCACTTGAGCCCAGGAGTTTGAGGCCACGGTGAGTTATGATTACACCACTGCACTCCCCCCGGAGGACAAAGTGAGACTCTGTCTCAAAAGGAAAAAAAAAAAAAAAAAAGAAACAGATCATGGATTCTTAAAACAAACAGTGAAATTATGAAACAGTTAAGGGGTGTTTATAGTATTTGGGCTAGGCTAGGATTTCCTTTGTATAGAAAACCTCTTTTCTACTGAAATCATGACTATTAGGTGATAATACATCCTGTATTTTTCCAGGACGGCCCCAGTTTTTACCTGTTGTCTCTGAGTAATTAACAGAGTGCCACCTTTCCCTCTCAAAAGTGCCCCGTTTGGATGATACATAACATGGTATCATCCTTCCTGTAGGTGAAATAGCCAAAATGATTGCTCCATTTATTTTATACTTGGTAAGAGGCAGGCCTGCTCTGGGGGTCTTCTCTGTGTTATCCCAATGAATCCTCACGATATTTTGCTGATGGGTGATGTCCTAAGGTTGGGTCTCTCTAAAAGCAGACCCTGAAGCAAGGAGTCAGGGACGAGGAATTTTTCTGGGAAATATTACCAGGAAGCATAGGTAGGGAAGTGAGGAATGGAGTCAGGGAAGGGAAGGATGCCAAAACATGGTGACTTCGTGAACAGTAACCAGAGCCGCAATTAACCAAAGCTCAGTATTGCCGGGAACTGTCTGAGACTGTGTGAGCATGCCTCAGAATGTTCCCATGGAGGGGCTAGGAGGCCGCAGTTTTATCCTGCAGCTTTACTCCTCATTGGTTGAGGGTCACTCCTGGAGATGTTCCGTCTCCTTCCCTGATGCCTGGCCTGTGTCATAGTGAGAAGCAGTTCATTCCTATGGCCAGAGAAAGCCCTCAGGTAAAAGACACAAACAGCCTTGTCAGTGTGCATGAGAACTGTCTGAAGACAACTTCTGGGGTAGGCTCAGGGCCACTAACAGCACAGCTACAGGGAGAATGAGGCTTGGCAAGGTTAAGTCACTTGCCCAGAGCTACATAGTTGGTGGGTGGTAGAGACAGGATCTTGACTCATGCATTCGGCTCTGCAGAGCTTACCCTTAACCATGCAGAGACCTCCCTGTGCCTACACCTGAGTCACTTGTGCATCACCCAGTATCTGTGCACTGGCCTTGTTTCTGTCCTGAGAGGTCCTGGCAATGGCTTGCTGTACAGCCAGGTAGCCAAGGCCTCTGCCACAGCCACCGACTGAGGTACTTAGAGCAGACGATTCCTCCTGGTCTCTCAGGGAAATGATCGATGAACTCTTCTTCCTCTCTCCCCCTGCACTGCTCAGAAGAATAATAATTTCATATGGCTTCTCCCAAGACACCCCTGGAAGACCATGTAGTCAGCTTGTCACAAAGCCAGCTTTCTCATCTATGATGCACTTCCTTGTATTCACCTCCTTGCCCTCCCTGCTCACTCGTTATTCACACTCACACCTGCTTCCCTGGGATTGCACTCTGCAATAAAGTGCTAGTATCCAAGCTTTCATTTTGTAATGGAACATAATCTGCATGCAGTAAGTTTTGACAAATGCCTACACCTATGTGACCCACCCTTGCATCCAGATCTAGAGCAACCATCAGCCCAGGAAGTTTCCTTAGGCCCCTCACCAGTCAATCCACTCTTCTCACATTCCTAGGCAACCACTGTTCTGATGTATTTCAGCAGCAAGCGTCACCTGTCCTAGAATATCACATAAATGGAATCGTGGAATCTAACACATACAGTTTTGCCTGGGGCATCTGTTTTTCAGGGAAACTGGGTGAGGTTCTAACTTGGTATATTTTGAGTTTTTCTCATAATTCTGGTCCATTGAAGTACATATACCATACATCACTTCCAGCGTAGACCAAAATAATTACAAATACTGGTATTTAAAGTTCATGATCAAAGTATTTTCATTTAGTGAGTGATATTCAAAGCAATGACCTGAGTGCATTATAGATCCTATTTTTTTATCTTCATAGTAAGTCTTTAGGATAGCTATTACCTTTGGCTTATAGACTAGAAAATTAAGGCTCCAGTTAGGCTGAGTAGTGACTTGAGATGACACAATGTAATAGAGGCAGGGTTGGGATTTGAGCCAGACTGCATCTGGCTCCAAGTTTTATGCTCTTTCATAAAATACTCTACTTATAAGTTATCCGAAGAGAAACTCCTCAACTATTAGTAACCATGACTCTAAGGAAGTCCATAAGCAAACTTTGGCTCATAATGCATAAAGCTAAAGGTACAAGGAAATTTGCAAAAGGAGGACTCTCTCTGCACAAAGAAATGACTGCCTTATCTCCTAAGTACAGCTTTGAAAGGCTCTCTATTAGAGATCCACCCACTGGAAAGATTACTGGGTATCACAGAAGATGATTAGTCACTTATTCCCACAGCAGGCAGGTTCCTGAAACACTACCCTGGAAGCAAGAGGGAGTAAACAGTGAATAGGAGAAGCCTCACCTTGATTCATTTGGAAAAGTACACTATACCCTTTACTTACCTCATGTACCCATTCAAACATATTTGTGGGGCAACTACCATGTGCATACTCTGCTGCTCCCAATTCTGAGGTTATACCAGCAAACAAGGCTGACTTTCTGAATAAATGATCAACTGATCTGTGTTAAACTTTTGCTTATGGTAATTTAAAATACATGCTGGTCACTTTTTTTGCCCATCAATACCTATTCTGTCAGAAATGGGAAGGGTATGTTGGCCAGGAAGTTTTCTGGTAACACGACAGAGGTATTTTTTGACCATTTAGAGAGCACCTTGAAAATACATTAGCTTGGCAGGTGAGTGCAGTAGGATAACGTAATATTAGCAGTGCCCTTCCCCATAGACTGTGTGCAGGTCAGAAAGTAAACTGTCACCTATATATGATTACTGAGGCAGATAAGGCCTGGGAATGGTGTTTTTCTTTTTTCTCTTCTCTAAAACATGAAACTGGGACTACAGATTAAGTAAAGACCATGTGATACTCAGTATGCAATGGTTTGTAAATGTTTTAAAGGTGGAGATCCCTTTCTTCTAGAAGTGGTCCTTCTACGACAGGAAGGAAAAACTGACAGAATTAGAATATCACTACTTTCCAGCTCTTAACCAATTAATGGATCCATCACTGATTGCTAATATCCCAGAGTGACCATCCAATGCAATGGGGCTCCTAATGCCATTCACCTCCTTGGCCTCCCCCAGGCAACACTGTATGTGTTAGATTCCACGATTCCATTTATGTGATATTCTAGGACAGGTGACGCTTGCTGCTGAAATACATCAGAACAGTGGTTGCCTAGGAATGTGAGAAGAGTGGATTGACTGGTGAGGGGCCTAAGGAAACTTCCTGGGCTGATGGTTGCTCTAGATCTGGATGCAAGGGTGGGTCACATAGGTGTAGGCATTTGTCAAAACTTACTGCATGCAGATTATGTTCCATTACAAAATGAAAGCTTGGGTACTAGCACTTTATTGCAGAGTGCAATCCCAGGGAAGCAGGTGTGAGGGAACACACATCACCAATAAATTAGTCTTGAGGAAACAAAATTGAACCTGAATCTTAACAACTATCTCGATTCAACTACCAACAAGCGTCAAACAGAACACTGAATGACAACATAGCAATGAAATTAGCAAAATCCAGGCTGTGAGAAACTCTGCAGGTCAAATTACCAATTTTCTTCAATGTCTAAATTGCAAGGGGAAATAACAAAGAGATGGAGGGAAAACTTACAGATTAAAAGAGGCTTTACAGACATACCAACCAATCCCCAAAAGCTGATGTTATTTGGACCTTAATTCAAAAACAATCTTCATCCGAGCGCGGTGGCTCATGCCTGTAATCCCAGCACTTTGGGAAGCCAAGGTGGGCAGATCATGAGGTCAGGAGATCAAGACCATCCTGGCAAACACAGTGAAACCCCGTCTCTACTAAAAATGCAAAAAAAATAGCCAGGCGCAGTGGTGGGCTCCCAGCTGAGGCAGGAGAATGGCATGAACCCAGGAGGCGGAGGTTGCAGTGAGCCGGGATCGCACCACTGCACTCCAGCCTGGGTGACAGAGTGAGACTCCATCTCAAAAAAAAAAAACAAAAAAAAAAAAAACCTTCAGAAAATACAAAATTCCATGAGACATTTAGGTTACCATTGACTGGATTATTCTTTTTAAAAATTATTATTATACTTTAAGTTCTAGGGTACATGTGCACAACGTGCGCGTTTGTTTCATAGGTATACACGTGCCATGTTGGCTTGCTGCACCCATTGACTCGTCATTTACATTAGGTATTTCTCCTAACGTTATCTCTCCCCCAGCCCCCACTCCCTGACAGGCCTCAGTGTGTGATGTTCCCCACCCTGTGCCCATGTGTTCCCATTGTTCAATTCCTACCTATGAGTGAGAACACGCGGTGTTTGGTTTTCTGTCTTTCTGATAGTTTGCTGAGAATGCTGGTTTCCAGCTCCATCTATGTCCCTGCAAAGGACATGAACTCATCCTTTTTCATGGCTGCATAGTCTTCCATGGTGTATATGTGCCACATTTTCTTAATCTAGTCTATCATTGATGGACATTTCGGTTGGTTCCAAGTCTTTGCTATTGTGTATAGTGCCACAGTAAACATACATGTGCATGTGTCTTTATAGTAGAATGATTTATAATCCTTTGGGTATATCCCCAGTAATGGGATGGCTGGGTCAAATGGTATTTCTAGTTCTAGATCCTTGAGGAATCACCATACTGTCTTCCACAATGGTTGAACTAGTTTACAGTCCCACCAACAGTGTAAGAGTGTTTATATTTCTCCACATCCTCTCCAGCACCTGTTATTTCCTGACTTTTTAATGATTGCCATTCTAACTGGTGTGAGATGGTATCTCATTGTGGTTTTGATTTACATTTCTCTGATGGCCAGTGATGATGAGCATTCTTTCATGTTGGCTGCATAAATGTCTTCTTTTGAGAAGTGTCTGTTCATATCCTTCACCCACTTTTTGATGGGGTTGTTTGTTTTTTTCTTGTAAATTTCTTTAAGTTCTTTGTAGATTCTGGACATTCGTCCTTTGTCAGACGGGCAGATTGCAAAATTTTTTCCCCATTCTGTAGGTTGCCTGTTCACTCTGATGGTAGTTTCTTTTGCTGTGCAGAAGCTCTTTAATTAGAAACTGGATTATTCTTAAATGTTAAAAGTATGATATTGTTTTTGTGGAAAAACAGTCCTTATCTTTTGAGGATACACACTGAAATATTTTCAGAAAAATAATATGATATCTGAGATGTGCTTCAAAATAATAAGGAGGGGAGAAATGGGGTACTGATATAGCACAGTCGGCCATGAGTTGATAATTGTTTAAACCTGCGTGCTGGATACAGGAACGATAATCATACATTTTGCCCTTGTTTATGTTTGTATTTTCTCATAACACAAAGTTAAAATCAACAAACAGAAAAGCAAAAAACTTTGTTTGCTGTTTGTTTTTTTTTTTTAGACAGGATCACTCTGTCACCCAGGCTGGGGTGCAGTGGCTCAATCATGGCTCACTACAGCCTTGACCTACTGGGTTCAACTGATCCTCCCATCTCAGGCTCCTGAGTAGCCGGGAGTACAGGCATGCACCACCACACCCAGCTAATTTTTTATTTTTATTTTTATTTTTTGTAGAGTCAATGTCTCGCAATGTTGCCCAGGCTGATCTTGAACTCCTGGGCTGAAGCCATCTGTCCACCTTCTCTTCCCAAAGTGCTGGGATTACAGGTGTGAGTCACTGTGCCTGGCCAGAAGTCTTTTAAAAAATAAAACCTTAATGAGAATCCCAGTCTTCTGGGCAAAGCAAAAGTTAGAAAGCCAGAACATGCTTATTTGTCCCCAACTCTCTCCCCCAGAGGTCCCGCTATGGTTTCTAAGGCACTGGTGAGATGGAAAGAGCATGGGCTTTGGAGCCAATGAGAAGTGGAGGTACCTCTGGGTCTGCAATTTGACATGTCACTTTGGTTCTCTGAGCTCAACTTTCCCATCTCTGGAAAGAAGCTAATAAAGCTAAGAAATACTTCACCAAGAAGCACTTGTGACTTATTAAGAGAAGTAGCATCTGAGTGGTAAATAACTGGCATTATTTGGACTCAAATCCATCTGCCTCTTAAAATCCATGCTCACAACTACTACACCACACAGTCTTCTAGAGTGGCACCTGACTGTTTGTGAATTGGCTATGGAGATTCACAGCCAGTAGAGACCTAGGTTCAAAAAAAGTTGTTCCACTCATTGAAGGCAGTGAAACCTGTGGCCCCCTAAATCAAGCTTCCCATGTTTCAATCCTAGCTCTCCCATTACCAGCTACATGACTGAGCAAGTCACTTGACCTGTCAAGCCTCCATTTTTAATTCTATAACATGGATTAATAAAAGAATGTGCCTAGGTTTTATTGTGAGAAATAAGTGACACAATCACAACTATGGTGTCTCAGCTCTTCTCAATCCCAGTATATACCTCCCATCTCCAGAAGAAGAGTATGACTAGTCTGTCCAAGCACCACATTCTCGTGATCATGACTGGTTTAGGTGTGGGTACAGAATCCATGCTAGGTAAATGGGATCCCAGCAGGGGACCTTCTGCTGCAAATACTAAAAAGGAGGGTGCTGTTTCCTTTTGGACACTGAAGAAATAGGAGTCAGTCAGGAACTATTAGGCACCGACCAATGTGGAAAAAAGCAGAACCAAGGGATACACTCACCTGGGCCTGAAGCTACCCTGAGAAGTTTTAGTCACACCAGTAAATAAATTCTCCTGTTGGTGTAAGCCATTCTGAACTGATTAACAGAGTTTTTGACAAAGAGCACATGTGCAAGAAATGTTAGCTATCACTTGAAACATGAAAACAGATCAAATTTTTCCTGCTACCTTTTATTCTGTTGCTTTGCTGGGATTATTTCTTTTTATTTAAAGTTTAATTTTTTTAAATTACAGGTCATTTCAGATATACGCAAAAGCAGAGAAAAAAGTATCATGAACCCTCATGAACTCCAACAATTATCAATTCATGAATAGTCTTGTTTGAACTATGTCCCTCCCACTTATTTCCTTTTTCCCTTTTCATTTATATTTTTCAGATCCTTTTATGGTGTTTTCTTGTGTAGCAGACACTGTTGGTGGCCTACCCATCACTCATTTCCCCATTATTCCACCCAGTGATGTTTATTTCTTAAGCTCTCTCATGCAGCCAGAGATATGGACCTGTTTGTATTCAAATCCTAGAGATGCACCTGTTTGGCCTAGGGGTAATTTCATTTCCCTGGTCAGTAACAGGGTCAGGAATGCAATAAAGGGGTGTTGAAACTTGAAAGGGACACTACTGGGGAAGGGAGATACTTATGGATAATTTTCTGCTCTTAAGGAGCAGCCACAAAAAAATTGTCTCTCTTTTTCCTTTGACTGCTATCCCATCTGGACGTGATGCTCAGAACTGGAGCAGCTATATTCAGGCCATATTCAGGCTGGAGCAGCCTGAAGATGAAGCTATTACCAAAGATGACAGAGGATGGGGGAAGGAAGCTGAGACCTTAATATTATTAAGCAACTGAATCAAGCAAGCCGAGGGACTGCTCCACCTCTGGACTTGCTGTTCTGAGAATTAAAAATCTGCTTCATTGTGTAAATCTGTTTGAGTCCAGGTATCTGTTAATTGCTGCTGAAAATAACCAACTTTGCCGTCAATACAGACCTATGACCTGTATAGTCTGAGTTTCAAAATTTGAGTAAGGAATCGTATTGGGATGATGTAACAAAGATACCCTAAAATACAGTGACTTCAACCAGATAGAAGTTGATTTCTTTCTTATGTTAAGAGTTTTCAGAGGTGTTCCTGGACAGATTAAGGCAGCTCTACCATCATCAGGGCACAGTTTCATCTGCCATCCTTAGCATCCAGCTTCTCATCTCAGTCAGCTGTTCCGACTCACACCAACACATACATGCAGACACCCAATCCCTTTAAAAAGAAAACCTATAAATTAATCTCACACATCTCTGCAACCAATTGCAAGGGAGGCTCAGGGATGTAGTTGTTATTCTGGGTGGCCATTGGCCAGTTCTATTACTACAAGGAAAAGGTAAAAATAAATACTGGAACATAGCTGCAATGGTCATAAGGAGTCATCAGAATGCAGTATAGGAAGTCTCAGCTAGAGAAGAAGCAGAGAGGGTTAATTTGATTTAGTTCAACTGACTCTTTAATTAAAACAACTCAGAAATGTAAGTAAAATTTCAAAGAAATGTTCTTAAGTGCCTCCCCACACGATTTAGCAGAACTTATTTACTTAGATATAGGTAAAAGTACATATCCCTTTCATCTTTTCTTTTTAGGTGAATCCCAGAAGGATCTCAGCAATCAGCAATACCTTGTTGGCCCAGTTTATTACCTTGTGTATGTGAAAAAAACTGAACTTCACTGATTTTCCTTGATTTCAAATCTCTTTTCCTCAGTTAAACTGCATGACAATGGTTTAATTACACTTTGCTCACTGGTCACCAGAATCCCACAGCAAGCCCCTACTCCACAAGATTGTTACTAATCACAGTAATTCAATTTATGGAAAAATAAAGACAGACAAATAGAGAAAAATGATAGAGCTAAGAGCACAGCATTCTACAGCCCAGCTGAAATGGCTGTTGATAAAGGTTTTGTATAATTAAGATACAAGCGAGACTTTGATTTAGCGGCGGCAGGTTTTAAATGATGCATGAGAAGCCACCAAAGCAAATCTCTTTCTCTATGGTCCCCTCAGGGTCAAGTACCTTGTTTCAATTATAATTTCACCAAATTGCTGTGTTGCAGTGAATGTTTCAGATTAACAGCAGTGTAGCACAGTTCTCTGTGGGACATAATCAGAAAATCTAGTTCAGAGGTTTGTTGAAATATACCCCAAGACACCCAGCTGCAAAACACATTAGAGACTCCAAGATGATGGGAATATTTCGGATCGGTATTCTCCAAAGAGATTACTTTTGCAGAAAACAAGTTTATTATTTATGGTGGTAAATAAGATTTCTCAATGCAGCCAAAGAGGTTTCTTGCAATTACATTGAGAAGGCACCATGGTGCAGTCCATTATGGAAATCATATTTACATTAATAGGGAAAGCTTTTGTTTTGCCAAGATGTATATTTCTTTCTAAAGCATACTCATGATGAGTTTGGAAGGAGATACTAAAATGTTTGGTTTGTCTTTTCATTCCAAATGACTCTATTCCTTGGAGAAGCATTTTGTATAGTAAAACACCATTTTGCGAGTTCTTCAAATTACCAGTCTAGTTTTTTTTTTTTAATTTAATGCTTTATTTGAGAAGAAATAATTTCAATTCTAGGTGGTCTTTGGTATGTCCAAAGAACAAAGAGAAGGTTGAGGGTTTTATTTAAAAAGAAGAATGTTACTTGCAGTCTTAAGAGAAAGTTCATTAGTATTAGTAAAGCTCTGGGAAGCTGGGAAGCTCCAATTGGTGGGCAATGGCCACAGGTAAATTAGTCCTAGAGTTGCAACAAGTTATCTCAGCAGCTGTAGACAAAGCTGGTCTCAGGCTACAGCAAGCAGTTTGAGTAGCCAGGCTCAAAGAGAACTACATTCCTGGGGCAATGTTATATGTCTAAGTACTTTTTCCCCCTAGCTTTTTGACTCTGTTTCAATTGGACATGACAAGAATGACCCAATTCATATGATCAATTTGCACAATTATAATAAGAGAATCAACATTTCATGTAAGCACTTAGGCTAAATAAGAAGTAGTAAAACCATCCCACACGGCCAGCAGGCTAGAAACAATAGAATTTAGTCAAATAATGATTACCTGCATTAGCAATGCTGTCCATCTAGGTAGTTTCGCAAGTGATTTTTGCCAACACTCTAATTCCACATGCAGTAAACACAAACTGTAAATGTTAAGAAATTGCCCATGGCATAATAGCCATCTTCCCAACTTCTCATATCTTAAGGCTACTTCTTTTTCTAATCATTTGAAGTCACAGAGAAGGTAAGATTCTCTCAAGGGGTTTGGTGAGGTGGTTTTTTTTTTTTTTTTTTTCAAAGCTTTATTCCTTAGATATATCTTTGTAATCAAATAGACTGGGCTAAGTCTCAGCCTCATTCCTTGTCAACTGGATCACTTCAGAAAAGTGTTTTAACTTCTCCAAATGCTAGCTTCTTCCACTATAATATGAGGATAGTTAACACTGACCATGAAGGGTGATCATAAGGATTAATGAGATAAGGTGTGTAAAGCTAGCCTCACTCATGGCAATGGTCACTGCTCAGCAAGAGAATGCAGCCCTTATCACTATATTGCTGAGATTTTTATTAACTAATCTTTTGCCTTATTAATTTCACGACCTCTTCTTAAATAGGTTAAGTGTCAGAAGAAGATCCTATAATGTCAATGTGTGTCCTATAAAGGTTAGTTAGGACTCCAAGATATCTCAAACTTAATTGTTCATATCCCCATTTAATGATTCTTTCCTTTTTTTCCCCCAAAATAAATGTCTCTTTTCTAAGCTCTAAGTGAAGAGCATGTGACCATTCCTCAATGAGCTCCTTTATATGTTTTGGATTGTTTGGTTGAGAATCAGCTTGAGTACTTTTTAGAAAAATTGTGGGGATTTCACCATCCACTCTCTTCTGACTCAGAATATGGAATTTGTTCAGTGTGCTTTAAAAAAATCCACATTTCTGTTTCAGGTAAAGAAAAACATCTGTGTTGAGCAGAAGTGTTTCTCCACTTCTAGTAGTCTCAGGTACTAAGGTCTCAACTGACTCCAAAGAGTTATTGCTTCTCTGCAGATTCCTTTGGGGGCTCTATTTATTCTACTTTCTCCCCTCACTGGTAAAATTTGTCTTTTTTTTTTTTTTTTAAAAAAAGAGAACTTGCTTTTACTTGCAAAGATTCTTTGAGCCTCTTTGACAGCTAGAAATGATCCTTCCATGGAGTCTTCCACTGGCTTCCAAAGGACTGAAGCTTAAAGTTGGGAATTTCTTTTTCAGGTTCATTACCAGAATTTCTAGAGTAACTTCACTTCCAAAAACAGAAAGATCAAGGATAGCATTTACAGAGCTGAAGATCTTGTCACTAAAATGAGAGACTGTGAGTTCAGCATGTCTTCCTTGTTAGCTGGTGTTTCTTTTGTCTGATGACATTTTCTGCAACTTTTTTTTTCTTTGCATATTACAGATGCAACTCCCTTGGATTCTTTTTGGATATATCACATCTTCAACATCTCCACCCTCATTCTTAATATCTCAGAAGGGCCTCTTCACTAATACAGCCAATAATTGATCACTAAAAAGGCCAACCAGAAGACCAGCCAATTACAACTGTTCTTTCAAAGCTTTGGATTCCTTGACATTCAAAACTGATGTCCTTCTGATGTTTCCATTTCTGGCCAATGCACCAAAATGTTACAGTTTTGCCAATGCACCACAGTGTAGCAGTCTCTCGTAGCCAGCAGCCTGAGATGTCACCCAGAATTTCTCTGTCTCACTATCAAGAAAGTTAAGGAGCGTGGATACCAAGAGTGAGGTTGGAGTGAAAGTTTAATAAGTGAAAGAAGAAAGATCTCTGCTGCAGAGAGGGGACCTGGAAGAGGGTTGCCACCAGTCTGGTGTTAAGAGGACATCCCATGGGGACTTGCAATGGGTCAAATGTTCAGGTATTACCATATTGGGCATATTGGGAGTAGAGAGCTCCAAAGGACCAGAAGTTTTATCCATACCAATGGCTGTAGCATGTCCAAGCCTTCAAGTGAGTCTTTCTTTCTTTTATTTTTTTTTTTTACTTGGGGGGTGAAATCTTTATTTTTGACTAATTCCCTCTGGGCACTATTTCTAAAGAAGAGAAATTTAAGATCTAACTTCCATATAGGGGGGTTATGCTCATTAATCCCACTCCTTATGACTGCAAATTGAAGAGAAACGATATTCCCCAAAGGAATGAAGGTTGGAGGAAAACCTTTAACCCTTCTCTCCAGGAGTAATTTATCTGACAAGGATGGCAGAAGACCAATTATTGGCCTCTGCTTTCTTTGCCCTTCTCTCTTCCTATACTCCATACCTCCAGCAAGCATGTATGTATTCTTGGGCTTGATAAGGGTGAGGTCAGGTACAATCTTCTATCCAACTGGTGGCTCTGTCCACTCTACCAAGTCAACTCTTCCCAAGTTTAGACTCCAAAGTCCAGTTACAGGGTTACAATATAATAAAGTACATTTCGACTTCCAGTCTAAACTACATTCTACAATTTGGCTTCATTGGCAACGCAGCACATATCTGAATCTCCATCTCACTCCTCATTCTGAACTTGGAGATTTGATTATCTCCCATAAACCCCATACCTGATATAGTGTTCATATAGCCATCTTGCATTTGACCCTAATTTGCCTCTCCAGCCATATCGATCTCTCTTTTAATCATTCGAGTATATATACTTTTATTTCCCCAACATCCTTAGGTTTTTATGTCCACTGAAGATTTAACTGGTGGCTTATAATTCATCCATGTGGGCATTCACAGTGTTTTTAAATAATGAGTTTAATACAACTAATACAATTTATGAAAATCTGTCATTGCTGAACATGATATAAAAATTTAGGTGAAAAGCAAAGTAGCTTTGGGCAAGGGGTTGACGAAGCGACCCTACACAAGGTTTCGTCAATAAGGAGAAAACCCAGTAAATCCAACAGAAGAAGGCTGCTTCTACTAGTCCCACTTCTAACAAATGTTATTGGTCTTTCAAGGGTTTGCTCTTAGGCTCCCAAACTTCTCCCATCCGAGCCTTCTCCCATCCTGCCACGCAATTTCTCTTCTCCCTCTTTTCCAACCTTCCCTACACAATTCAAAAATTAGAGATGCCCTATGGTCATCCAAGTTCTCTTCTAAACTGCCAATGCCCAAGGGTTGGTAAAGTCCATCAGTGATCTATGCAATGGTCTGAATTACTTGCTCTCCTCTGTTTTCTCATCTTCAGCCTGGTCTTAGCTCATGTATTGCTACAGAATCCTGAATACATGTGACAGAAACCAGTTCTAGCAAACCAAAGTTAATAAGAAAGAAAGGAAGAAAGGTAGGTATTGGAAAGGCTTTAGATAGCTCCCAGAATTAAAGGCAGAGTGAACAATACAATTCTGGTAGAGTAGGAACCAGGGTATATCTGGGGAAACTCAGCAGCATGAAGTTACAAATGGTCATTCCAAAACTACCATCTGAGGACCCTGAGTCAAGTTCCTGAGTAACGCTGCTCAGTTCCTGCAGTGGTTCTCGTTGTTCTAGTGTATGTTCAGTGGGGAATTGGGGATGGTTCTGTGACTGACAGTTTATTAAAATCTCCAGCCCAAAAGAAGGAAAGTCAGGGAAACAGTGGAATTCCTGGTACTTAATCTATGAGCACTTCTGTCCCCAAAGCTACAAGTCTAAACGCTACATATATGATTACAACAGCAAATGTTGAACACTGCAAAAACCAAAGAATTACAATTAGAAGATATGTTCTAATACCCTGATTGCTTTAAACACTGGAACATTGCTGCCGATCTCGTGTGCTATTATTCATCCATTCAGTCACCATTTAGGTATATTAAGCACATGCCACATGAGGGGCAAGAGTGAACAAGAGAGACAGAGTTCCTGCCTTCACAGAGACTACTGTCTGGTGTGGAAGAGGGACTGTTTAGCAACCGTTTAAACCAGGGATAAAATGCTATGAAAGGGGAAAGAGAGGGTGGTAGGAAAGCCTATAGACGGAGCAATTCATGTGGTCCAGGAATTCTAAAGGCTTTGGGAAGAAGTGGCTTTTAAGCTTAGACCGAAAGAATGTGTTTGAGAGAAAAAGAAAATGTCTTGCTGTTGGTTTCTAAATTACACAATACACAGCAACGTGACATCGAGTGTATGCCCTTACCTCTTAGAGCCACAGTTCTTAATATATAAAACAGGGCCAGGTTATTACTTACCTCATTAGTGCTGTTGTGAGGATCAGAGTCTGAGGTGTCATAAGCTAATTTCCTGACCTGTGCTTATATTTTTTCTTTGCTCATGATAGGGTTGGTTACTGAATGAGACTCAATTATATACTGATCATTTGTTACCTATCAGGACTTTTTTGGTTATAGATGAATGAACCCTGGTATGAAAATCCCTAAGCAAAAAAGGAAAGTTTAGAGAGACTATTTTGATATTTCACATAACAGTTAGGCAGTAAGAATGGCAGGGAGGAAGCAGGGTCTTGGAAAGGATGTAGTCGGGGGCTGAAATGCAGCCAAGACACTTAACTCTTTCTGCCTGTCAACTTTAATTTCTGGCTCACTGACTTCTCCTATAAGGAGGAACACTTGGCCACGGCAACTGTCAAGCTTCACCTTTCACGACTTCAGTCCCTGGAGAAAGAAAATCTCAACCTTTAGTGCCCCACATTCAAGAATCTGATCCCAGAGAAGGGCTTCAGTTGACCTTGTTGGAGTCAGGTACTCGCCTCTGGATAAACTAGCAGTCAACAGAAAACAGGGTACTAGAGTATAAAACAGTGGCTCCTACAGCAACCAGGGAAATAAGGCTTAACAGAGACATTCTCAAAAGAAGGAGACACAGGCAGAGCCAAGCAGAAAATCTCATAAATGTGGACTAGATCTTTTTTTTTTCAATGCAAGTTCCTTCTTTAAAATGATGCAAAAGCTGCAACTAATTTAATAAACAAGCACACAAATTCTTTTAAAAGCTGAAATTCTGTTTGGGGACAAAAATCATCACCTGGGTTTCAGAAATCACTGAGCACACATTCATTAGCTTTGCTCATGCAAAAGTTTTCCTGCAGACCTGTTGTTCAATGCCCCATTCTAATTAGACACTAGTTTTCTTTAAGGGGTAGGGAGTAGGGTGGGGGTAAAAGCTGTAATGTGATAGAGTATTTTAAAAATAACCCTAAAGAGGCATTGTTGCTGAGAGCTTCTCTGTGGCCCTAAGAATATCACAGAACTTAGTAAACTAAGTTGGGAATTATGAGCCATGCCCTGGAGACCTCTGAAGTGTGTCTGCTCCCACACTTAATGATCAAAACCATACTCCCACAGGTGACTGTTTTGTGAAGATGTCTAACAAGAAATGAGAAGGAGGAGAAAAAGGGGGAGGAGGAAGAAAAGAGAGAGAGGGATTGGGGGGAAAAACGAAGGAGACAGGAAAATGACAGCGGTCTAACCTGGGCAATGCTGTAACATCTTCCTTAAAAGAGCATGTTTCATGTGAACATTTCAAACAGTGGAGATTTTTCTAGAAGCTTACTGATGCCAATTTCCTTTTAACTGAAGAATCAAATCTTTAACCAACAGTTCCTAAAATATATTAGAGGGGGCAGGAAGTACATCCTTCGTCCAGGGATTGTCAAAGTGTGGGGCTTGTGCCACTGCCTGAAATGACCTCAGATGATCCCCATAGGGGTGCCTAAATAACATGGCATCCCAGGGTAAACAGTTACTCTTTTTTGGTTCGCTTTTAATCCCTCTGAATTAATATGTGACAGTGTTTTGCACTTCTACATATTTAGTACTTCTCTAACGCCAACTCTATCCCCTGTTGTACAGAAACAGCAGATGCTCGGCTAGGCAGGAGGACCTAGAAAGAACTGAATAACACGGTATGTTTCATTGCACTGAATATCCCAATAATGTTCAGTTTCAGGCTAGGAATATCGGTCTTCCTTTGAGAGTAGGCATGTAAAGCTGCTTCCTAAAAATTTTTTTGTAGTTCAAAAAAGGCAGTACATTGACAGAAAAATATCAACAGTGGTAGTACCAGATGTTCCAAAAGTACTCTCTTAGTTACTAAGTATGTATGTTTCTAGGTCCATGGGTCAAAAGGAAGACTCTATGTTGCCAACCCATGTCAGTGCGAGAATAACAGTCAAATATTTCAGGTGAGAAGACTGCCTGTGGCTTCTAAGGCCTTTGCCAGAGCGTCTTGGCTTTTAAAATAAATCTTAAGAGCTGCTTCTTTCCTCCAGTCCAAGATTGTATGTTCCCTTAGAAGTGCTTACACTGATGATAATAAAGATTATAATGATTTAGAATCCCATAGAGGTTTCCTCTGAAAATCTTTAGTCTAAGAAGATATTTTGGAGTCTGTGATAGAAAGTATGCCAAGGTTCAGGATTTCACTAATGAAAAGCTTAAAATGGATTGTAGAACTGCCTCACCTCATATTAATGATGAAACACTGGAAAATATGGGACCATATTGGGAAATGGTCACCAAAGGGACATTTCCCTACAATTCATGCTGGGAAACTTCATGAGGAGAAGACACAGAAAACCTGGAAACTGCTGGTGGAAAAACAGTTATGGATCTCTTTGCCAACTTCTAAAAATAAAAAGCAATAAACGTTAACCAACTGTGGACCATTGCAGTTATTTTAAAAATCAACAGAAATAAAATAGAAGACTTAATTTCCATTATGATGACCTTATCAAAAGCCCCAAATTATTTTATTTGAAAGAAAATGTCACTTAAAAATAAAAACCAGTTACATTCAACAAATACATAATGAAACCAGAACCCTGCTCACTGAAGTTTTTGTCGGTTCAGCTTGCCGATTTGGTTCTCCTTGAAATAAAATACACCTTAGCTTTCTTTTCCCTTTAAACAAAAAATCCTGGCAACTGCATTCTCCTGTGTCTTTGGTTTACTTCTTTATTTGAATTTCTCTTCTTTTTTATGCACAGTTCTTTAAAAACATTACCTCAAAGCCTTTTGAGCAAGGGGTAGGATGTTTTGAGCAAGGGATGGGAAGTTAAAATAATCTTAGTGCATTTATTTAGGAGATTACAAATACAAGGAGTGAAGAGCAACAGAAGAATGATTTAACAGTATCAAGACAAAGAAGAAGTGGTCATAGGCTCTGTAAGATTGACTGCCCAGTCAGATTCCCACAGGGGCTGGATGGGGAAGGTGGAGGCCTGGTTATAAGACACAATGCATTCTAGAATTCTACCAGGTGCTATTATATATTTGTACCAGGTACTATTGTTACAAGATCTTTGGGGTGTTGATTTTCTGGCAGGAAACCTCTGTGGCCAATGGTGCCTTTGCTTGAGTTCTTGTCCTGTGTCCAGGAAGACTGAGGTATACAGACAAGACGAGGGTAAGCAAGATGAAGAGGAGCTCTATTAAGTGTTAGAACAGCTCAGAGGAGACCCACAGTGATTAGCTCCTATCTGTAGGCAGGTCATCACATCAAGTGTTCAGCTCTCAGTGGAGAGGAGTCCCTGGAGAGAGTTACTATTTTCTACAGCTGGTATTCCTGACTCTCTGCAGGTCCCTGAAGCTCTTAGCAGAGAGGATAGCTCGTCTCTGCTGCTGGTTGTCCAGTCATCTCCAGCTATCAGCAGAGAGGATAACTCCTCTCTGCAGCTGGTCGTCTCATCGTCTCTCCATCCTGTCTGTCCTCTGCCCTGCTCTGGCTGAGCCTGAGGCTTTTATGGGCCTCAGAGGAGGGAAGTATGTGCTGATTCATCCATGGGCAGCCATGGGCAGGTCCAGGAAAAAGCACCATGAGTTCCTCCTCCAGTAGGCAGGACTGGCAGCTTGGTTCCCAGGCTTCAGGTCTGCCCCGGCCTGAAGGTGGGGCTTCTCTGGGGACCCCCCAACCTTCTCCCCAGGAGCCTGTCTGCCTGCCGTGACCATCCATGGCACCCAGGTTGCTGGCACCAAGGGGGCACCTGCAGGCCAGTTCCCAACTGTCCTCAACCCCCCTCAGCTTCCCCTCCAATGCTCTTCTATGCCCAAAGCCCTGAGGGGGCCAGGGCAGCAGGGGGCTGGCATGTCAGCACTGCCCTGAGGGTGCACATACCTGATTGGGCTGTGACAGTGCCTAGGCTTGGCCCCAACTCCACTCAGAGATTGGAGTGGGTGCCAGGAGTGGGGGAAGGCAAGGCAGCTAGAACAGGCACCTCAGAGCCTGCAAGGGCAAGTGGGGCCTTTGAGGCCCCCCTAAGATTGCAGGGATGCCTGGATCTACAGTCGCAGTTTGAACAGCTGCAGCTGCACCAGGGTTGGGGGCTCCTGCCTGCTTTGTGAAGCAGGAGGCCCAGATCTGCAGCCAGGACTTCGGTGGCTACAGCCTCGCTCAGGAGAACAGGACTCCTGCCTACTCTCAGCTCCCAGAAGCACAGAGGTGCCTGGGTTGCAGCCACAGCTTGGGCAGCTGCAGTTGCAACTGGGGAGCTCCCACCCCACCAACTCAGAAGGGGTAGGGCTCCCACTTGTCCCTGGTTCCTGCTGGCTCCATGGAGCATGGCACCTGGCCCAGCCTCCTCACAGCCTGGGGTTGGGGCTCCAGGTCCTTGCTGGGCCTGGGCCAGCATACAGGGCAGGGGCAATGTTGCTGCAAGCTCCCCCTGTGGCCCTGGTGCTCAGGGTGACCCAGAGCTCCGCCTCATCTGGTGCAACCCAGCCTAGCTCCATCGTGGTGGCTCCCAGGGCAGCAGGCTGCAGGTGTGGGGCTGTCCACCTCCCTGTGCCCTCCCTGCAGCGGCCAGTGTGATGGCAGCAGCCACATGAGACAACCCACCGCTGCCATCGCTATTATATATTTAGCATCTCTGTAACACCAATACATGCAGATATATGTATTCTAGCATACAATAATTACAGATGATTCTAGGTTGAGATACAATGCATTCTAGAACACAATGCATAGTGGTAGTGCACATACACACACATTGGCTACATGGGGCAGTTCAATAGAGCAATTGCATGTAGTTGCCATGTTGGGCATAAAGAGTCTTGCTCTGAATTTTTCCCAAGTTGGCTGGAAATCTGGTTATTGTTGCTTTTGATATAAAACATCAGGTTTCTAACTGTTGCCAACTAATTCGAAACATTTATTTTTATTATTTTCTGTAAGTTATTGGGGTAAAGGTGGTATTTGGTTACATGAGTAAGTTCTTTAGTGATCTGTGAGATTTTGATGCATCCATCAACCAAGCAGTATACACTACACCATATTTGTGGTCTTTTATCCCTCGCCCCTCTCCCACTCTTCCCCACAAGTCCCCAAAGTCCATTGTATCATTCTTATGCCTTTCCATCCTTATAGCTTAACTCCCCAAAACATTTTTATAAAACACTATATGGACAAAAGAAAACATATTCATAAGTTCGATTTGGCCTGTGGATTGCTGGTTTGAATCTCTGTCAGGTAACTAAGCCATTAAGTCTTGGGAACTGAATCTATAACTTCACTCTGGAGTGAGCAGAAGGGGATTTACATTGAATTTTGGAAAGAAAAGGGGGGAAAATGTGTATAAGGAGAAGGGAGAGACAGTGGCAGACATACTACATGGGGAGGAAAGCATAAAAGAAGCTCCGAAGCAGGAAGGCTCAAGGAATGTTGAACAAACACTGAAGAGATTAGTTTGGCTAGAAAAGAAAATCCACATACTGATGTGAGGCAAAGTAGCAAATGTTAAGAAGCAATGTTTGCTCATTTCTGCTTGCCAGAATAATTTCACAAAGCTTCTGACTCTGTGAAGATATGCAACTCTCCGGAAAGATGCTTTGAAAAGACAAAACAGGATCGATAAAAGACAAAACATGTCCCTGCCCCAAGGTCTCTTGTTTCAGCCACTATACTCCTTAAAAGATAAATGACCCTAGACCTTGCCCTTCTCTATACTTAAGATAACGTCTGACAGGGTCAGTGATTATGCCTCTGTAATCTATAACCAGATGTACTCTTATACCCAAACCTTGATGTGATTCTGCTTTAATGTGATTTCTGAACAAATCTGACGTGATTTTGCATGTGCTGAATCTCCACCACCTGTACTTGAACACACTGGACTGAAATACTGTGCTGGAGCAGTCTCATAGAACCTCTTTAAATGGCTAATCCCAGGCTATAGGCCTGAGTCTATAGTCACCAGTAAGGCTTCTGAATAAAACTAACTTTAAATCTTTAAAAGCTTTTTTTTTTTTTTCCTTTAGATGACACTGAGAAAGTCAGAGATAAGGCATGTAAAGCAAATGAAGGATCAGATAGATAAGGATCTTAAATATTAAACTAAGAAATTTGAATTTTATTTCATAGGCAAGGAAGATTTGGGGGTCTAGAGATTGGGTTTTCCAACAGAACTAACCCAGTCTATCTGGAAGAGAAAGAGACTACAGGAGAAGAGACTGGTCAGGAGACTCCACTATCTCAGAACTAGTGGAGGCAAGAAGAATTGAAAGCTAGTGAATGAGACAGATCTATGGCAGTGGATAAATCCACAGGACTCATAATCTGTTTCCTCTCAGAAGATGTCAAAAGATCACTCTTCTGTTTGGGGCCTTTGGTATTTGCAGGCATCCTAGTGCAAATATCCAGGAAGACATTTGGAACCTGAATTTAGGAAGCTGTCCAGGGATGCTGAGGCAGTTGGAGTGCTAGCCACATGAGGATGGCCCACAGACAAAGGGAGAGGATTCACGGAGAGAGGAAGCATGAACCTGGGAAGATGAATACCCAATATCTATGTTTCTTACAGCTTACCTCAAAAATCTTGCTAAATTGAGAAATCACTACCCTTGAATTTGTGATTAAGTGATCTCAAATAAAACTGCATTCTGTTTTATTTGTATTATTGTATGTATCACCTAATTTAAATGTGCCCATTGTAAAATTTTATCTCTTCCACCAGATTATGTTTTAAGTGGAAAAAGGAAAGAAAAGAAAGAAGGAAGGAAGGAAGGAAGGAAGGAAGGAAGGAAGGAAGGAAGGAAGGAAGGAAAGAAAGAAAGAAAGAAAGAAAGAAAGAAAGAAAGAAAGAAAGAAAGAAAGAAAGAGAAAGAAAAAAAGAAAGAGGGAGAAAGGAGCTTTGGAGTAGAATTGCCTTGTCAAGGGTGGTTAAAATGGAGCCCTGTTAAGGATCTGAGAATTACCTGAAGGCTCCTTCCAGTCCTATGAGTAAATAACACCAGAGCTTTTGTCCAAAAATTCATTTTATAGCCAGAGAAATTAAACGCCCTTCAATCCAAAATTCACCTGACAGCTATCAGTTGCTTTACCATGCAACCAGAGCTTGGCTCTCTGAAGGCTTCACATCATGTTAGAAAGATGGCACTAATTAAAAATGTACCCACCTCAGAGTCCAGAAATTAACTTCTATGGTCAATTGATTTTCTTCAAAGGTGCCAAGCCAATTCATAAGGAAAGCATAGTCTTTTCAACAAATCATGCTCAGACAACTGGATAGTCACATGAAAAATAATAAAATTGGACCTCTACTTCATATCATATAGAAAAAACAACTAAAAGCATATCATAGACATAGCTATAAAAGTTTAAGGTATAAGCCTGGCACGGTGGTTCACACTTGTAATCCCAGCACTTTGGGAGGCTGAGGTGGGCGGATTATGAGGTCAGGAGTTCGAGACCAGCCTGGCCAACACAGTGAAACCCCATCTCTACTAAAAATACAAAAATTAGCTGGGCATGGTGGCAGATGCCTATAATCCCAGCTACTCAGGAGGCTGAGGCAGAAGAATCACTTGAACCCAGGAGGCAGAGGTTGCAGTGAGTCAAGATCATGCCACTGCACTCCAACCTAGGCAACAGAGCGAGACTCCATCTCAAAAAAAAAAAAAGACAAGTTTAAGATATAAAACCCTTCAAAGAAAAGACAGTAGTAAATCTTTGTGACCTTGGGTTAGGCAACAGTTCCTTAGATATGACACCCAGCACAAGCAGTAAAAGAGAAGGTTGATACATTGGACATCACTGAAATTTTTAAAAATTTTGTGCTTCAAAGGACACTATCAAGAATGTGAAAAGACAATCCACTGTCTGGGGGAAATATTGCAAATCATATATCTAATAAGAAACTTATATGCAGAATATATAACTTATAACTTAATACAATGACAAATAAACCAATATAAAAATGGGTAAAAAATATGAATAGACATTTCTCCAAAGGAAATATGCAAATGATATATATGGCAAAGGATTTGAATAGACATTTCTCCAAAGAAAATATATAAATGAGTAGTAGGTACATGAAAAGATGCTCAGCCTCATTATTCATTAGGGAAATGCAAATCAAAACCACAGTGAGTTGCCACTTTATACCCACTAGAATGGCTATAATAAGAAAGACAGATAATAAATATTAGCAAACAGGTGGAAAGAAACAAGAGCCTTCACACATTACTGGTGTATATGTAAAATGGTGCAGCCACTTTGGAAAAGTCTAGCAGTTCCTCAAAAAATAAACATAGTGTTGCCATATAGCCCAGAATTCTATTCCTAGGTATCCACTGGAGAGAAATAAAAACATATGTCCATCCCAAGATATGCACACAGATGTTCACAGAAGCATTTTTCACAAGAGCCAAAAAATGAGAACAAGCCCAATGTCCATCAACTGATGAACAGGTAAATAAAATGTGATTTATCTACACAATAGAACACTATTCAGCGATAAAAAGGAATAAAGTACTGATAGAGCTACAACATGGTTGAACCTCAAACACATTATTACGAGCCAGTCAGAAAAACCACAATCTTATGATCCCACATATATGAAATGTCCAGAATAGGCAATCTAGGGAGATAGAATGTGGATGAATGGCTGTCGAGGGCTGGGGGAGTTGGGAGGATGGGAAGTAACTGCTAGTGGGTATGGGTTTCTTTTTGGGATGATGAAAATATTCCAAAGTAAGATTATGGTGCTGGTTGCCCTAATATGATTACACTAAAAGCCACTGAATTGTATATTTTAAACATGAACAAACATTTTAAATGAGATGATGGTTTATAAATTATATCCCAATGAAGGCTTAAAAACTTTCATCTATCATGTGCTGCATGAAGTTTTCAGCACTAGTCAGACAGGGTCTCTTAATCTTGTTAGTCTCTTTTCTTTAAGATCTTTGTATCAGTTCTTCTTTTTGTCATGAATGCCTTGACTCTTTCTACCACAGACTTGCTTCTCTTATCTTCCAAAACAGCTTCAAGTTCCTGTCTCTCAAACATGCCAGGCTTGTTCCTGTTTCAGGCATTTGCAATGGTGCTTCCTTCTACTTGGAAAGTTCTCTCCCCTGCCTCTGCAGGACTGCCTCCTTCTCTCCACTGAGATTTAACTCAAAAGAGAAGTCTTAGACTTCCATAGCTCCAGCAGCCCACAGTTACCACCTACCTCTCATTGTATTTGTGTCATGGCAAGTACCTAACTGTAGCTTCTGTCTTGGTTTCCATATTCCCATTTGTATTTGTTTGCTCGCTTGCTAAAGGATTTACCATGCATCTTCCTCACTAGATCATATGTTCCCTGAGGACGGGAGCTCTGTCATAGCTGCCCCCACCACACCAGGCCTATAATAAGAGATGTTGGTCAATGCCTTTAGGGTGAATGAAGCACTAGATAAGGTTGCTTGCTTCTGCCCTAGTAATAGGATGAAAAAGAATGAAGCCTTTTCCCTCTCCGAAACTCCATCCTCATTCATCCCTACCCCCTCCAAGAAGGAGCCAGAATTTCCTTAACAACTTTTTGATGCTAGAAACCTCTCCCCCAGAGACTGATTTCAGAAAAATAAATTCCTCTTCACCTAAAGGTGCAGCGCCAGCTCAATGAAAATTGTTTCAGTAAAACTAGTCTCAAGCAAGATCAATAGGAAGAAAGAGAAAAAAGCAACAAAGACTAGCTTGCACTTCCAGTGCAAGGAAAATCAAAGCAGAGTCGGTCCCAGGGGAGTTCAAACAATAGAAACAATGGGTCGGGAAGCCATGCAGCCATTACCCAGACAAAATGAAGATCACTACAGGAAAATGAAGAAGAGAATGAAGCATAGCTTATCGTGGAGTTTGTCCTCAAATTTATAGCTGACTTTATGAGAAGAACTGCAAAGCATCTAGTCCTTCAATATTGAAAGACAGAAGGAAGGAAGAGAAAGGAAAAAAGAAAGAAAAAGATAAGATGAGAAAAAGATGTTTTAAAATAAAAAAGCAAAAGCATTTCCTCACCTAATCTTCTTCTGGATAAAAGAGCTAGTGAGAGAATCAAAAGAAAGAAAATGACTCCTATTTGCAATTAAAGAAAACTTTACGTAAAAGCACATATCTTATTCTATTTCCTGAACTTCTCTTCTGCAAAAAGAACAAAAAGACAGAAAAAGAAGAAAAGAGACAAGGTTAAAGTTACAAATACAAAACCAAACAAATGATGCTGGCTTCCTTTTTAACCTAAGCACAACACAGTCAATTAATAAAATATCAAAAGGCTTTCACAATTTACCTGTGACACCATGAGAGACATCACATCCAAATAACGTGCTGGTATGCAAGCCTCCAGCTAGATTCACAAGAGGAACGAAGACCAAGTTCAGATACAGCAACTCACACCATTGCAACCAAGTCTCCAGGTATGAACATCTGAAGACCAGTAACATATCTCAAAGACCACTAAATTATTTAGGACCATCATTCAGGAAGTGTTCTCATGCTCAAACAAGCGGAGATCAGAGATTAGACCTAAGCCCCCTCTTCCCCCTCCTCCGCCCTACCCTCCACAAGTCCCAAGACAGTCTGCCAAGAACAAGTTTAGTATCAGCTTATCATAGGCTCTAGTCTTAGCCTTGCAATTACATCCTGCCCTGGCAGGAAGCTGAACCTGGCAATCAAGATTCCCTCTCATCTCTGTTTTCTATATCTTGCATGCTTGGGGAGGCGGCAGAGCATGTGGTATGACCACATGCAGAGTGAAAGTTTGCAAGACCTGCATTTGAATCCTGATTTTGGCACTTCTCCCGTGTGAGCTTGGCAGCTCACTTCACCTCTGAGGGCCTGTTTCTCACTGGTGAACAACGGCCAGCGATCCCTCTTTAAAGGGTTATGAACATCTAATAATTCCTGGCAGCCAGTAGCTTGCTCAATAAGTGTTAGTCCCCTTTACACAGTAAAAGTATTAGCTAAACAGAAAACCAGCATTCTAACCTGGGCAGGTCTCTTTGATTTGAGAAAAAAATGCATGCTTTAGTTTACATCATCTGATTGTATTCTGTGGGTGGATCAGTATAGATTGTTTGTAAACCCTTCTGGAAGAAGGCATGAGATATATCCGATATAAATATACATTTTTGGAGGAATCGAGGGACCTTGGTATGTGCATAAATTCAGTATGCCCTTCTGCGACCCTGGAAGAAACCATTTTGTCGGGGAACCACGCATCCCTAATTTACCTGATTTGTAATTTCAGGGTTTCATAAAGTGAAGGCACAACTATAATTACCCTTAGTACTCCATTTAGGCAGTCATAATTTTTGACAAACTCTGATGCTTGGCAACCTAACCTTCTAGCATGTCTGGAATGTCTTGTATGTCTGCTTAGTTATTTGCAAGCTTTCTAAATAGACCTCTACCACTTCACGGCTGGTAAACGTTTCCAGTTACATTTTAGTCCTCTTGTTGGTCTTCTAAGTATGACATATATTCTATGTTTTATGTATGAGCATTTTAAAGATGACGGATAATTCACAGCAACCATCTCTGTATCTTCAGTCTCAGGTGCTCCATTAGGATTCTTAAGTGACCGGATGAAGTCATTATCGAAGCAAGAGCTGTTACTTGAAGAACTGGCAAACTTAAATTTTATCTTACAAGCAGCCAACAATGCACATTCTTTTATACACAATCAAAAGCACAAACTCGCACTCACATGCATGACTTTTAGCTTAATTTCCAGTTTAACATTTAGAAAAGGGAACTGTTGGCCAAATAAACTTGTCAATTTATCAAATTATGAGGGGAAAGTAGAGTACAGTACAAGATCCAATCTTACTGCCTCAAGTATTTGAAAGGTGGGGTCAAGAATTACAAACTCAAAATGTTGCTAAGAGCCAATAAGACAGAAAACATAAGTATATAATCAAGGCCATGTGGGAGCAATAGGGAGTGGTGGGGCTTGGGGCAAACTGGAAAACTATCCCCCGCCTTAATCTTTTTTTTTTCTTTTTTTTAATATTTTGCTAGCCAAACAAAACACATTGTGAGCTGCATTTAGACCAGGTCTGGCTGCTATCTGAAAATTCCTAGTTACTGGAATGGAAGGTTAGGTACAAAGTAAGGAAACATTTTAAGGTCCTAGAAGTTTGACCACTGTATCCAAGTAGATCTCTCTGGTTCTCTACACCAGCACTCCCTTTATTCGCCCTCCTAGCATTTACAGCCTCTGTAATTAGTTTCCCTTTTTATTTGTTTACTTTAGAATTCTCTCTCTCTCTCTCAATGGCAGGGGCTGTGCTTATGTTGCTTATTGTTATCATCAGCCCTCGCCAGGGTGAGGGACGTAATTTGTTCTCATAAAAACTGCTGAATGGATCAAGCAAGGAATATGATACGTTTTGTCATCCTATGACATATCTTGTTCATCTTGGAACCCCAAGCCCATAGTAGTACAATAGTAATGATAAGTAGTGGAGTGCAGTGGTGGAGTGCAATCATAGCTTGCTATAGTCTCAAACTCTTGGCCTCAAGCAATTCTCTCGCCTCAGCCTCTGGAGTACCTGGGACTACAGGTGTAAGTCACTGTACCCAGCTCATTTTTAAAAATAAATTTGTAGAGATAGGGTCTTGATATGTTGCCCAGGCTGGTCTCGAACTCTTGGCATCAAGTGGTTCTCCCACCTTGGCCTCCCAAAGCACTGGGATTATAGGCATGAACCACAGCACCCACCCATGATAGCATTTCTTGGATGAAATTATTGGTGATCATGTTCCACCACAAAATGGTTAACCACAGAGAGGTGGTTTATGTTGGGTGGGTCCAGGGTCTAGAAATAGATGTGGTCACTAGGCTGAGGAGATGATTGGGCACCAGATCCAGCTCCGCAAGGAAGTTCAGTAAGACAGAAAATAGCAAGTTGTATGAATACTAATAAAGCATGACTAGCAATCTAAGCAAGTTGCTGGCATCGGGCATGTCTGATGATGGCTAAAAATAGAGAATCCAGAAAGGGTCAGTGTTCCCAGATAAAGGTATGTGGTCTGCCTCAAGTAAGCAACTGATAATAGAACAACAATCATGAGAGCTGAAGGCTGAGTTCACACGTGTTGCAAGGGGCATGGTAGTCAAAGTCACAACAGAGAATAGGTACTAAGAAACAATCAGCTGAGTGTGGTGGCTTATACATGTAATCCCAGCATTTTGGGAGGCCAAGGTGGGTGGATCACCTGAAGTCAGGGGTTCGAGACCAGCCTGACTAACACGGTGAAACTCTGTCTCTACTAAAAATACAAAAATTAGCTGGGCATGGTGGCAGGCACCTGTGATACCAGCTACTTGGAAGGCTGAGGCAGGAGATTTGCTTGAACCCAGGAGGCAGAGGTTGCAGTGAGCCAAGATCATGCCATTGCACTCCAGTATGGGTAATAAGAGTGAAACTCTGTCAAAAAAAAAAAAAAAAGGAGGGAAGGAAGGAAGGAAAAAAAAAAAAGAAAGGAAGGAAGGAAGGAAGGAAGGAAGGAAGGAAGGAAGGAAGGAAGGAAGGGAAAGAAAGAAAGAATCTAGGTACCCAAAATGGGTTTAGCATTGTAAAATTCCAGAAGTGGTTGCAAGGTATACACTTGGTCTCAGCATCCAGGTTGAAGCTTGAGTCAGGCCCATAGTGTTGGTTGGTGTTAAGTTCCCTAATAAATTCCAACCCTACTAAGGACACATTGAGTGCCAATTCCTAGGAGAATACACTCCTCTTTAATGTAGACAAGAACTCCCAATCCTGCCTTTTGTCTTGAATGACTTTGATACTAGAGTGTTGCATTTCCAGAACAGGAGAACCTGTGTGAGTTAATGCTATTACTTACATTAGCAATCAGGACTTTCTCTACGAAGAACAGAAAGATAATCCAAACTCCCTTTAGAAAGAAAGAGGACTCTATTGGCTGCATAAACACACCATGGGAAGGCAGAAGGAGAGTCGGTCTTGGAGCTTATGCTCTCTCTCTGCCCCTGGGCTGTGTCACTCTCTGTCATTGGCTTCATTTTCTTCTGAAAGAGATGGACTTTTCCTGTGCAGAATCAATGTAGCTTGGTAGACAAGAGCATGA
Organism: Piliocolobus tephrosceles; assembly: GCF_002776525.5. Taxonomy (NCBI): domain Eukaryota; kingdom Metazoa; phylum Chordata; class Mammalia; order Primates; family Cercopithecidae; genus Piliocolobus; species Piliocolobus tephrosceles. The sequence goes on along the minus strand of NC_045435.1, from coordinate 66,851,261 downwards.
ATTTGGGTCATCCGACAGACTGGGTTTGCATCCCACCTCTGCCCCTTGACCTTAGTCAAATTATTCATCTGTATAATGGGCATAATTAACGGCACCTCACTCTTAGGTTGTTGCAAGGATTAAATGAGCAAATATATATAAGGTACTTAGCATGGTGCCTGGAACATGGAAAGGACTCTGTCATTATTGGTAAGAAGCAGCTCTAGCTCATAACCCAACCATTCTGATAGCAGAGGGAAGACAGGAATTCACCTTGCCAGTCCTACTTAAAAACAACATCTATAGGAAGGACACTTATTAGCACAGTCTGCAGTGGTGGACCAAATACGTGAGATATAGGGTCCTGTATCAAAAGGGGAAATGTTGAGAGATGAGGCAGAGATGATTCTGTCCACCAAAATTTGTGTTCCCTTTCCATACAGAGTTGTCGCTCATCCAGGGACTATATTCCCTAGCACTCCTCTTCTCTTTGCATGGGGCAAAGGGCATGTATATGGCTACTGCTTGTTCAGGTCATGGGCAGAATCAAAGTGATGTGTGATTATTCTAAGTTAAAGCTTTTAAGAAAGGTTGTGTTTTTTCCTTTTTCTGAAGGGAGATAATGATGAAGACATTGGTTCTCAATCCTTATTACACAATGAAATCAACTGGAAATATTAACCAAATGAATTCCAGGCTTGATAGTAAATGAGTGGCTCTCAACCAAGGGGCATTTTTGCTCCGTGGGGGCATGTGGCAAAGTCAGACGACATTTGTTGTCTTCACAATGTGAATCAAGGAGTCACTAGTATCTCATAAGTAGATGCTAGGAATGTGGCTATGATCATATGCTAAAATCCTGTGACATGGAACAGCCCTCCACAGCAAAGAATTATCTGGCCCCAAATGTACTGAGGTTGAAAAACACTAGAAGAGGCCTGGATGCCTGAATCACTGCATAGAGGGAAGCAGCCTGTCAACCTGGAACACCCACCTTGAAGTCTTATCTTGAAGTCTTATCTTAATGAAGAATAAACCTCTATTGTGTTTAGCATTGAAATTTGGGGCCTGTTTGTTACTAGTGTTGCTAGTGTTACTTTCAGTAACACAAGAAGAAAGATATGCTAAAGGGATTGTGATGATTTCAACTATGAAATGGACATACAATATATTTTATTGTTGTCTGACTAGGTTGAAATATATATTTAAATTGAGGGCCATTGTTTTACCTAAAATTTACTAGCAATTCACTACACAGATTTCCCTAATTAAAACCACCCAAACCAGTATGCAGTGATTTTATGGCACAAGAACAGACTATGAGTATATGGTTTGCATCCTGGACAAAAATCTTTTTGGGTCTGACCTGAATAAGTAGGTTAGATAATATTTCAAATATTTTCACCAGGCGCGGTGGCTCACAGGATTCACCTGTAATCCCAGCACTTTGGGAGGCCAAGGAAGGCTGATCACAAGGTCAGGAGATCGAGACCATCCTGACTAACATGGTGAAATCCCGTCTCTACTAAAAACACAAAAAAATTAGCCAGGCATGGTGGCAGACGCCTGTGGTCCCAGCTGCTTGGGAGGCTGAGGCAGGAGAATGGCGTAAAATTGGGAGGCAGAGCTTGCAGTGAGCCGAGATAGTGCCACTGCACTCAAGCCTGGGTGACAGAGCAAGACTCTGTCTCAAAAATAAATAAATAAATAAATAAATATATATATATATATATATATATTTCAAATATTTTCATTTATACTATTTCCTCTGTTTTACTCAGTAAACGTTAAGTTAATCTTCCATATCATCTTATTAACCATTGTTTGTAATGAAGACAAATTAGATATGGAAAATAGGCGTAGAAAAATGATTACAGATGGTGGTTTTAGTAAGTACTGTAAAAATGCCAGACACTCAAATCTGTTTGACTATTTATGCAAGTTATTGCAAATGCTTTGAAATTCATTAATACTGAACTCTTTAGAGGTTTTGTTATTTCAGGAATTTTAGAGAAAGAGTCAACAATCATAGTGTTTGGGCTCAGGAGGACCCACTTTCTGCTCCAGGAATGACCCAGGACTGGCCAATCAAAACGCTGAATCCTCTGGCCATATTGACTGATTTAGAGATGGGTGAGTGACCCAAGCTCATCCAATTTGGGTCAATCTTGGGACTTGTGCAGAATCTGTCAGCAGACACATGCTCTTTTTTGTTGGTTCAGAGGTACAAGACTATCAGCCATAAGCTGTGGACAATCATCTTTCTTAAGAATGAAGCCAGCATAGAGTATAGGTGAAAGATGAAAGAGAGAGAGAGAGAGAGAGAGAGAGAGAGAGAAAGACAGATTAGGTCCTGATGATGTCATGAGTATCCAGGCCAAGTCACACTTAAAGCTTCATTACTCAAGCCAATAAAGTCCACCTTTTTGCTTAAGTCACTATGGGTTATTTGTCACTTTCAATTAATTAATACTTTCAATTAATATAGGTTGTATCTGATATATTGATTGTATCTGACCTCCAAGAGTTACATCTCTATTTGTTATGGTAGGTTATACTTTTATTACCAATTATTTGCTCTTCTCCCAGTAACAGCTTGCTTCTCCATCCATTGCTATGTGACTAGCACTGCCTACCCTGAGGTAGGAGAATACCTCTCTAACCCACTGATGTAAACTCTGACCATGTGACTGGTTTTGGTCAATAGGCTGTGGAAAGAAACAACATATGCTGCATCCAAGCAGAAGCTTTAAGGGCTATTAGAAGGTCCTGTCATATTTCCTTTTTTGTTCTCTGCCAAGTAGCTATCCCATCTTAGAATGAATCCCAGAATGGAGAAAATATTTGGAGCAGAGCCTCAGCTGACCTACAGCTAATGAGTACCATGAACAATAAATAAATTTATTTTGTTATAAACTACTGATATTTGAGGGTAGTTGTTACTGAAGCATAACCTAACAAAAGCTGACTAACATACTTGTTATCTTTGTAATGCTTGTCAAAGTTCATAACTGAGTATAAATCTCGAGCACCTATCATGTTGTCTATAATTTATATCCTGTAAGTTACCACAAAGGAATTTCGGATGATTGATTGCTTCTCATTGTTTTAGTGTTCATGGCCCAGTTATATGCAGTGGTGGTCAAAAATATGGGCTTTGTCTTTGGGGTTTAATGACTGGTAAGTTATTGAACTTACGAGTCTCAATATCCTCCTCCTCCTCCTCCTAATAATAATAATAATAATGCCTTCCCCATGGGATTCTTGTGTATACAGAGTGAAACACAGTGCAGGGGACATGGTAAAACACTCAGGAAACAGCAACTATAATTTTTACCATTATAGAAGAAAGTGCCCTGATGGAACTTTTTTTAAGACATGGAGTCTTGCTATGGTGCCCAGGCTGGAGTACAATGGTTCTTCACAGGCAGAATCATGGTGCATTGCAGTTTCAAACTCCTGAGCTCAAGTGATCCTCCCATCTCAGTCTCCTAAGTAGCTGGGACTACAGGCACATGCCACCATGTCTGGCTGAACTCTTTTGATGTTTCCAGAAACAACCCCTCCATGGGTTGTGGAGTCCAAGGTGAGCCTAGCTAACACTGAGCCCCATTCCCTAAGAAATAGCATTCTGGGGAGGCTGCTAAGACATTACTTTTTAAATTGTATGTATGCCATCCAAGGAAGAGTAGCTGGGGAGAATGCTGCTGAGGAAGCTGGATGGGAGCTGAGAAGTGGGATAGCCATTTATCCTCTGAATGTCTTTGCATTCTGAAGCTCAGTGAAAGGAGAGCAATGCCTCCAGAGTTGGACCTCAAGTGAGAACTGAGGAGGACACCAGAATCAAGCTGGTATGTTGAACATTCATCTTCATTTATGAGTAGCATTTGGACAATCTGTTTTGCTAATGGGCTCGGGTTACATTGACTGAACTTATCATTTAATATTTTTGGAAAAGGCAATAAGGGGATTTGATGACAAGAATATTTTTTGGACAATTATCTCCTGAATAACAAAGAGTATGCCTTTTGAATGATTTGAAAGGATTGAAGACTGCATGTGTGTGTGTATGAGAGAGAGAGAGAGAAAGAGAGAGAGAGAGATCTGAAAGCATAAGAATATGAGAATAGTTTTGCAAATACGGCATGCTCTTCAAGGTATTGAGCTTAGAAGTATTTTCTGGGAATTGTTGATAGTTTCAGTCTTCCTCTTTTCAACAAGGATTCATCTTTCTTTGTTCAGGTACTATGCTATATGAATATACTCATATAAGTTTCATAGCTTAGAACTCTACAACATGTAACTGTTAAGAGTTCTAAGAGTAAATAAACACTTAGCAGACACTTATTAGCATCTCTTATAGAGGAGAAAACTGAGGCTTACAAGTATTCACTGATTTGCAGATGGGCTCACAGGCACTCATTATTATTCAAAGTTTATATTTATACCCAGGACTTATTCCTTCAATGAGTATTTATCGAATATCTACTGTACACCAGGAGTATTTCCAACTTAATAATATCATCTAATAAATTTCCTGCTACGATGAAGCTTATGTTCTATTTGGGAAGATAACTAAGCAAAAAACAATATAATTTAATATCATGAAAAATAAAACAGGACAATGTGATATAAGGTGATAGTGGCACATTAGAAAGGATACTTGTTCATAAAAGTCCTTTGTAAAGCAAATACACTTGAGCTAAGACAGAATTGATAGGAAGGAATTCTGGGTATGAAAAGCATTCCAGATGGGGGAAAAGTGAGTACAAAGATCCTGAGGCAGGAATCAGCTCGGCAGATTTTACAACAGGAGACAGAAAACTAGTGTGGTGAGAGTGTCCTGAACCCAGGAGAAAAGGGTGTAATTGGGGTCCAAGAGATCATAGACTCTTTTGTGCCACAGTAAAGAGTCTGAATCTTACCCTAAGTGCAGTGGGAAGCCATTGATCTGAGTAGTAGTTAAGAAGTTCCTGCTAGGTCCTGTGTGGACAGTGGATTAGGTAGAAACACAGAGTGCATGAAAAACAACAGCTGAGGAGAAAGGCTGTTGCTTTGGACCATGGTTGTAGGAGAAGAGATAAAGAGAAATGGGTGAATCTGGGATATCTTTTGGATGGGAGCTGACAGGAGTTTGCTGTTGGACTAGATGTGAAGGAGAATGATAAAACAGAAACAAGGACAGCTTCTAGGTTTATGACCAAAGTAATTAAATCGCGAAGCTTTATACTGATGATGCAATCCACATCTCTATAACTCTCCGGTAATCTCTAATTGTGTGTTCTGGTGAGGAATTCTCCCTACTGTTGCGTTATCTTATTATTCTATCTGCAGGGAGCGGCGGGGAGAGAGAGAGAGAGAGAATTCAGACTCATCTGCTCCAAGCCTTCTGATGTTAATAGCTGTGGCCCTATTATGGGCATTGGCTCAGCCAATGATAGAAAGTGTTTTAGTGTCCACTTCCTTAGATTTAAAGAAGACAAAGAGTCTAACAATATTGGCCTGACCGGCCTTCCTGTTGCCCATTGCTGACCTGTGTCTGAAGTCCACTTCCTGGATCTGGCTTCATGGCTTGGCCAAGAAGACTATGTGTACATTCACTGACAACATGTGATGACAGACTGGGTTCCAGAAGGGGATCTGGACCATGGTCAAGGACATCTGAACATCCCCAGAGGCCAGAAGATGACAGCCTGGCCCTGTTGGCTCCCTGCCTTCTACATGCAGAGCAGGCCAAGCCTCGGGACCCAGAGCTGTGGCTGAGCTGGGTCACCACTGTGGTTTGGACAGAGAACAGGGTGGGGTGCGCTATCCCCGGGCTGCTCTGGAGTTGGCTTCAGACAAGAGACTAAGGTCAGGCATGTGGTCAAAATCACACGTATTCCTGGCAGAACTCTCATTGGGACTTATGAAAATAGATTTTATAACATCAGCTGCACTCGGCAATGATAATTTCCTGGTTGAAGATGCATGGAGGATCCCTAGGATATATGTTCTTAAAGAGGACAGAAATGTGAAATCATTGCACTGAGTGGGTCATCCTTATTCCTTGACACTTGGTAAAGCCTCCTGTGTGGGCACAGAGGAGAGTTTCACTGAGTCAGGATGCTGGCTGATGGTTCAAGTGAAGGGAATTAATGAAGAAACTACTTGCAGAGATGTAGGCTGGGCCAAGGAACTAACAAGGAATGGGAGCCACCTAAAAGGTTAGCAACAAGGGCAAGCAGTTACTACCCATGAGACTCAAGGGTACAAAGTGAGGGCACGTAGTTACCTGAACCTGGTAAGAACCAGAACCACAGAGAATGGCCCCCACCCCCTAAGCCAGGGCTGGAGTCACACAGAGGGAAGCAGTGACTGCCACAGAAGTCACACAGAAGTGGGAGAGAGAAAGGAAGGAACACTCACGCTCTATTTTCTGTCCTCTCCTATAGGGGAGGGAGGAAGTAGAAAAGGGAAGAGGATGAATCAGGAAGCGCAAATGAAGAATCCCCAGGACAGGTGGGAAAGTCATGCTCTCCACATCACGGCATTAGCATTGTCTCTAAACATGTCTACGCACACGCATGTACATACGCCCCTCCTACTAAAAAAGGCGGCCAACTTTGTATTTTTAAAATACTATCCTGGAAGCAGTGTGGTGTAGTTTAAAACACAATTCTATGTTTGGTGATATATCCTATCAGTAAGAAAATTAAAAAATCAGGCAATCCCAAATTTGCATATTTGTTAACATATAAATTGTATATGGCAATCTTGTCCAACCCGTTGCCCAGGATGGCTTTGAATGCAGCCCAACACAAATTCGTAAACTTTCCTAAAACATTATGAGATTTATGCATGCATTTTTTTTTCCTATCAGCTTTCGTTAGTGTTAGTGTATTTTATACGTGGCCCAAAACAATTCTTCCAGTGTGGCTCAGGGAAGCCAAAGATTAGACACCCCTGGTATATGGCATATATGTATTACCATAGTAATATACTGTGTACAGTATAGCACACTAGGTAAGAGCATGGATTCTGTAGCTCAGCTTCTTCATAGGGTTGTTGTAAGAATTAAATGAACATCTGCAGAGGCCTTAGGACAGTGTCTGACGTGACGCAAGCAGAATATGTGGTACATTATAGTATAAAACACACCTCAACACAGAAATTTTATAAGGCTGAGGTCAAAATAGAGACATAGACGTTGAATACGTTTCTCCATGCCCCATCATGCATGCTTGCGTCAGGGTATATACTTCCCACTTTGGAGATCACCAGCTAAAGAGTTAGTATTTGCTACCATGCAGACCATCCCACTGTGCTACCTTGAGTAAATTCACCCATTGCAGCCTCACTGTCCTCATCTGTAAAATGATAAGTTACTAGTACCCTGGTTGTTGAAGGACTAAATGCACTACATCCAGTCAAACAGTTAGCCCAGCACACCAGTACTCAATATAATGTTACATGTGATTATTGTCATAAAAGGAATGGTCATTGTATTAAAATCAGCAAAGAGAAAAAAATAAAAAAAAAAAAGGAGTCCATACTCCCATAGGATCGTATGCAATCACTGTAAAATAATATTGGCATATGCTTTTTTGAGACCTTCTTCTAAAACTTATACACATATTTTGCATAATTGGATCATACTGTACATTCTGTGGTAGATCTCTTTTTAATGGCTACAAAGTATAACATCTTATAGGCTCAGAATAATTTATTCACCCAGTCCTATTGTTGGTCATTTATGTTATTTTCCAATATTTTTTCATTTTAAGTAACCCCAGGATGAATAATTTTTTTAACAGCTTCACTGGAATATAGTTTACACTTCATAAAATTCACTCACTTAAAGTGTACAATTCAATGGTTTTTAGTGTATTCAGAGTTGTGCAACCATCACCACAATCTAAGTTTGGAACATTTTTGTCATTCCCAAAAGAAACCTATATCGAGTGTAGTCATCCCCAAACCACCCCTCCCAGACCCAGGCGACCTCCAACGTACATGATATTTCTGTAGATTTGCCTATTCTGGGCATTTCATATAAATGGGATCACAAAATATGTGGTCTTTTGTGTCTGGCCTCTTTCACTTAATGTTTGTGAGGCTCATCCATGTTATAGGTCTACCAATACTTCATTCCTTTTTATTGCTGAATATTCCATGGAACAGACATACCATATTCTATTTATCCATTCATCAGTAATGGATATTTGGGTTGTTTCCAAGATGAATAATCTTATAGGTTAATCTTTGCACACATCTTAGTTGGTTCCTTTGAATACATTCCTAGACGTGAAAATGCTAGGTCAAAGATGACGCACATAATTTCTAAACTTTTGAATATCAGGCACTTTTAATTCAAGCTTTATTTCTCACTTGAGCACACTACTTCCTTTCTCATTTGAAGGGTCACTGCTCCTCATCCTATCAACTACAGAACTTTTCTACTCTTTCCTTGTGATGCCTAGAGATATTTGCAATTTCTAATCTTCTAAAGCAACAGCCCCAGGGATTCTATCCTCTATTGGATATCAGAGGCTCTAATGGACAGTGACACTCCTCAAGGAAACAAATAATGGCCAGCACAGTGGCTTATGCCTATAATCCCAGCACTTCGGGAGGCTGAGACCAGAGGGTTTCTTGAGGCCTGGAGTTAGAGACCAGCCTGGGCAAGATAGCAAGACCCTGTCTCTACAAAAAATTAAAAATAAAAAAATAAGCGGGTATAGTAGCACATGCCTGTAGTCCTAACTACTCAGGAGGCTGAGGCAGGAGGATCACTTGAGCCCAGGAGTTTGAAGTTATAGTGAGTTATGATCATACCACTGCCCTCCAGTCTGGGTGATAGAGAAAGACCCTACCTCAAAAAAAAGAAAAAGAAAAAAAAAGGAAACAAGCAGTATTTACTTGTATCATTCTTTACCATTTTCAACTGGAAGCCCCCTGGAGTGTGACATTAATGAAAATCAACTTGTAAGACTTGTAAGTGGCAGACAGTCTCTTTAAAGCATCTCACTTTGTCCTTGTAAGCAGGTGTTTCTACTATTAACCTCTTGAAAGTGGTTAATATCCAGAAAAATAATTTCTTATTCAGTAAAATTTTGACCCAAGGTTTCATAGCACCTAACAAGCCAAGTATCATTAGGCTCATAATCTTATTTATTTATAACATGTTACAGATAAACTGACTTTCTCTTTCTTAAGAATTTGAAGGAAGTGAAAATTTCATTTCTACATGCTGTGGATTTTAATCCAACATAACTGTTAAACTCTCGGGGCGGCCTCCTGGGTGAAATCTACTCACACGTTTTCTCTATTACATGAAAGGATCCTGTGGGGAAGGCAGCTGGTGGGTAAACACCAGGCTTAAGCCTTAGTCAGTGTGAATCCTGGATAATGTTTACAAATAGAATGGTCTCTGCAGCAACCAACTGACAGTAGATAAGAGAGCTGCCTCATTTACAGCTGCGTTTAATCTTTCCAAAGCCTGAAAAATATTCGCTGAATGCTGGTGAATAGGATGGCTTATCGTGCCCTCACCTTCACCCCTGGACACGCTTCCTCCACTGACCTTTCTGGTCACAAGCAACAAAGGTGGTTAAAAATACTCCATTCTTTGTACAAAGAACATCCACTGCACCCCCAAGAGCCTTAATGTTATCATCCATGGTGCTGATGGATTGGCCCTGATCTTCACCCCACTTCCTCTTGGGAACAACACGCATTTATGTTGAGAAGACAGTGTGGCAGGGACTCATAAGTGTTGGAATTCTCTTACATGTTAATTAGGGGAGGGAATTTACATAGGATATCCAATTTCAACATAACCACCACCCACAAAGTAGGTGCTGTTATGCCTGTTCTAAGGATGAGAAACTTGAGGCATACTTGTGCTGTACGTCCTGGAACCCAAGTGTTAAAAAAAAAAAAAAAAAACGGCCGGGCGCGGTGGCTCAAGCCTGTAATCCCAGCACTTTGGGAGGCTGAGACGGGTGGATCACGAGGTCAGGAGATCGAGACCATCCTGGCTAACACGGTGAAACCCTGTCTCTACTAAAAACTACAAAAAACTAGCCGGGCGACGTGGCGGGCGCCTGTAGTCCCAGCTGCTTGGGAGGCTGAGGCAGGAGAATGGCGTAAACCCAGGAGGGGGAGCTTGCAGTGAGCTGAGACCTGGCCACTGCACTCCAGCCTGGGCGGCAGAGAGATTCCGTCTCAAAAACAAACAAAAAAAAACTTATGAAATACAGACTTCTTATGAATGTACTAATTCCTCAGAGTAAACAAACGTAACTCTACTGCTAAATTCTTTTTTTTTTTTTTCCTTTTTGAGACAGGGTCTTGTTTTGCCACCCAGGCTGAAGTGCGCTGGCAACATCATCACTCACTGTAGCCTCGACCTCTCTGGCTCAAGCACTCCTCCTGCCTCAGCCTCCTGAGTCTGGGACTATAGGCAGGGGCCACCACACCCAGCCACAGCTAATTTTTTTGGGAGGGGGTGGATAGAGATAGAGTCTCACTATGTTGCCCAGGCTGATCTTGAACTCCTGGACTCAAGCAATTCTCCTGCCTTGGCCTCCTAAGGTGCTGAGATTACAGGCATGAGCCACAGCACCTGTCATCCTACCGTTAAATTCCTGCCTCTCAGCTGGAGACAGTGCACACTGTGGTGACCATTTATTTTAATATAAATGCTGCAGTGCTGTACTTTCCAAGGTGTTAATTTCAGAGAAAATGTGCCACCAAAAATGGGGTGGGTCATATGATCAATAAATTTTGTTAAATTAAATTATACAGGATTCCTGACTGTGGACCTTCACAGAGACTCTAATATAGGGATGTGTATTGTGAAGCCCCAAGATGGGTGAAGCATCAATACTATTTTTGTGGAACACAAATTAGCCTTTAATGGAGTTGTTTTTTGTGACACACACAAGCAGAATGAACTTCCTAATGGACATTCATTTTTGGTTTGATTTTTAAATAGGCAGTATATACAAACAGTAAATTTTTAGTATCCAGAGTTATTCAGTGCAAAGTCCATCTCCCTTTAACCTTTACCTCTAAAACTCTCTCTTAAGAAATAACTATTTATTTCAAGTTCTAAGATATTCTAGGCATATGCAACCATGCATGCACATGTGTATGTGTGTATATGTGTAAGTTTGCGTGCGTGTTTTTCGGTTTCGAGTCACACTACATACATTGCTCTGTGCCTTGTATTTTTACTTAATAGATGTTAGAAATCACTCCATATCTGTATATATAGGCTGTATCATTTGTTTTAACACCTACATAGTATTTTATGGTACGGATGTGTTAAATATGTTTAACCAGTACCATACTGATGGACATTTAGAACATTTCCAATCTTTTACTGCTACAAACAGTGCTGTAGTGGATACCCTTGTACATTTTTCTTTGCACCATGGTGTTTCTTTTATCAGCTTTTGATTTTTAGAAAGGGGCATCATAATATAATATGGTGGCTCAGGTTTGCAGCCTTCTGATGGTCTGGCTTGATCCAGAGATAGAAGAATTTAGAGTTTACAGAACTAAGCCCTAAAAAGAATTATCAGAGCTTGTTTAAAATAGAGGGAAAATAGGGTTTTTTTCCAGAGGTAAGAAAAATTAAGGTTTTTTAAAAAATCCTATTTCTTTTAGAGTTAAAGAGGTTTTGGGTTATATGCATGTTCCTACGCATGGCCATATGGAACTTAAGGCATGAAATCTCTAAGAACAGGGGTTTCCCACATGGATAACCTTTGATTCTTAACTGAAAAAGTAACTGCTTTATTCACCCTGGTTCAGAAGCAATAGTTTTGCTCCCTCACTATCTTGTACTGCATTTAATTTCTGCCAAATAGCATTTCATTGACTCTAAAACATTAAAAGTTGTTCTTTCTCCTGAACACATTTCTCCCTCTTTTTTTTTTTTTTTTTTTTTTTGTTTCCTGAATGGCAAAATAACATAATAAAGGGTAAGCTTTTATGGAAGAAAAAAATAAAACTTTTATTTTATTAAATGAGGTTAATGTCTAGTTGGAATTCAGCAACAGAACTTGATAGAAAGAAGGGCTCCCATATTTTGTTCAACAACTTTACTGATGATGTCTTCCATTTTTTAAAAAAATCAATTTTATCAACAGGGTTCAATCGCAGAACAGGCTGGGAAAATTTCCTTGAGGACAAAGTCCTGTTGGGACAAATTACATGACTTCCAACACGGTTGCTCCAGCTATTATTTTGTTATTTCCTAGTCAATGAGAATAGGGGAAGGGAGAAAGAAAGCATCCTCCTAGCCCAAACTTAGATATATGAACACAGCTGACTACAAAATAGGCTAGGGAAAGTAGTCTCTAACTGGGCATCCACCTGCCCAGATAAAACTTGGAGGAATATTGTATCACTGAAAGGATAAAAGGTAACCAATCAATGGGCCAAAGAAGAAATCACAAGGGAAAATTAAAAATATCAGGTGATTTAAGAATATTTTATATTATCTGGTCCTTGTTTGGGACAGTACAGAGCAATACATTATAGGCACCATTCATCATAAAGTGCCATCACCCTGGGTCAGGCACAACAACCCATGAAGTGGATCCTCACAACAACCTGTAAGGTGGGTACTGCTGTTATCTCTATTTCATAAACAAGGAACCTAGAGAATAGGACAATCTCAAGACCACACAGCTAGGAAGTTACAGAGCTAGACTTTGAGCCCATTGTTTTAAAACCTTATTCTCTAGACCAGGTCTTGCATTCTTTTAAACCCAAATACATGTAATCACCTGTTGAAAGCAGAAGTTTTGTCTCTGCTCCCATCTAGCTATGTCAAGTGATGCATGGATGATCTCCACTATTCACAGGCTTCTGCAGCAGTGGGGTTTGTTCTACATTTGAGCAGCCCTGCTCCAGAATGACATAGCTCTTCAGGCCAGACAGTGAAGCAAGTTCTATGACACAGGTGATGGTTTCAAGGAAGGAGAGATTCTGACCATTTTATTACCTCCCCTGGGACAGAAGCGATCACTTGCAGTGCCATCTAACTCTGCATCTTCACTTGTAGCCAGTTGAACAGGCAAGTCCCTTGCCAAATTCCAACAGAAACATTCACGAGAATTTTCCCTTAGGAATTTTTGCAAAAAACTAGCTGTTCCCTCCCGCCATGTTGTAATAGGTAGAAATGGTCATCTAGTTAGGGGTACACAGAATCAAGTATGACAAGTTATCAATTTCCCATTTTTCAAGGTGCTGGAAGTGAGTCATTAAGTAAATCTTGACTATTAGGGTGCCTTCAGACCTCTAAAGAAGCATTTGATGAAAGGATTCTCAGAAACGTGGGTCTAAATTTGATTCTAGTCCTGAGGGCATCTCGTCAATTGCATTTGTCTTCTGCAGCTGTATAAACTCATCTACTGCTGGAAAATCTCAGAAACCTTGTACAGTCATATGTCATTTTATTGCACTTCACAGATATTAATTTTTTGTTTTGTTGTGTTTTTTACAAACTGAAGATTTATGGCAACCTTATATCAAGCAAGTCTATTGGTGCCATTTTTCCAACAGCATGTACTCACCTTATGTCACTGTGTCACAATTTTGATACTAAAGCGCGTATCAAATATTGCAATCAAGCAAGTCACATGATTTTTTGATTTCCCAGCGCATATAAAAGTTCTGATACTCACTTTATTGAGGTGGTCTGGAACCAAACCTGCAATAGCTACAAGGTATACCTGTGCCTCCCAAGGTCTCTGTTTCCTCCTGAATATTCGTCCAGAATGACTTTGTCTACTTTAAGAGAGGGTTCTGGGATTAAATTACACAATCCCTATAGAATACTTAGTACATAGTAAACTGATAGTAATAATAGCTATTTTTGTGATTAGTTGAAACTCCACAAAAAATTAGAGAGATGACAATTATTGTAACATAAAACAATAGTGTCAGAAGCAGTAGCCAAATAAAGATGAGAAATGAAGTCAGTCCAGAAGTCTCATTCATCTCCTTGATAATGAATTGCCTTTGTATTACTTTTATTATCGGACAAAACAATAAAGCAATTTCCACTTGGGGAGAAAGACCTTAGATGAAGTTCAGGTGTTTCTGAAATTATAAATCAAGGGTAAAACCAATTCAACTTTCAAATTCTCAGTTTTCATGCACTCTCCAAGGAAAGGAGCCCAGCCCATGAGCGTACTTGTAGATCAAAATTTACATATTTGGCATTACAGAGCTCTAAGAGGCCAGGCAACAAGCAAGCCAACGGTGTTGATGACCACAGCAGGCAGGCTCACACTTACTAATACTACTTGCAGCCCTAAACTCCCATACACGACTCTATAATTTCCAGACCACCCACATTTACACTAATGAGTCCACATACAGGGCACAACAAGCATTCTCATGCAGTTCTGTCATCATGCCCAGTTTTCATGCCTGACCTTTTCTCATACTTTAGAACATTCTGACACTTCCTCTCTGCCTAACTTCAAAGCAGTGAGCATGGGAGAATAATTTACATTCTTATAGTTGACCAATAAATCTAACCATTTTTTCCTCGCAGACCAATAGAGCATTTTATTTACATGTGGGGTCATTTATAAATAGAGTACTTTATTAAGCTCATAAAGATATCTCAGAACAAACACCATTTTCCCAAGTACGATGAATGAATTCTTGGGGTTAAGATTTTGTTGAGATTAGATATTTTGACCTGACCAACTGCCATAAGGACATTTATTGCATTAAATTTTATCAAATACAGATCTTCAGGTTCATGGTCCCAGTAGCTGTATAAGCATCACTAAATAATCTATCTATTTTGCATTTCATTTTTTTCCCTAAGGCAAATCCTCTTTAAAACCATGTTAGATAAAATTTAAAAAATCTTTTTAAACTGAAAAAGAACTTATAATTTGTTTTAATGTTCAGGTTGCCTCTGTTTAAAATGTGCCAGCCACTGTGCTAGGCCTTGAGAATAACCTAGGCAAAACACACATAGTCCCTGCCTACATGGAGTTTAGAGTACCGAGGGGAAGCAGCAAGAAGAATATCATACCTATATAATCACACATGCCTGTATAATTAAAAACACAGGATGCAGTGGGCACAAGTGGTGGCCATGGAAACACAACTCTCCAACTGCAGGGAGCATACCCGACTGACAGCCCCAGCTGTTGCTCCTCTAGATCCTTCAGGCCACCCCCAGTCAATGGCTCCCATTCCTATCCGAGGCAGAACTTGTCTAACATGCATCTTGGTCTAAGAACACCCCACTGGCATCACTGAAGTGTTCTTAGAGCTGAGTAGAGTCTGAGACTCTTCCTATCTACTCCTTCTTCCCTCCCTTTCTCCTTTCTCAAGGATCAGACGTGCATTTGTAGTCTGAAGGCTCTCCCTGTCTATTCTTACCCCTCTTACCCCTGCACTGTATCCTGTGCAGGTGTTTTCCCTCATAAGTCCCTTGGATATCTCATCCACTTTTGGCATCTGCTTCTCAGAGGACCTGGACTATATACAACATAGAAGAGAGTACAACCTAGTCTGAGGGATCAGCAAAGACATCTTGGAGGGGGAAATAAATGAGATGAGTACAGGTAGAAAGTAATGAAGCTAAGAGGAGGGAATAAATATTCCACATACAGAAATTAGCATGTCAAAGATCCTCTGTCACAGGACAAAAGAATAAAGAAGAGAGCTTTACGTTCTTTGCCTAGAATATAAAGCAAGAGAGAGAAGAAGCTGCAGAGGTAAGCAAGGACCAGATAAAAAGAAGAGGAGCAAGAAAAGCATCTACTCTGGCTCACCATAGTGAGGCACTGCACGGTGCTGGAGTTAAGAGGCAAAACTCTACATACATAGACTTGGGCCCTACTTAATGCTTTCATAATAATTTATTTACTTATTTAGTTTTAATATCTTAATAAAGAAGGCCAACAAAGAAGAAAGCCACCACTGCATAATTTCTTGGGTCAATGTAGCACTTTTGGTAAAGCTAAAGTATTCATATCGTATAGGCTAAGCTACTATAACAAAGAGACCCTCAAAATACAATGGTTTAATTGAGATAAATCTGTATTTTTTTCTCACATAATGGTCTAAAGAGAAACAGAGAATCTAGGGCAGGTAGATAGTTCTGCTCTATAGAGTTACCCAAGGATCCATGGTGATGGGTGAGCTCTGCCATCTTTCAAAAATGGCTTCCAATGTGGTTGCCCCAGATATTATTATTTCCTCATTTCCTAGTCAATGAGAATAGGGGAAGGGAGAAAGAGCATCCTACCAGCCCAAACTTAGACACATGAACAAAGCTGACTGCAAAATAAGCTAGGGAAAGTAGTCTCTAACAGTGCATCCACCTGCCCAAATAAAACTTGGAGGAATGTTCTATCATTAAAAGGATAAAAGGTAAGCAACCAATGGGTCAAAAAAGAAATCACAAGGGAAATTTAAAAATATATTGAGACAAGTGAAAATGAAAATATTATATACCAAAATTTATGACATGAAGTGAAAGCAGTCCTAAGAGGAGCGTTTGTAGCTGTAAATGTATATATTACAAAAGAATGATCTCACATCAACAACCTAACTTTATAACTCAAAGAACTAGGAAAATAAGAATGAATTAAACACAAAGCTAACAAAAGGAAGGAAAAAAGAACAGAGATAAACAAAATAGAGAGTAGAAAATTTATAGAAAAAAGTCAGTGAAACTGAGTTAGTATTTTGAAAAAAATCAACAAATTTGATAAGCTCTTAGATGAACTAAGAAAAAAAGGTAAGACTCAAAAAACTAGAATTAGAAAGGAACTAGATGTTAGAAGCAATGTCATAGAAATAAAAGGGATTATAAGAATACAATGAACAATTGTATACCAACAGATTGGATAATGTAGAAGAAACATAAGAATTCCTAGAAACACACAACCTATCAAGACTGAATCATGAAGAAATACAAAATCTGAACAGACCCGTAACTAATAAGCAGATTGAATTAGTAATCTAAAACCTCCCAACAAAGAAAAGCCCAGGACCAGATGGCTTCACTGGAGAATTCTGCCAAACATTTGAAAAAGAATAACACCAATCCTCTCCAAACTCTTCCAAAAAAATTGAAGAGCAGTAAACACATCCAAACTTATTTTATGAAGCCAGCATTACCTTAACACCAAAGCCAGACAAAGATGCTGCAAGAAAACTACTGACCAGTATCCCTAAAAAATAATGATGTAAAAACTTCAACAAAATCCTAGCAAACAGATTTTAACAGCATACTAAAAGAATTATATAGGCAACCAAGTGAGATTTATTTCTGGAATACAAAGATAGTTCAACATGCAAAAATCAATCAATTTACATATTACTACTGTAGTTTATATTACATTAACAGAATAAAGGACAAAAACTACAGAATCAACTCAATCAATGCAGAAAAAGTATATGAAAAGACTAAACACCCTTTTATGATGAAAATACTCAACAAATTAGAAATAAAAAGAAACTACTTCCACATAATTAAGACCATATATGAAAAACCCAAAGCTAATGTAATATTCAACGGTGAAAGACAAAGCATTTCCTCTAAGATCAGGAAAAAAACAAGGATCTCAGCTTTTGCCAGTTCTTTTCAACACTGTATTGAAAGTCCAAGCCAGAGCAATTAGGCAAGAAAAAGAAATAAAAGGCATCCAAATTGGAAAGGAGGAAGTAAAATGATCTCTGATCACAGATGACAAATCTCATCTGTAGATAAACCTAAAGATTCCACCAAACAATCTGTTAGAATTAATGAACAATTTCAGCAAGATCATAGGATACAAAATCAATACAAGAAATCAGTTGCATTTCTATACACTTATAATGAACGATTTGAAAAGGAAATTAGGGAAACAATTCCATTTACCATGGCATCAAAAAGAATAAAATATTTAAGAATAAGCTAACCAAGGAGGTGAAATAGTTGTACATTGAGAACTACA
>NC_045435.1:66686911-66833294 GCF_002776525.5 Piliocolobus tephrosceles | reverse complement strand
ATAAATAAATAAATAAATAAATAAATAAATAAATAAATAAATAAATGGAAAGACATTCTGTGTTCATGAATTGAAAAACTTAATAGTGTTAGGATGTCCGTGTTACCCAAAATGATCTACAGATTCAAAACAATCCCTACCAAAATCCCAATGGCATTTTTTGAAGAAATAGAAAAATCCATCCTAAAATTCCTATGGATTCTCAAGGGACCCTGAATAGTCAAAATACTTTTGAAAGAAATGAACAAAGTTGGAAGACTCATAGTTCCTTATTTAAAAACATATTACAAAACTGCAAGAATCAAAGCTATGTGGTACTGGCATAAAGACACACAAATAGACCAATGGGATAGAGTAGAGGTCCCAGAAACAAACCTTCACATGTATGGTCAAGTGATCTTCAACAAGGAGCCTAAATCACTCAGTGGGGAAAGGTGTCTTACATGGCAGGAACAGGAGCAAGAGAGAGTTGGGTGGGGTAGGGGGTGCAACACACTTTTAAACAGATAGATCTCTCAAGAACTCACTATTATTTGTATCACATACTGATACAAATACGAATAAGCTAACCAAGGAGGTGAAATAGTTGTACATTGAGAACTACAAAACATTGCTGAAAAAAATTAAAGAAATAGGCCAAGTCTCCCCAGTTTATTTACATACTTGGTCTTTTATTTGTATCAGTATGGACTCATGGATATTTTATTCTTTGGGTTATAATTCAATACTATTTTATTTACTTTCTTGCTCAAACTGTTGCAGCTTTGGCCACTGAGCTCTCTTTCATTAGGCTCCTGTGCTCCTTTGATGTATTCCCATCATTGTGGCCAAAAATAATTTTCAAAATATTAAAAACATAATGATGAAACTAATAGATATAGAATATGCATCTAAAGATTTATTTAATAAAGAAACCAGAAGGATGATAGAGTTCAAAGGAAAACACAAGAAACTGATGCATATACAGTTTCTAGGTGGAAAATATAATGCCGAAATAAGATTGCTAAATTAGAAACAATGCTGGTTAATGTCATGCACTGCATTAAACCTGTAACTTTTGGGATTAACATCTCTCATGAACAAAATCATTTGCATCTTTGAGTAAGCAGAGTAACTGCCCCCAAAAGATAGCCATGTCTTGGCCAGATGCAGTGGCTCATGCTTGTGCTTTGTGAGGCTGATGCAGGAGGATCACTGGGGCTAGGAGTTCAAGATCAGCCTGAGCAACAAAGAGAGACTCCATCTCTACAAAAAATTTAAAAATTAGCCAGGTGTGGTGGTGCATGCCTGTAGTCCCAACTACTCAGGAGGCTGAGGCAGGAGGACTGCTTCAACCCAGGGTTTTGAGGCTGTGGTGAGCAATGATGGCATTACTGCACTCTAGTGTGGGCAACAGACCAAGACCCTATCTCTAAAATAATAATAGTAATAAAGATTTCCATGCCCTAATTCTGGAAACTGCAGATACATCATTTACATGACAAAAGAGGTTTTGTTGCAGATGTGATAAAGTTAAGGATCTTAATATGGGGATATTATTTAGGTGAACCCAAAGTAATAATAAGAATCCCAATAAGAGAAAGGAGGCAAGATGGTCAAAGTCAAAAAGAGATTGCAAGATGTTACACTGCAACTTTGAAAACTGAGAAAGGAGCCCAAAGTCAAGGAATATAGGCAGCTCCTAGAAGGTAGAAAACACAAAGGAACAGGTTTTCCCCCTGGAACTTCCAGAAGGAATGCAACCCTGCCAACATCTTGATTTTAGCACAGTGAAACCCGGCAAGGACTTCTGAGCTGCAAAGCTGTAATGCAATAAATTTGTGCTTGTATTAAACCATTCAACTTGTGGTAATTTGTCATGGCAGCAATAGGAAACTAACACAATCTCTACCAGAGAGAAGTCATTGGATCTTACCAGTTTTCTATGAGTTAACATTTAACACTATAGAATTTAGTCTCTAAGCAATAATTAACCATCAGTCAAACAAAGTTATTATTCCCTAGAGAGCTGGAAAACTGCTGGGTGGGTTTGATGGAACAGAGCTCTAATAGTGTGTTTAACAGTCATCTTTTTGCTGTATTCCCAGATTTTGGATAACCTTTCTTAACGTGTCTTTGCTGTGCCCATATTTCTCTCAGAAGCATTCACATACTTCCATACCTCTCCTCCCTCTGGAGGGTAGCATTGTTACTGCACACTAACCCATTATTTGGGAGCCTTTGATAGCTTTGGTCTCTTTACACATGAGGCCTTTGAAAGGGCAATATCTTAAGGATGAGATTTAATGGTCAGGCAATTTACCTTGCCTTTGGAAGGATTCAGGTCATATCTCTGATACTAATGCTACTTTCTGTTAAACATTTCTTAAAAATCCATTGACACCAAAGTTTATACATTAACTGACATTGTTCCTGAAGCTTGAATCTGTAAATGCATATTTCTTGTTTTTTCAACAATATGCAATATGTATAACATACTCCTTTCATTCCTCTTTTTCCTCTGTGATGGTTTGCCCAAATACCACCCAGTGTCAGATTGATTTGTTCAGTCCAACAACCTTGTGAAAAAAAGAGCACCAGTCACATAAATAGGCATCATAAAGATTAAGAAAGAATTGAACAGAGAAAAAAAAAATTTAAAAGTCATGTTAGGATCAGAGATATAACCCAAATCCTTCCAAAGGGAAGGAAAATTGCCTGACCATTCAGTCTCATCCTTAAGATATTGACCTTTCAATATCTTACGTATATTGAGTCCAAAACTATCAAAGGCCCCCAAATAATGGATTAATGGACAGTGACAATGCTACCCTCCAGGGACATGCTGTGAAAAGAACAGGGCTTCCTGACTTCAATCTTCTGCTTTCAAATCCACCCTGCATGCCCCACCCAGCCTCTTCTTCAGAAAGCACTTTAAGAGCTCACAACATTTTTGAGCCTCCTTGCCGCCTTTAACTCAAGTGTGGAACCTCAAATGCCTCTGTTACCTATCTGGTTCCATTCCCGCTGCACATGTTTCAAGAAACCCCTGCTGGCCTAGTGCAGTGGTTTTCATACTTAAGTGTCCATGAACATCACCCGGAGGATTTGCAAAAACAGCTTGCTAGGCTCCATCACAGAGTTTCTGATTCTGTAGAGAGCAAAATTCAAGAATCTGCATTTCTAATAAGTCCCCAAGAGATGCTGCTGCTGCTGCTGCTGGTTTAGACGTCAACCTTTGAAAACTACAGGAACCTGAGCTCTGGGCTACTCCTTTTTAAAAAAAACTCAGAATAGGCCGGACGCGGTGGCCCAAGCCTGTAATCCCAGCACTTTGGGAGGCTGAGGCGGGCGGATCACGAGGTCAGGAGATGGAGACCATCCTGGATAACACAGTGAAACCCCGTCTCTACTAAAAAATACAAAAAATTAGCCAGGCGCGGTGGCGGGCGCCTGTAGTCCCAGCTACTCGGGAGGCTGAGGCAGGAGAATGGCATGAACCCGGGAGGCGGAGCTTGCAGTGAGCCAAGATCGCGCCACTGCACTCCAGCCTGGGTGACAGAGTGAGACTCTGTCTCAAAGGAAAAAAAAAAAAGAATAGGGAAAAGGCAAGATCATATAGGATCTGGCACTAGAATTGACAGTATTCTATTTCTACTATCCTTTTCTTAAAGAACTCCATGGTCCACATGGTAGCAGAGAATATGACACCTGGTGTTATCTCCCCTTCCACCCCTTGGGCCACAGCTGGCTGGAGCAAAGATTGACCCCTGACCAAGTTAGACCAACCCCACATGTTTGGAACAAGGATTTTGAAGGCGTCAGAGTTAGCTGTGGGGAGCTATATAATGTTTAGGACTGAGCCCTGTGCAAGCCAAGGAAGGTGGGCTGGAGAGACAAGGAGGGAAACAAGATCAGCCCCCTGCAGATCTAGAGCAATTCCTGACAAGGTTCTGGTTCCTCTGAGACCTGGATGGACTCTTTGCAAAGAGTGCTGGTAGATTCTTCTGGGGGCAGTGGTTCTCAAATACACACGTGCAGAGGCAACATCCAGGCAGCTTGTTTCTGTGTTGACATCTCAGATTCCCCTCTAAAGAATATGTTGAGAAGGTGTGGGCACGGCACAGGAATGGGGATGTTTAACAAGCACCCCAGTGATCTTGATGGAAGTCTGTGGGTTATATTCTGAGAAACACTATCCTCCATGTGTTTGTTTTTAACTTCAGCCCCTTTGAGTGGGTGTCTTGTTCTTAGAATCAAAAAGTACTAATTAAGGCAGTGCATATTACCAAGGTTTGGGAAGTAAAGGCAAGCCATTAGACAAAGTGATATGCGGGTCCTCAGGGATGAGTGAGAATTAGCCAGGTGGAATGTGAATATGCGTATGGCTAGGGAGGGCAGGGGAAAGGTAGGTTGTGCAAAGGACCTCGGTCAAGAGGGAGTCTGGTATATCTAAGGATCCAAAATTCAATATGAATAGAGCAGCAGTGTCTGTGTGTGTGTGGCGGGGGCTGGTAGGTGGGTAGAGAGAGAACACTGACCAACAATCAGGAATCTCCCTGTTGGAAAGCAGTCATCCTCTTACTTCTTCCCATGGGCAATACTCTATTCCTCCTCACGCCTCAGGGATCCTGCTGGCTTTTTGGCTGCTGTCTTCCATTTTCTCTACCTAGACCCTTTCCCTCTCTGGCTAGCTTCCCTAACATTTCTAGAATCAAAACCCTACATTTTAATTTTTTTATTTCCATAGGTTTTCAGGGGGAATAGTTGGTATTTGGTTACAGGAGTAAGTTATTTAGACGTATTTGTGGGATTTTTGGTGCACCCATCACCCGAGCAGTGTACACTGAACCCAATTTATAGTCTTTTATCCCTCACTCCCTCCCACTCTCCCCTGAGTTACCAAAGTCTACTGTATAATTCTTATGCCTTTGCATCCTCATAGCTTAGCTCCCACTTATGAGTGAGAACATACGATGTTTTGTTTTCCATACCTGAGTTACTTCACTTAGAATAATAGTCTCCAATTTTGTCCAGGTTGCTGAGAATGCCATTAATTCATTCCTTTCTATGGCTGAGTAGTATTCCATCATATATATATATCACAGTTTCTTTATCCATTCATTGATTATTGATGGGCATTTGGGCTGGTTCCATATTTTTTCAATTGTGAATTGAAAACCCCACATCTTTAAAGAGTACTTCACGCTAAAGCCTACTGTAAAAGAGATTTGGGGTGTATACCAGATACCTCTTGGGCTGCGCCCTGCAACCTCTCTTCTGGGCTGCTCCCTGTCTCAGCCACACCACAGGTCTCTCTCTGTCCTGGGGCTTGGCATGGGATGGCTGCTGGGAGCCACTTAGTGTGAGGGAGCTAACACCCAAGAAGAAACCCTTGGCCCAAAGGGGACAAGAGCCCATGGAAAAATATTCTTTTTTTCCTTCTGGTGGGTAGAAAATTCTAAGGTGCATTTTATATAGCATCTCAGAGCATACTCAGTGGGACTGAGGTCTGGTGGCCACTTTCCAATCCTTGCTCCTGCTCCTTGAGATTTCTTCCCAGAATAAACCATAGGCACCCAAGCTCTTAGACAAGCCGACATCAATAATGACCAAAGGGAAGGATTAAGGTCATCAGAATATTAGAAAGGCTTATCTATCTACTCTGGTCTACCTGAAAATGCATATGGGCTTGTTCAGGTCTCTAGTACTCTAAATTTTTCACTTTGTTCTAAATATTCCCATGAGAATAACCTTAGTTCTGTCTGGAGTGAGTTTGGATTTTATTCTGGGAATTAGCACTTCCAATCCTATCTGGATCGGATGGGGAGATTCTCTGTGTATAGCTTGATGGAGTCAGTACTGGTTTCTGTTCCTCTTACCTAATCCTCTCAGGGACAGTGAGGGGGGACCCCAGATGGTCCCCCACCCTGCATCAGGGCTGCTCTCCCTCCCACACAGCAGATGTGCACCCACTATGGGGGTCTGGCCAGGCCCTAAGACTGAGGAAGGCACTTTGACTTCTGCCTCTGAGGAAATCTTCAGTGAGTCTCACAACAAAATTAACTTCTTGACAGTCTCTCCTATTGGTCTTTGTGTTAGTTTCTCTGGCCCTCAGAAGTCCTGGCCTCTCTCCTCAGTCTGTATCTTTCTTTCTTAATTGGTTTTTCCCCAAGCTTGTTTTTCCTAGATCAAGCCACCTTCATCGCTTGACTGAAGCATGGTTGCAGCTTCCTAGCTAATTTACTGATTGCATTAATCATTTCCTAACCTAGTAAATATCCCATGTGACTTTTATTTTAAAGTGTGAGTCAGATCATGTCCCTCTCTGCTTAAGAAACTCCATTAACTTCCCATTGTACTTAGAATAAAATACAAATGCTCAACCATGGCCTACAAGGCCATCTTTGATTTAATCGTGCCTCACCACTCCCTCCCCTACTCACTATGTTCCAGCCACACAGGCCCATTCTCTAATTATAAAACCTACCAAGCATGTTCCTACCTCTCCCTCTGGGGCTCTGCACTCACCATACCCTCTTCCTAGGACTAACCACCCCCCAGACATTCCCATGGCGGGGTCCTTCTCAGCTTTCTGGCTTAGCTGAAATGTCGTTCCAAAGACAGACTTTCCACAGTAGCTAATCCAAAGTAACATTCCCTCCCCAAGTTGCACCCTTTCGCTCAATCACCTGTTTTTTATGGTCCTCATGGTCCCACACAATTCATGTTACATAGTAGACACTTAATGTTTCCTGAATGAATAAATCAATGAATGAACCCTCTAGCAAGTTGTGAAGGCCCCACACATTTACGGGTGCTTTAACTACTTTGCTTTTTATTTTAAGACATGTTCTGACTCAGATTCTTTGGATACGGTAAGGCCTTAGGGTCAAAGACTGCTATTTTAGACGTCTATCCATATACTACTCAGTAAGTCATGCTAATGTCCCCAAAACCACCTCCCATATCTCAGTGGGCTAGCACATCAAAGGTTGCTTTCTCATTGTTTCCAGATCTGATGCAGGTCAGCTTGAGGGAGGAGAGGAATTCTGTCATAAAGTTTTTTTCTAGTGAGTCAGCCAAGCCCGGGGGTCTTAGAATCAGACCCTAGATCTTCTCTATCCAGAAAGCAGATGAGGGCAAAAAATGTCAGGGAAGTAGTGAGTTATCATGGGCAAGCAGTTATTATGGGCAAGGGATAGACAAAACATTTAACACTTCTATCCACATTCCATTGGTCAGAACGCAGCCTCCTCCTCCTCCATACTCCAGCAAGAGAGGCTGAGCAATGTAATCTGTGTGCCACCCAGGAAGCAAAGAAGTGGAGTTTGGTGAGTATTGGGCCATGTGATAGCCTATTCCATCAGGCTTCAGATGACATTATTCGTCATCTGAAACTGGGGTCCGTCTTGCCAGTCAAGCATGCATTTCCAAGCTAAAGCACCACTGGAGGCTGCTGCTGTTGGAAGGATGTAAGCATGCAATGGATGCAAAAATAGTCCCTTCTCTCGACCTCCTGCATCCCCATCTCCAGCCAATACCTCCCGTGACAGAACCTAATCAGAAGCCAGCTAATAAGGGAGCCTGGCAAATGTAGCTTACAGACTTTGACTCTGGATCACAGTCCAGCGCATAGCAAGGTGGGCCTGGAGATGAGAATCAATAGCTAAATAACCAGCAGAGCGTTGAGCTTATTAATTCAACAGAGATAATCAAGAGGCTTCAAACCCTAGGTTACTCCATAGGTTATTTTTCTAAGGCCTTTTCTAAAGATTCCTCCTGTGAGGGAATAATTTTCAGGAATCCATTCACATACTCAGAAAAGCAAAATACAGGAAAGTGCATTTAAAAGAAAATTTTCTGACCACCTGGAGAGGCCATATAATAACAAGCGAAAAAAAAAAAAAAAACAATTAGAGAAAAATTAAGCACCAAAATATTCACTCCTATGTGCAACGGATAGAATGACCATATCATATGATTATTCTGCTGGGATGCTGGACTCTATGCATTTGAAAAACGATGAAGAAATTAATCCATCCTCATAAGAGGATGACAGAAGTGGCTAAGTAGTCCTTTAGCACAGGGCTTTAAGCCTTGAAAGCTATTGGAAAGCTCAATGTAAAATAAGGTTAAGGCCCATTCACACGCACAAAGCTGAAATGGCGGGGAAGGCTGGAGGTAGAGGAGGAGCTTAGGGCAGCACCCAGGTATTGGTGTGGAGTACCACACCAATAGAAGACCCTCCATCTTTTATTTTGACATCATGAGCCCATGCCGTCTGGTTTCAAAGTAGCAAATTGGTTGCTGAAGCTCATCTGGTTTCAAAGTAGCAAATTGGTTGCTGAAGCTCCAGTCATGGTATCTGTGTTCTAGACAGCAGAAAGAAGAAATGGAAAGGCAAAAGACTATGCCTCCCACCTGAGTCAGCTCCCAACAACAGCCCTTCCTGGAAGTGCCACAGAGCCAGATTTAATAGTGTGAGAGGATGGAAAATGTGATTTTAAACAGAGCACACTTCCACCCTAACTAAGATTGGGGTTCTGTTACCAAGAATGGGAGAAATGGATGTCAGGCAGGCAACTAGCAGTTGGCCACAAACACTAAGGATGTGGCTTCCCAGGTAAGCCAGGAAAAAGTGCTAACAATGAAGACATTCAGTTCTCCCCTGAGCAGCTGGTTCCCTTACCTTCACTTGCCACCTTTACCACCCTACCCAGGGAGTCCCTCTGTGAGGGATCAGAAGGCACCAGCCAGCAGAGACTGTCCACTTGATCATCAGACACATCCTTTGTTCCAACTAACTGGATTGCATCCTTTATCTAAGATAAGCAAATGCTCACCACCATCGTTGGTATGTATAGGAAGGAATATATGCTCATTTACCATAGATGACCCCACCTTTCCAGAATATAGCAAAACCAATTCTAGGCCTCAGAGATAACAAATGTAAAGTTTCTAATCCTGCCTGACTTGGTCAGCAACAGCTCAGTATTATGAATAATTAATAATGATACAAATAACAGTAACAGCCATCTCTCATTGATTGTTGACCATGTGCCAATCACTGTGCTGAGCATCTTATCCTAGAGGCCCACTTGGGAGTATTAAATGTGGAAATGTATCAGTCTCAGAAGAGGTTTAGATTTGTTTTTTATTCAATGTCACCCAGTTGTTAAGTCACAGAGTCAGGATTTAATCCAAATCTTCCTGACTCCAACCTCCAATGATCTTTCAGTTAACTCCAAATTAACTGAGGCTATCATGTGTTGAGCCTTTGTATCAGTTAGAATGTAGATGCTTGGTTTTAATGAAGACCAAAGGAGAGTGGTTTAGATTAGTACTGATTCAAGTTCAAGTAGTAAACAGTCTGGCAGCAGTTGGGGACTGGGTAGTACAGCTGTGCTCCACACAAAGGTGGGGGAACCCATACCCCTTCCATATTGATGCTCTGCCATCCTATGGTTGAAGATGGCTCTCCACATCTCCTTGTTCCAGCTCAAGGGAAGGAAGGAAGAACAAGTAGAAAGTGTTTCCTCTAAATGGGATTAACTCAGAAGTGACATGTCCTCTCACAGTCCTTTAGGCAGAGCTTGGTCACATGGCCACACCAGTGACAAAGAAGTCTGGGAAATGTAGCCCCTAACTTGACAGCCACATGCTCAGACAAAACTAAAAGGTGGGTACTATTTCTAAAAGGAGGAGAGGAAATGGATTTTGGGGACAAAAAGCAGTCTCTGCCACACTTGTAGATTGCATCATAGGAAGGGAGACTGGACTCTTTGGTTCAGAGGAAGAGCTGGGCACTGCCCAACCAAGACCACACAAAATGGGGAACTCTGCTAATGGAGAGCAGGCAGAATGGAAGTGGGACAGCCCAAAACTGTAGCTGGGACACTGCTCGGTAATTATACACCAGAAGAAACAGTGACCATAAGAGCTGAAGGGAAAACAAGCTGTTATTGTTGTAAGAAAAATAAAACAAAACTTCTTGCTACTCATGCCACCCAAGTTATATATTTATCCTCCTGGCTCTTGGCCATGATGGAGCTCACAGTCTTTTTTCAGACTCCCCTTTCTCAGAGCACATGGGGTGGGTAGATGTTGGTTTTTTGGACAGGGGGAGGAGGTGGGCTGGGTCTTTTTGATGAAATACCCACTCTGGCTCCTCCTTCTGGACCCAGATCCCAAGGTGGTAGATGTTTTGATGGTACCTCAGAGGGATGGAGCCACTGTTGAAAAGCACTGCAGGAAAGAAGCCAAAGTGGTGGGCTGGGCAGGTCTGGCATTATCAGAAGTTCATAATCAACACATGCAAATCCATTTTATGTAGGCTTTGAGGATTCACAAAGGCCCAGGCTAAGCCCTCAAAAGTCTTCTTGCTGTTATTTGCACACTCATAGTAGATTCTTTATCAGTGGTAGCCTGAAGCCTGCCACTGTACATATTGTCTCTAATCTTTTTTTTCCTTTTCCTTTTGAGACCGAGACTCATTCTTTCACCCAGTCTGGACTGTAGTGGCACAATCATGACTCACTGCAGCCTCAACCTCCCTGGGCTCTGGTGATCCTCCCACGTCAGCCTCCTGAGTATCTGGGACTACAGATGTGTGCCACCATGCCTGGCTAAGTTTTGTGTTTTTTTTGTAGAGATGGGGTTTTGCCATGTTGCCCAGGCTAGTGTCAAACTTCTAGGCTCAAGCGATCTGCCTGCCTTGGCCTCTCAAAGTGCTGGGATTACAGGTGTGAGCCACCATGCCCGGTCTGTCTCTAATTCTTAAAACCACCATAGCAGGTGCTTTTGGCATCCCTCCCACTCCCTTGTCCTTACCATTTCAGAGCACAGTGGCTTGCTTCCAAATGCCAGCACCTGAATTTCTCTGCTGAGGACTTTCTTGTGCTGCTAGAGTCCTACTTTGCCAAGCACGGGATATAACATATGCACCTACAAATTATTATAACACTCCACCTCGCAGAAGTAGCCCTCAGTTAACTGCTCTCGGGAATTGGTGTATAAATACCTCGGCTCTCTCAGATTTTCCCTCAGATGGGAAAATTGGGAGGTACATGCACTCCACTGGTTCCCAGAGCCTCCCCAGTGGGAACAAGCTCTAATAGCCTACGGTGGTAATTGAATTGATAACATACTTTTTCAGGGGCTGCCTTCCATTCCCTGTGTCATTTCCTGACTGCCCAACTGATGTTTCCAGGACTTCCTAAATAAACCACTTGTAGTCTATCTCAGGATCTGCTTCTGGGCGATCTTAAATAAGACACCCTGTGAAATAAGTTATGATCCCCATGAGGGTAACAAGCTGGCACCATAAAAAGTGCACTGGCTCTGGAGTCAGAATGACCCAGATTTGAATTCCAGTTTCATCCCTTACCAGCTGTGTGGGGCTGAGAAAATTGTTAGGCTCTGGTGTCTCCATTTTCTGGTCTGTTAAATGAAGTCAATTATACCCACCTTGCAGAACCGGACAGCTTTCAATAAAACGATTGATTCCTCTGATTTCCCTAACACTGTCCCCAGAACATAACAGGCACTCAACAAGAGTTAGTTTTCTTCCCTCCTGTCTCCATTTTACAAATAAGGAAACTGAAACTCAGGAAGGTTTCCTGACCTGCACAAGGTTAAAAAGTTGGTTAAGTGACAGATCTTGGATTCAAACACAAATATCCTCATTCCAAATCTACTTAAAACTTTTCCACTGCGCCTCCCATATCCACTTCAGGGCCTAAATTTCCTGACCTGATACACAAAATCATTTTAAACTTCAAATTCCCAGGTCTTTCTTTCTCTCTTCCTTCCTTCCTCCCTCCCTCTCCATCCTTTCCTTCCTTCCTTCCTCTTTCCTTCTCTCTCTCTCTTTTTTTCTTTCCTTTTCCTTTCTCTCTCTCCCTCTTTTTTTTCTTTTCTTGAGACAGTCTCACTCTGTCACCCAGGCTGGAGTGCAGTGGTGCAGTCCTGGCTTACTGCAGCCTTGACTTTGTGGGCTCTGGTGATCCTCCTGCCTCAGCCTCCTGAGTAGTTGCATCTACAGGCCCATGCCACCATGCTTGATTAATTTTTTATATATTTTTTAGTAGAGATGGGGTTTTGTCATGTTGCTCAGGCTGCTCTCAAATTCTTGGGTTCAAGAAATCCACCTGCCTTGGCTTCCCAAAGTGCTGGGATTGTAGGAGCCACCACACCCAGCCTATGGTTTTCTTAGTCTGGAATCCTCCAGAAGCCAACCACAGATAAGGATTCAAGTGTAAGGTATTTACCTGAGAGGTCATCCCAGGAAACAATAGTAGGACAGTGCATAAGTGAGACAAGAAAGATAAGACCACACACATACACAAAAAGGACTAGCCTATTAAGTCACCTATCACCATGGGTGAGTGGAGCTTAACCCCATGAGGAAACTCTGGAAAAAGGTGTACAATATACACCCCTTAGTTTCACTGGATGGGCAAGGGAGCTGGAGTATCCACAGGCCAAACCCTGTTCATTGTTGGAGGGAATGGATGTTAATTCCCCTGCATTTCCAGCCCACCACTTCCACAGCCAGAGAAAGTCCTCAGACAAACCAATGCAGGTGCTGGCAGCGGGAAGTGAAGCTGGCATGCACGACCACGGCCAGGGCAAAGACGTAGGGTTGGCCACCAGCAACACCAGCAGCATCTGCTACAGCAATCAACGCAGAACCCATGAGCCACCATAGCTCTGTGCTAGTCAGTTGCTGCCATGTGGGAATGCAGCCAGTGTTGCTAGAGCTTCTGAATTTTTAAAAGAAACCAGGGATCCAGATTGTTTTGTAGAATTTCCTGATTCATACTTGCTATTGATTGATTCAAATATTTTAAAAACAGTCTAGGGAATAACCAAGCATGTCTATAGAAAGAATGTAGCCTATGGGCCATCAGTTTGCATCCACTACTCTAGTTTAACCTCCTTATTTTACAGATAAGGAGACCAAGGCCCTAGAGGACAGTGACTTGACTCAGGGGATGCTGCAGATTACCACTTGTCTGGGTTCTGCAACCAGTTCCCTTAATTCCCAGGCCAGAGTTCTTCCTAACCCACTGTGCTGCCCACACTGCCCACTCTCTCCTTTCCACACCCATCCTCAAAGGGCAGGAGCCTTATCCCTGCCCTCCACTGCACTCAGAGCAAAGGAAGTTTCCCTTTATTCCATCAAAGCACTAAATATTTTGTCTCACTAGAAATGTATTCCTTACTATTCTGAATTTCACAGAAGTTAGACAGTGCTTATTTTGTCCTGGGCACCCTTCTAAGTACTTTACAAATAATTACTTTCATTCTCAAAGCAACCCTATGAAGTAAGGATTATTATTTTCCCAGTCTTAAAGATGGACAACTGAAATGCAGAGAGGTTAAGATACTTGCCTGAGTTGAAGTAGTGATGGAATTAGGAGACAAATTTTGGCAGCTATCTCCAGAGCCACAGATTGACAACCACTACTCGACACTGACTCTCAATCACCTACCTATTTAGACTCTTATAATACCCTGATTGGACCTTTTTTTCTATGATAACAGGAATTGGCAAAGGACGGGCTCATGGGCCAACATCTACCCTCTGCTTGCTTTTGTAATAACCAGTATAGCAGAATACAGTCACATCCATTAATTTATGTATCGTCTGCAGCCATTCTTGCCCTACAAAGGCAGAATTGAGGAGCTGCAATACAGCCATAGGGCCCACGAAGCCTATTTTATTTAGTGCTATAGCTTGGATAAGGGTTGTTTGTCCCCACCAAATCTTATGTTGAAATTTAATCCCCGATGTTGGAGGTGGGTCTTAATGGGTAGTGTTTATGTCACGGGGATGGATCCCTCATGACTAGATTAATGCCTTCACTCAAAGGTGAGTGAGTTCTCACACTGTTAGTTTTCATAAGAGCTAGTTATTAAAGAGTCTGGCATGCCCCAACTGTCACCTCTTCCCTCCTCTCTCATCATGTAATCTCTGCACACACCAGCTCCCATTCCCTTCTACAATGAGTGGAAGCAGCCTGACCAGATGCAGCCCTATCTTGGACTTTCCAGCCATCAGAATCATGAGTCAAATAAAACCTTTTTTTTTTTTTTAAATAAATTACCCTGCCTCAGGTATACCTTTACAGCAACACAAAATGAACTAAGACATTTAGTATCTGGCCCTCCACAGAAAAGGTCTGCCAACTTCTGCATTACAGAATTGCCAAGCTTTCCTCTCTGACTGCAAGTTTCTTGATTATGCTGCTTAATCATAATGCAGAAAATCCTATAATCCCTCCCAAAGCCTTAGCATACAGTGATGAATTCACAGGTTAGACTTCTAGAAACTGCAAATATGCAGATGTCTGGGAACCCAGAAATCAGCAAAAATACCCTCAGAACTCCACTTAAGGAAAAATGTAACAGTAAGTTCCACGAAATAGGCACAGACTTTAATCTTGGGCCCTTACCTGGGCAAAGGCTTTTAAAGCAACAGGACAGACAGAAATACCCAAAGAGGGGTAGAGAGGAGAAATAGAAGAAGTAGCTTTTACAACAACTGGCAATAGGCATCTTGCAGTTAGAGAGACATGGGTTCAAATCTCAACTCTACCACTTACGACTTCTCTCTTAAACTTCAATTTTTACCTGTAAAGTAGGAGGAATAATAATGATCATTTCTTGGAGTGGGGTGGACAGTTTAGCCAAGATTATAATGTATATGAATTCTTGGCATCCTACCTGGGATTTGGTAACTGCTCTATTATTAGTAATAAAGGTAACTCTAAAAGAACATGGATCTGTGACTATTTACACAGAGGCTCTCAATCCCACACAATTCAACTGTCAAATAATAACAGGATTACAGCACAGAACAAAAAGCAATCTTTATCATGATAACCCCAAGTCAGGAAAAGATGTAGCCACATTATATGCACCAAGCAAAAAAAAGTAAAGAAGCATGTGCCATGTTTTCATCAAAGAAAGTTTAAGCAAAAAATAATGTGTGTACAAAGAGGTAAGCTTCAATCACCTGGAAAAAATCACTTAAGTGAAACAAATTACTTATTCCTTGACAACACTATACAAATGAAACTGTACATGTGGTAGAAAAAATGTTTGCATTGTAGGCTCTGCAAGAAGACAAAGTTACATTTCCCACTCATCATTTAGTGAAAGCATCTATGGAATAGCATGAAGCCTTGCTGACAAACTGCCAATTTTTAAATACCCTTTATCAGCATCATTTTCATAGATTTTCTCTGAGATCCAGAAAAGATCAAAGATCAGTTTCCAGGATGCTTTTCCAAGTGTAATCAAGTTCAGTGCTAGAAAGTACAATGAGAACCACTCATGATCTGAACTGTTTAAAGCAGCTGAATCATTGCAAAAACAATTTCTTCCTCTTAATGTGTTTGAATCAAACTTTTGACCTCTGGTAAACTGGATGCCCCATTCTTTCAGGCAGTAAAAGAGCAGCTAGACTGGGAACCTGGAGGTATATAAAACACTACACTACTTTTTTTTCCTCTTAAAAATACAAATTGAATTACTTTAACACAGTTGGAGCAAATGACCATGATATGTCCTCAATTTAAGTCTTACAGCCCAACTGGGATGGCGTTCTGTGTTCCCAGTCTAGGGGCACATGGTTTTCATTAGTTTGTCAGGATTCCGCATTTCAGTTTGCACATTTAAATAAATGCAATTAGTTCATTTGTGATGGCCCCACATACCCTTATCTTTTCTGATTTATTGAATAAGCCACACTCTCTTAATGTTTTGAGATTTGTCTAAATACTAAAAGGTTATTTGATATGACAAGTTACACCAAATACCACTTTCACTGCATGGCAAATAATTATACTGAAACTATCCACTGATGCACCACTGCTTAGGAAGCCTTTTAAGTGCATCTATCTGACATTTAAAAAAAAATTAAAGTGAGACTAGTCCAGCCAACACAGACAAAGTGCAGGGTGCACACTTCTGGTTGTTCATAGCATAAAATGTTTAGAGGTGGAAGGACCTCAAGTGTCAATACCCATTTGACAAATCCAGAGAGCTAATGAGCATGTTTCTGGTCAGTCTGCTGCCAAGGTGGGATCAGAACTTGGCCTTCCTGGTTCTTGATTCAGTGCCAACTCCAGCTCCCCTCTCTCCCCAGCCCCTCCTTTATCTGGCAGAACTCGGGTTGAGTATTAAACTTGGATGAAGCAGGGCCAAAGCTGGCCGTGCATGCTTTGTGCCTGTCCCGCATTCTGGTCACATATGAGCCTTCTGCTCTTTTGCAAAGACTGAATTGATGGGATGGGCTCAGTCAGGTGCAACAAGGGAAGCCCGACAATAATCCTCAGCCACATCCATTGCTGGGTCCCCCACCGACGCTGTCGGCTGTTATAAGCACCAGCTGGAAGATGGATGCTGGTATTTCCAGAAAGACCTTTTGAATCAGGAGGGGCTGTGACAGGCCCCATGCTGTGGCAAGAGCATAATTATTTCCAATAACTGTCTGTCTAGGCTACTTAGTGATTTCCAAAGCCAAGCTCCTCCTCACTGTGACAACACATTCAGTGTTTATCTGGGGGAGTTTTGCACTTAACTTCTTATGGAAGATCACAATGCCGAAAATTCCATTCTGGTAATAGTTTAGTCAGCAAGGCAGAAAGGAATGACATCTTTTATAAATAATGATTAAGGACAACCTATATGATAACTTTGGATACTTGTTCAGGATCTGTTATAGGGGGCAATAGTCTCATTTGGAACAATATGAACCATTAGAATCTTCTGTGAGGCAGGCTCTTGGGAGAAAAAGGCAAGCTCTTATACTGAGACTGCCAAGGACAACAAAAAGCAGAGACTTTTGCAGCATGGTAGCAAAGAGCACAAACTCCATTCTGAGTTTGAATTCCAGGTGTGTCACTTACTAGCTGTGTAATTTTGGGCAAGTCACTCGCCCACTCCAAGCCTCAGTTTCCACCTCTGCAGAATGTGGGTTACTGTGGGTCATTGTGGAGATGGAATTAAATGCTGCTTGGAAAGTATTTGGCAAATGCCTGGCATCTGGCACTTATAGGGGCTCAATAAAAGGTAGCCATTATCATCAGACACCAGTTAGTGGGGCTTGTGCTTTGAAAAGGGGACTTATTCTGATCCGACATTCCATGCTGATTCTCTGTGTTAATCAGATTGTTGCTGAAAACTCCATTTGGGCCTTTTTTGAGGCTTCCCTGCTACTTCTGTCCTTCCTCCTACTTGTCAAATGCTCTGGAACTCTCCACTTGCTGCACAAATCTTTCAGGCCCGAGCGCAGTGCCATCCCATGCACCCCCCTGCTACCATGCAGCAGCTCCAGACAGATCACTATACCTCTCATTTGGTGTCTGGATAGGGGAGTTCACCTTCCATGTTCATTCACATCTCCTTTCCCTGACATGATTACGCTTCTGGGAGACGGGGATTTGCCTTATATATCCTCTACAGCACTCAATACATGCCCAAGAGTCTTTCAGGTTCCCTGATCCCTTGCTACACAAAGTATGGTCCACAGACCAGCACCATTGGCATCACTTGGAGCTTGTTAGAAATGCAGTCTCAGGGCCCATCCCAGATCTGCCGAATCAGAACCTGATCCCCAAGTGGTTCGTGTGCACCAAGTTCAGGAAACATCTCTCCAGTCCAGTATTTCCCAGACTTCAGTCATTCACATCTTCCCTTCATAGGTTTTGCCATTTTCCAGTACTATCTACACTATGTTTTACCTAATACATATTTTTACACTGACATGATCTCTTTCTCAGCCTCGTTCTAAGCAATACTATTCAATTTGTTAATAGTTTGTTCAGCAAGGCAGAAAGGAATATAATATTTTGCAAGACATGAAGGTATAGGTGATTTTTTTTTCTGGTACACATTAAAATAAATAGCCAATAAGGAAAAATGTTTCTCTACCTATCATCTAAAATTAACTCATATACCACCAGGGATACACCTACCCACTTTAGCAAACACAGCTCTAGACTTTTTGTAGCTGGATTAGAAGACATCTAAGTCCAGTGCTCCTGAACTGTGTCTGTGGCCACTCAGCATGGTTATCCTACGGGGTGAATGCACTTGTCTTCAAGACAGAGATGGTTGTGGGAGGCTGAAAACCTAGGTTCTAGCCCTGCACCATCCCTTAATGACTTGTCATGTCATAGCCTCTCTTTGGGGCTTATTTTTACGAGTTAGCTGATCTCAAGGCTCCCTTCCAAATCGAAAAATATGACATTACAATTATGAGATCAAAGGCTCTGGAGTCAGAATGACCTGGAGTTGAAACTAAAGCTCCATTACTTGTTCATTCATTGAATCTCAGTTTTCCTCATCTGTAAAATGAACAATAAGCGGACATAACACCCATCTCAGAGGATTTGTAAGAAGAAAGGAGACAACTGAAAAATGCCTAGCTTAAAATGTGGCACATAGTTGGTGTTCAACAAATAATATGAATTATTAATTTTTTCCTAGCCTCTACAAAGCACAAATAATAATGGCTAGAATGTTTTTAGTATTTACTCCACCACAGTCACTACATGAAACACTTCTTTATATTTTGTCACTTAATCCTCAAAATAACCTGATGAGGTAGGAATTCTTATAATCCCCACTTTATAGATGAAGAAATTGAGGCACAAAAAAGGTTAAGTCACTTGGTCAAAGCACACGTTTAGTAAGAAGCAAAGATAGATCTGAGTGTAGATCCTCTGAAGCTACAACCAGTATTCACAACAATGACCTGTCCTGCCTTCTTATAAAACACTAGTCAACATGCACGCTTTGCCAACTCAACAAATATTTTGTGTTTTTGGCCAAGTGGCAACCTCATAACTAGTTTCCTTGGCTGTATAGTGAGGGCTGTTAGGAGTCCCCACCTCATAGGGTGTGGTGAGCATTGAATGAGGGCACCCTCATGGACATCACAGAGCAATTCCCAGCATAAGTGAATTGATAACCACGTGTTGCCATTGTTACCATTAGTTCTACTATTATTTGTTGAGCCTTTACATCTGCACAAGATTTTGTGTGTATGTGTTGGGGGTGGGGGAAAGAAACAAAAGTCTTTATTGATAAATAGCTTATGATGAAATAAATAGAGCAGTGGTTTGTTGAAGAATGAAAACTAGGACAGAGGCTCGGTCTCTCTCCGCCCCTGCCTCTGGCCCTAGGATACAGCCCTCTGGCTAGACACTTCGGATGAGGAGACTGTAATGGGCAGTCCAGCCTTTCCTGGGCCCTTGGGGGTCTCTGTCTTCCTGGACAGGTGTGCAGGCACCACCTTGGAGCCACTGTCCTTAGCAGGAGAAGCAGACTTGGCGTTTGGCCCCTGCCCAGCCCCCTAGGCAGCTGCCCTTTGGGAGCCTTGGCCTTGGCCTGCCACCTTCTGGTTGAGGAAGCAGCATCATTCTTGACCTTGCTGACAGTGGGTTTTGAACTCTTACTCCCAGCTTTGGTTTTCCTGTGGTCCTCAGCATCTCCTTGGCTGCTCCTGCTGCCTTTGGCCTTTGCCTTCCTATTGAGCTTCCTGGCACTGGAAGGGGCCTGCGTGGCCTTGTCTGGCTTGGGGGTGCCTTCCTAGCCTCGCCCGGCTGTGGCCTGGTGTCCTTGGCCGTGCCACCTTGCTTGTGGGCCTTCTCTGTGGCTGCACCTGGCTTGGGAGGAGCCTTCTGCACCTCTGCTGGCCTCCTGGCTGCCTTCTTCACCTTGCCCGCGTTGGGAGGATCCTCCTTGGCCTCACTTGGCTTCTTGGGGCCCTTCCCCTTGGCCTCTCCCCCTCTCCTGGGGACCGTCAGGGGGCCATCTTCCTGGGCTGGATTTTCCTCTTGTGCTTGGGATCTAATTTGAAGCTGCCAGTGGCCCCCCTGGCTTTGGAGTTGAGGGGTCTGGCGAGGAGGCTGCGGCACATGCCAGTGGCCAGCGCCTGCTTCAGCAGGTACTTGAAGCGGTGGACGTCCAATGTTAGGTACTTGTGCAAGATGTAGAGCTTGATGGCCACCACCGACGTGCCCCAGTGCTGCTCCCCGACCTGCAGAGCCTCTACCACCCTGTGGGGGGTGGGGGAGCTGGGAGGAGGGGAGGACGGTGGGCGGTAGGAGGCGGCACCCCACCGGGAAGCTGCTGCAGCTCAGGTCTGGCTTTTCAGATTCAGGAGAATCTGGCTTTTCAGATTCAGGAGACCTGGATGATCCTGCTATGGAAGTCAGAAGGAGGGTGAGATGCCGCTGGTAACGCTCCCAGGAGGGGAGGCATCTGGAGTTTTACCTTTCAGTTATGGTAAGGACTTCCACAGTTTAATTATTTTAATTTTTTATTTTTTGAGACAGAGTCTTGCTGTGTTGCTCAGGCTGGAGTGCAATGGCACTATAACGTCTCACTGCAGCCTCAACCTCCTGGGCTCAAGTGATCCTTCCACCTCAGTCTTCTGAGTTGCTGGGATTACAGGAATGTGCCACCACAGCCAGTTAATTTTTAAAATTTGAAGTAGGGATGAGGTCTTCCCAGGTTACCTAGTCTGGTCTTGAACTCCTGGGCTCAAGCAATCCTCCTGCTCCGGCCTCCCAAAATGTTGGGATTACAGTGCACCCCACCAGGAATTCTTTATCAGATAATTTAATCTATTAAATAGATGCCTACTCATGGCTCCCTAAAACAGTAGCCTTTATACATGGGGTGGCCATATAATTTATCGTCCAAACTGGAGGCATAGACATTAACAAGGATTGACCCAGGCAAGCCAGCATGATCACCCTACTTCTAGGGCCCCTCTGCTGTGAGTGAACATTGTCCCCACAGCTGTACACACTAGGGCCCCCTTTCCCATTGGAGAACTGTACATAAAGTGACAGAGGACAATTAAAAGCAGCACATCTCTAAGGACAAAGTAACACAGACCCAAATAAAGACCTCAAGGCTGAAGAGTTGCAGAATAGAGCACTCATTTGCCCTGGGCTTTAAGGAGGTGTATTCTTCAAATACTTTACTCTAAGACACTACTTAAATAACTGCTTTCATTAGATTAGCACAGCAAATTGATTCAAATAAATGTCTTCCAAGATTTGCACATAAATGAAAACAGGATCACAATCACCCCCTTGTAGGAGATTTTGGGACGGCTGTGGGTTTTTAATCAATATATCTGCCTTTTTCTTCTCAGCGTCATTGGAAAATAAAGTAACTACTATCAATTTGACTTGTTCTGCATCTTGATCTCGTAAGTCCTGATATTGAGCATGTTAAAAGTGACAGCTAAAGTTTTCCTTACACACATGAAAAATCATATTGATAACCTATTTGCCTGAATACAATTCAGCTCATTTTCCATTATTTGGGGCATCAAAAAGAAGAGGAATCAGCCTATGTGCATTAGGCACTTGTACCCTGTGGTGAATATTTATTCCAGATTTTCTTAGCCTTAATTTCCCCCTTTTTCCACAACTGTATTCATGTGGCAGTCCAGCCCACTGATGTCCTCCATCTATATGGTCTGGGTAGGACTCCACTGCTGGGGCAAAGCCCTCAACCTCTGCAGAAGCTACTTAACACAGATTTCCTCCAGCCGTGCTAATGGGGCGAATCAGAGCTCATTTTGAAACGTTTTGTTCAACAACTGGGGAAGGGGCGTTTTTTGGTTGCTGGACTTGAACTTGAAACTGTGTAAACCACCAAGTGCTATACAGTCATCTTGTCACCCAAGAAGGACCCCAATATGCAGAGGAAAGAAGAAAAAGGCAGACCTGAGGAATGAAAAGAAACCAGATCCTGAAGTCACTGTTTAGCCCCAAGCAAGATGCTCTTGAAGTCAGTCCTACCCGTGTACCTTTTAGTAACCTGAACCCACATGTAAGAAAAAATATATATATTCTATATATGCATATATATACTACTCTAATTCCACTTAAATTTGGGTTTGTAACTTATTATCAAAATAGCACTAACAGATACATGCATCCCGTGGCAGTGCTTTTCAAACTTTTTGACGGCTAAGAATCACATTTTATACTGCAACCCAGAATGCACATAGGAGTGACTCAAAGTTTCATGAAATTACAGAACTCTTAGAACATATGATGATGCTGACACTTGCTGTCTTGTTATACCTAAAAAAATATACTGGTAGTAACCCACTAAATGGATTTTATGACCTACTTATTGAAAAAACACTGTCTTGTGAGATTAGGTTAAAAATTGATTTCACCAGGAAGAATGAGATAAGAAATGACATGATAATTTCAGTAAATCCAGTCATTGGGGAGAATAAGAGATTTGGCCCCTAAATTACCTAGAGGGTTTATTAAACATCTGGCAACAGAAAATTGTTATCTTACCACTTCTCTCTAACTGCCCATGGCACATATTTGTCAGAAGAGGAGAAAAAAAAACATCTTACTGGCTTCGAAATACATGAATTATCCCCCCAGAATCTTCCATCTAAAACAAAATCACAACCACATCTAACAACCACATACGTAAGTAAAGGAAGATACATGTAAGACCTGCTGATGAGCTGAGTAGATTATTTATCTATAGGCTGATAGTCATTTCAGTGAGCCTCAGCAGTCCCGAACATATACAAATAGTGCATTCATGATATGATCAGATCTCTGGGGCAGATGTAAAGGGAGAAATAGAGAGAGAGATCACTTGCAGTATAAGCCTCAAACCTTCACTTATGTGTGTAAGATAACCATGAAGAGTTCCTGCTAGAAAATTACTGCAGGCTGGATAAGGCAGGGTATTTTAAACTGTTTTCCATGTACCCTATTTGTATTGTAAGTTAGCCAAAACTTTCTTTTTGTCTGCTCAAAGCATGCAGAGTCTTGATGAAATCTGTAGAATCAAATGGAGGACTAGGATTCTCAGGCTTGCTGAAACTAGAGGCCAGTGACAATAAACATTACTGAGAAAACTTCAGCTGATTTGACACTTGGGAGTGGCTATGAAGTTAACTCCTCCCACGCTTTTCTAGATTAGGCTCAAATGCAACCATCTGCCTGTTTGAGAAACCCATTCACTTTTCTGCCACTAACACGGAAAGTTATTAATTTCAAAACAAAGTGAAGTTTAATACAGGAAAATAGGATCGTGATCACCATGATCACTTGCAGGGGAAAGATCTTCTGAGAACTTTCCCAAGGATAATGAAAATTAAACCTCAAAATACGGTATTTAGGTAATTTCTTCATGTTCCAGCACCATATTGTTTAAATGCATTCCACCTGTATTTCTGAATTTAAGCAAATAAAATGTTTGATTAATATTACTTGCAGATGTCACAAAGAAGTGATTAAACTTCTACCATTCAATAAGTCCTTGGAGTTGTCTAAATTTTTCTTACCCTTTTAGGAAATGTAAGCACTGTTCAAAAGGGGTGTGTGTGTGTGTGTGTTACTTTTTATTACAACATTTTCAGATTACAAAAAGAAAGAAATGGCCAGGCGCGGTGGTTCACGCCTGTAATCCCAGCACTTTGGGACGCCGAGGCGGATGGTGGATTGTTTGAAGTCAGGAGTTCAAGGCCAGCCCAGCCAACATGGTGAAACCCCGTCTCTACTAAAAATACAAAAATTAGCTGGGCGTAGTGGCACGTGCCTGTAATCCCAGCTACAAGGGAGGCTGAGGGAAGAGAATCGCTTGAGCCTGGGAGGCAGAGGTTGCGGTGAGGCGCGATTGAGCCACTGCAGTCCAGTCTAGGTGACAGAGTTCGGGGGGAAAAAAAAAGAAGAATTGTAGAAACACCAATACATCCACCACCTGTCTTGTGACAATTTAGAGACAAAAATACATACAGAGTGCTTACTGAGTGTCAGTCTCTCTTAAACATCATCTTTTTAAATTTATTAAAAATATATGGGCCGGGCGCGGTGGCTCACACCTGTAATCCCAGCACTTTGGGAATCCGAGGCGGGCAGATCACAAGGTCAGGAGATCGAGACCAGCCTGGCTAACGCGGTGGAACCCCGTCTCTACTAAAAATACAAAAAATTAGCCAGGCGTAGTGGCGTGTGCCTGTAATCCCAGCTACTCGGGGGGCTGAGGCAGGAGACTTGCTTGAATCCGGGAGGCGGAGGTTGCAGTGAGCCGAGATCGGCCACTGCACTCCAGCTTGGGCGACAGAGTGAGACTCTGTCTCAAAATATACATATATATGTGTGTGTGTATACATATATATGTGTGTATATATATATGTGTGTGTGTATATACATATATATGTGTATATATGCATATATGTGTATATATACATATATATGGTAGTTATTATTGTTATTATTTTCTTCATCCGCATTAACACCACCATTGCAGCACATCCCTTTCAGAGGCACTATCTTGTTAAGAGCCTGGCACCTGAAATTAGATCTTATATAAACCACAGATTACTGGTGGGACTTCCGGTAAGTTACTTAACCTCTCTCTAGGGCTAGGTTTACCACTTCATGGATTACGGATGATGCCCCAAAAGTGCCTACCAGGATGCCTGACACACAGTAAGCTCTCTAAACCACCATTCTTCACAGCACGTGTATGACAGATGAAAGTGCGTCTTGGTGAGGTTAAGTAAGGCGAAGCTGCTTTTCTTCCCCTCGAGACATTTGATTTGGAAACCTCACAGATCCATTCCCTATAGGACGGGAAACAGCACGTTGGGGATCGCGCCGTAATCTTGTACACATCTTCCGAGTTGGCTAGTAAGTTTCTAGGGGGGCCACTACCTAATCTCCAAGCATCAACCAGCTTTCCGGAAAGACTGCTGCTATCAGCACCCTAAGGTCTTTTTTCCCGAAAGGCCCAGCCTCTAGTCGCAGCCGTCTGGGTATCAGCAAATACACCAAATCAGTCCGCGAAGTTCAGAGGACTTGGCTCTGGTATGTTTACAAGTCCTAACACATCGCAGGAATGTTCAGGATAATTATTACTCCACCCAGGAGCGCCCAGCCCAACCCTCTCACATCTGGAAGGAAGCGGCCACACAAAGGAGAGAGAGAGAGAGAGAGAGACCTCCTCCCGCGGCTGCTTTCTCAGGCCGGAGAAGATTTAATACACGTCTCACCCCTTTTGTGAACAAGAGCAGGCACTGTTCAGTATCTTTCAAAGCACAGGACATCCAATGCAAGGGAAGAGTTTGTCCTCTATTCCAAACGAAATGGCACTTCTCAAAGTAGGAGCTAAAGATGATATTTATTTTTTCCTCCCCAGATGAAAATGAAAAGTTGAAATACTCCACAAAATAAGAAGCGATTCACATGCACACTGCCTCTCCAACATAGGAGCGGCTAGGATCTGACACACCTATTTGAAAAGCGCAGCCAAACCAAACCCTTACTGTCCGCTGCTAACTCCAGGGATTTCCCCCCACTCTTTTCGCTGCCTTTTGGAAGTATCTCTGGGGGCCGGATCTGGGCTTCATCAGCTCTCTCCCGACCTCCCACGAACGCGCGGCAACCAAAGCACTAGGTCCCCGGCGGCGCATTTACAAACCCCACCAACGCCAACGCCTCGAAACCGCCAAACTTCCTGTCTCCATACCACCAAAGCGACCAAAGAGCCGTGCCAAGTGCCCCAGGGACTCCAGCAGAGGCTGCACCAGACCCCGAACCCCAGGGCGGGGTTTTCTACTCTCCCAAGCTCCCGGGACCCGCACCTCCGCTGGGGGTCTCCAAACGTGCGCGCTGCGCCCGGGGCGCACCGGGCGCGCCTGTGGCCGCGTCTTGCGGCCGCGCCCTGGCAGCACGCTTGGGGAGCCTGGGGCGGTCGCCCACCTACCTGCTCCGCCGCCTCCCCCTTGCGGCGCTCCGTGGCTGTAGACCGCTACTTTATTGTCTCGGCTGCGCACCGCGCGGGACCTGGAGACCCGGCTCTGCGCCAGTCCTGCAAGTCCGCTCTGCGCTGTGCCTTTCTCGGCGGCAGCTGCCTTCCTCTTCTTCTTCCTCTCTGTCCAAGCTCCAGCTCAGCACGTGAGCCACGCAGCCCGACTCCCGGGCTCTCTGGGC
Organism: Piliocolobus tephrosceles; assembly: GCF_002776525.5. NCBI lineage: Eukaryota > Metazoa > Chordata > Mammalia > Primates > Cercopithecidae > Piliocolobus > Piliocolobus tephrosceles. The sequence goes on along the minus strand of NC_045435.1, from coordinate 66,807,297 downwards.
AGCCAGCGCCTGCCGCATCCCCCGGCCCGGGTCTGCAGGTCGCCCCCGCCACCGCCGCTTGCCGTGCGTCCTCGCTTTGATCCACACTTACAGCTGTGCCCCGGGCCGCCTTTCTCGCGCCCTTCCCTCCTGCCTGCCTCCTTTCGCTGTCAGCCGGGGCTTTCGGCTCCCTCTCTACCCAGCTGCCCCCGCCCGCCGCCTCTCCGGGGGCTGGGGCGGCCGCTGCCAATGAGGCTCGGCTGATGCGCTGTTCCGGCCCAGTCATTGTATCGGGAGGGGAGGAAGAGGAGGGGGAGAGAGAGGAAGGGAGGGGGCGCCCTCGGCCCCAGCCGCGCGCGGCTGCGGGCTGGGCTAGCCTTCCCCGACAGAGAAAGGGCGCCGGTGCCAGGAGGAGGGGAAAGAGGGGGTCACCAGCCCGCGCCTCTCCATCGCTCCCTCTGACTCCTCCAAGCGCTGGGCGGGACTTGATTCTGCCTCCCCGGCTTCAGGCATCCCAGGACCTGAATGCTGTTAGAATAAAGGGTATGAGGCACTGGTGGCTGAGGGAGGCGCAGAATGCGCCCAGCCACCCGAGAGGGGCTGGCGAAATGACTTCTGAGATCCCCGCACATCTGAAGCCATTGCACTTGAAAGAAAGAAAGAAAGAAAAAAAAAGGCGAGCCTATCCCATACCTGGCATTTATTCTTAAGAACAATTTTTGTTTTATTATGCGTTCCTCTCAGGAAACTAGGGAGGCTCAGAGAGGTTAACTCAAAATAGCTGATGAGTGACAGGGCAGAGATTCCAACTTGATCTGGTGCTGAGTGTAACACAGCAAATGGGAGAGGAAGGAGAGGAAAGGAGGATTCTTCATGAACGACTTCCTATTGAGAGTTTTTCTATTCTCTTCGAATGAGTTGACAAGGAGAGCACCAACCAAAGGTGCTCTGACAGGGCTGGGAGAAAATATTTCCCAAACAGCCTTAAATATATGTCCCGTGACCAGACTTCACTCCTCTACCTACCATGAATTAATTTTTCTCTACACACTATGAATTAATTTATTTTAAAAAGCAAATCCATTTTTAAAAATAATTGTCTCACAACTACACAATCACATAGCTTTGGATTTTTGGTGAAAATTAAATTGATTTATCCAATATCAGTATTTTAAAGACTCCACAGTTTCTGTGACCCTGGTTTTGGCCTTTCTTCCTCCTTCTCCTCCTTTTTCCCCTCCGCCTCCTCCTTCCCCTACTCCTCTTTCTGCCCCTTCCTCCCTTCTTTTTTGACAGGTCACCAGTCTAGAAAAAGAATGGGGGCACGGGGCATCTTGATTTCACAGGCCCTGGTGTGGCTGCTACTGACATGAGGGAGCAAGTAGCCAGCAAGATCTGAAGTAGTAAAGGCTCAAGATGGCATGATGTGGAATATTGTATGTGTGCAGAATGAGGTTTAATTACATTTGCTTCTGATGTCGAATGGATTGTTTGCTTTTAATTAATAGAATATATTGAATGAATAGCTAACATTTATTGAGTGGTAATTACATGCCCTGCCTCACCCCCTCCCCCCAAGACTTGAGCTAAATAAGCACTTCACTTGGCATCATCTCATTGCATTCTCCTGGGAGAATGGGAGTGGACTGAACGCCCCCTGAGGCCAGGGTCTACCTTTGCCTTGTTCAGCATAAGGCACATAGCAGTAGCTATTCAGTGTCAGTTGAGTTAAGGGAGTCCTATTTTACTGAGGAGGAACCTGAGACTCTGAGAGGTTAATTGACCTGCCCAATAGTATGAAACTGGAAAGTGGCAGTGCCTATCTATAAATGCAGGTCTGGTAACTCCCTACCCATTGCACAATAACAATCTATTCAACAGGTACTGGAGCATAAGGACCCCAGGTAGGGGAGTGATGCAGTGAATAATGGTTTGCCCAGTGCTCACAAATGCCACAATTTCTCCAGAGAGAAAATAAATACATGTAGCACAGTCGTTAGAGAACACTACAGAGTGTAGGGCAAAATGGAACAATGCAAGTAAGATGTACAGCACAAGGCTGGGCATTTAAGAAGTGTTTGGCATTTATTACGTTTGGGGAAAAAACTGGATACAGACTATTACATGAAAATGCAACATAAGAGATGTCAGAAAGGTCCATCTGTATGGGTGAGAGTAGTCCAGAAGAATTTCTTTGAAGATGTGGGATATTTACTGGATTTTCTTGGAGCAAAGGGACTCTGGCTTAAAAATGGGGGTCCGGGGTTGTTCTATCTGGGTTTGAAGCCCAGCTTTTCAAAATACTCAGCTTTTCTAGACTTCATTTGCTTTTTCTGTTAAACAGGGTTAATAATAATGCATTACTTATAGGGTTATTATAAGGATTAAATTAGTTAATATATGGAAAGCATTTGGAATAGTGCCTCATGCATGATGAATGCTCAATAAATACTAGCTATTATTATTAAAGGAGGGAGACTGCTTTCTTTCCAACTTCAATCTTCTGAAAAATAAATATTTATGGAGTATTTATGGAAAACAGCAAAATTAAAACCACAACACAATTGAACCTACAAAACTTTTTTCCTTTATTTTATCCTAATACAGAATTATCAACCTGGCTGCATATTAGAGTGCTGGGGGATGCTTTTGTTTATTTGTTTTGTTGTTATTTGTTTGTTTTCAATACTGGAAGCAATTATATTAGAATCTCTGGAGGGTGGAGTTTGGGCATCAGGATTTTCTTAAAGCTTTGTAGGTGAAATCATTGTACAGTAAAGATTGGAACCACTGAAATGTCCATAGGATGTCCGTAGGAACTACCTGAAACCTATTCATGGACTACCTATTTGGATTCTGTATTCTATATTATAGAGTTGGCTGGGGTAACCACATCCAGAGGGAAAACAACACATCCTTTACTTTTTGTGTGACTAGCAAATACCTAACTCTAGGATAGGTACTATGCGAAAAATAAAATAAAATAAAATAAATAAATAAATAAAAATTAAAAAAAAACCCAACCAAACAAAAAAACTGCAACAAACAAGATAAAAGAAATGAGTCTTGCTACTCAGAAGCTCATAATTTAGTTGTTGTGATGAGACAAATATATATGGACAAAGTGACAGCAAGGAGCATGAAGAGGAAACAATTCTGTCTTGAAATATAGAATTTTCAGATGAAAAATCAGGACCTACCAACTGCTGTATATATAATAAAATGGTTTTGATGCAAGAGGGTGTTAGAAATTCCCCAGACCCCCATTTCAAGCCCTCAGTCTTATACGGTATGAAGGAGTGTGACATGAGATTCAGCTATTGAATTAATAAGAACATGTATCATTAATATTTTATTTTCTAAATTTAAAGTTATTTATTTATCTACACTAAGTATAGATATATGCTCATGGGAGAAGTTTTTTTTTTTTTTTTTTTTTTTTTTAAGATGGGATCTCACTCTGTCACCCAGGCTAGAGTGCAGTGGCGCCATCTAAGCTCACTGCCGCCTCCACCTCCTGGGTTCATGCAGTTCTCCCACCTCAGCCTCCTGAGTAGCTGGGATTACAAGGGTGCGCCACCTCGCCCAGCTAATTTTTGCATTTTTAGTACAGATGGGGTTTCACCATGTTGGCCAGACTGGTCTCCAACTCCTGATCTCAGGTGATCCACCCACCTTGGCCTCCCGAAGTGCTGGGATCACAGGCGTGAGCCACCGCACCCTGCTGAGAAGTTTTTGACAATATAAAGAATACATAAAGTAGAAATGAAAAATTACTTGCAAGTTCACTACCCTGAATGAGTACCTTTGACATACATAGTCCAAACTTTAAAAAATGTACATGCAAACACAAAACATACAAATCAGCTGTTATATTAATATGCCATAATGTATTCACTCAAGTCAATTAGTTATCTTTGATTTTTATTTTTCTTTTATGTACAATTTTAAAAACAAGATTAAAAGGAGGTCATATGATTCCTACAGCACTATCGTTTTCTTCAGAGTATTTCTGCCTTTCAAAGATTTCCTGCTGGTTATTCAAATTTGAGATAAGAGCATATATACTGCTTGCATATTTTATAGCTAAAGGATTGTGAGTGGGCAGACGTTCATTAATTTGTAACAAGAACCCGTGCTCATGTTCATTAAGTGTTTTGCACATGTGGTCTCATTTGATTAGTGACCCTGTGAAGTAATCATCACCCTTTTTTGCTCCATTCTACACATGAGAAAATTAACCCAGGCAAGTGAAATAACTTGCTCATGGTCCTATAACTATCAAGTCAGTAGCTACAATTTGATCCTAGATCTGTTTGACTCAGCGGGAATGAAGGTCTAGCCCACTATGACAGGAGACACATGGTACTTTTGTTGTGAATGTAATGACTGGGGTAGATCTCAGTGATTTCTGGATTTTCAATAGACTAAAAAAATTGAATCACAATGACATTGGACATATTAAAAAAACCATACTTGTTGCTACTCAGGGGCAATCGCGTTTTCTTTCTAAAACACTCTTCAGATAACTAATAACTGCTAATGAGAATAACAGCCACTCATTGATATACTTCAAGATATTTTTGCTACTTCTTAAAGAGTATCATTGCAGCATATATTTCTGTGTAAGCCCTAGATATACTCTGCACCTTGAAGACACAACACACTGTAATCAACAAAAAGGAGACCCGTTACTTCATGCCTCCATGGGATGTTCATCATCACTGATGCCTCATCTTTCTATTTAACCCCAGGGCCTTGAGATGAAATTAAAGCTTTGCTTTCACTAACCTAACCAAGGCTGATGTGTTTTATGCTCAAACGTAGCACAAAATTATTAGGTGGTTATCTCCAATCATTGAATATGTAAATAAACATAAAATAAGTGCTTTGTTTTAAGTTTACTAGTTATGATACCCTGAAATTAAAACAAAATAAGGAAACTTAAATAATTATGTTTAAACATAAACAGAAAGATCATTGGTTAAATCACAGGAAATTGTCTTTCTGTGGATTATAGGTCAAATATTGGCAACTTCATGGGGTTGAACATAACATGAAGCTGTTGCTGATTTAGCTGTGACTATGAACGTGTGTCATGAGGCTAACTCTGGTTGCACTTGCTTCCAGATTATGGAGGTAATATAATTGAATGAGAACCCTGTGATCATGCATACATAACTGTCTTTCGAGGGCACACCAATAAGCACTTCTTACATGTGAAAATGCTTTTTAATAATGTTCTTTTGGCACTTAGCCGGCTAAAATGCGTTGGCGAGAGGCCAGTGCCACAGTCCAGCTCTGTCGTGGATAGCCTGAGGGCTGGCAGTCCTCTGGAATCTTAAATCAGAGTATTCAGAGACTATCAATTTTCCTTCCAAAAAGCAAGGATACTCCACGGGAAATAAAACAAATGTTCTTTTTTTTTTTTTTTTTTTTGTAACCATGTTACCTAATCACAAGGCTCCCAAACTGGTTAGAGTGAATAATTTGGTAATTATCTTGGGAAAGACTCCTTTTCACTGGAGAGGTTGCAAACTGTCATAGGTTTTCGTTTGTATAGTGTTTTCTAAGTTGCTAGTGATTAAAAATTGAAGATTTCAACATAAACATCTGGATTAGTGGGTGGGTGTGCCTGAGTGTATTTAGAGGGAAGATTCCAAATGCAGCCTACACCATTTGATGTTATTCCATTATTTCTTTCTTTCTTTTTTTTTTTTTTTTTTGAGACGGAGTCTTGCTCTGTCGCCCAGGCTGGAGTGCAGTGGCCGGATCTCAGCTCACTGCAAGCTCCGCCTCCCGGTTCACGCCATTCTCCTGCCTCAGCCTCCCGAGTAGCTGGGACTACAGGCGCCCGCCACCTCGCCCGGCTAGTTTTTTGTATTTTTTAGTAGAGACGGGGTTTCACCGTGTTAGCCAGTATGGTCTCGATCTCCTGACCTCGTGATCCGCCCGTCTCGGCCTCCCAAAGTGCTGGGATTACAGGCTTGAGCCACCGCGCCCGGCCTCCATTATTTCTAAAAATAGATTTTAAAAATGTCACTCTGGATATGCCAATTTTCTAGAAACATAACTCCCTTTAAAAATTAGGGCCCTTTTTCATTGTTCTAGGATTGTTTCATCAAAATGCATTATTTTCTTTGAAAATGAATAAAACAGGGAAACAAAAGTCCCATGAGTTCATCAGGGTTTTCCTTTCAACTCCAGACATGGATAGAACAGCTCTTCCAGTTTGATTGCGGACTTCGCACAGTTTTCTTATGCCTGCTTCAGTTTAGGTACTCTGTTGACTTTCTGTAACACCTTTTTCTCTTAGTATCAAGAAATTATAAAACTCAAAGGCATTTAGAAAACTTTGGTCTGAGGGTTACAAGTTCAAATGCTTAGGTCAGGCAACAACTCATGTGCAGAGGGTCAGATGTATGTCAACAGGGAATAGTGGAGACTATGGCAATCGGAGAGCATATGCCCTGTCTACAGGCCCACCTGCCCCCGCTCAGTAACAACCTATTGTTGAGACAGCAGTGTTGCCAGAATTGCTTTTCAAGAGAGGCCAGAAATGTGGATTTTTTACGAATATCTCTTGATTATAAAATGTTTACAGCTAATTTGAAGCCGTTTTTAAATACTTAGCCAAACAAAATCACATATCTACTGGCCCCATATAACTTGAGCCTCCAGTTTGTGGCTGCTGATAGATTCCAACCTCTTAATTGTGCAGATCAGGAAACTGAGGCCCAGAGAGTGAATGTGATTTGCCTAAGAGTAAAAAGTAATAGTACAGGAAGTAGAACCTTGTCTGCTTGGCTTCTGTCCTAGGGCTTGTCCAATACAAACATCTGCTTCTATTTTCTTGCTAAGATTTAAATGATGTTCCTAATTACATGATTTCAAACATTGTACATTGTTAAGAAAATAACAATATTCATTGGCTTTGGAGCACACAATTTACAATAAGTGGTTTTTCAGCCACACAATCACATAGTCTAAATTGCTCCTAACATTTATAAGGCCAGCATAATTCTACTTCCATTCACCTACTAAGAAAACTTTATTCATCTCTACTTCCCTACACTTCTTCTCCCTTCAACTGGTTACTAAATCTGGCCAAATCTGGAGAAAAAGTAAAATATTTAAGAAGAATCAGGTTGACTACTCTACCATGAATAAGAACTAGGTGGGGAGAAAAATAAAAATACACTTGTGAACCAGTGACTGTAAAAACTAAGCCATGCATATATAATGTTTCAGGGCAGTTTGCTTATTTTGCCAAAGCAAACAAAATACACAGTAAACTTGTAAGAACCTCAGCACACTTCAGCGAAGGAGTGGAGATAATTTTTCTAAGAGTTTCAGTAACTGAAAACTTCCGTTATATGTCTGAGATTGTTTTTATTTTTTCTTTTTCAGAAAAATTTAAAAACAGAATAGTTCAGAATAGATGATAACAAACTTCCCTACAGCTACTACTCAGGATTGTCCATTGTCCTTTGGTTTTCATCGGACAAAATAAAAAACTTTACAGAAAAGCTGAAGTTCTCTTTGTTCCTTACTACCAACTTTATTCTTATTTCCAACTCCCCAGAAGTAACCATTATCATGAAGTTTGTATCAATGCTTCCAAATTTTTGCATGGCTATACATACCCATGAATATGATATAGCTTTGTTACTTACATTTTTAAATTTACATACATGATATCCTACTGCATGTAACGTACCAGAGCCTGTGTGTTTCCTCTAATAACAGCGTGTCAAAAATCTATCCATCTGACCTAAATCAGATCAAGTAAAAAAATAAAATAAAATCAGTAAATAAATAAATAAAAATTAAAAATCTATCCAAGTTGACGAATATGGACCTAGTTCATTCCTATTAGCCACTTTATGATATTTTATGTTTTATTTGTTTATGTCGGTAGATGGCTAGTAGGCCATTTTCAATATATGAGTCATTTTATTTTAAAATATTTAAAGTAGGAACTAATTTTCCAGAAAAGATTGACAATCAGTATTAAGCCAGTAGTTTATTACGCTATCCAAAGGGTAAGGAGAAAGATATTGTATACTTTCTTCTAGACCCAGGACTCCTGACCCTCTAGTATGTCAGACAGTTCATTGGTCCCATTGTATGGAAAATTTGTTATGAATGACATTTTTCTGAAGGGAGAGTTGATAGCTCTTATGAGATTAAAATCTATCTGTGCCAACCCCTAAAATAAAGAATAGCTATTTTTAAATGTCTTTCACTCACCATGGGAAGTAATCATAGTGATTACTTCTGCAGTTCTGCTTTCTTCCACGATTTTTGAATGAATTGCCATCTTTTATTGTGGCTTACAATTAAATTAAATTCAACAGTTAAGCAATGAAAATGCACTGAATATCAGTAGCTGGGACAAGTGTCAGTAGCAGGGACACAAACAAGTCAAGAAAAGCCCTGTATTTCACTAACACAAAAGTCTGGTGAGAAAGGTAATGTCAAAGCCAATGTAGAGTTTCTCAAAGGGGTGTCTCTATTGACACTTTTACTGGATAATGATTTTTGCTGTGGGGAATGTCCTATGCATGGTGGGATGTTTTACAGCACCCCTGGCCTCTGCCTACTAGATGCAGTAGCCTCTACTCACAAGTTGTGACAACCAAAAATATCTCCAAACTCTCTCCAATGTTTCCCAGGAGGCAAATCTACCCAGCTCAGAACCACTGGCTTAATGTGATGAGCAATGCCAAAGAGAAGTATGGGTATCAGTCTGTAAAATGCTTCCTTGGATGAGCAATCTGTGCAAAACAGAGGCATGAGTTCATGCAGGGGAAGAAGCACTGATTGGAGTACTCACAGAAGGATGTACTTGTCTTGGCAGTGCCACAAATTATTTTATGACCTTGGTCAAGTTATTCAATTTCTGTACAACACGATGGTTGTATACATCTAGCTCTAAAATTCTACAGTATCCTTGACATCTGAGTCATTGGTGAATTATCAGAAAAGGTGTGAGGGACTAGTATTTGGAAGCTGCTGCTATTTTGGGAAAAATAAACACAGAAAAGTGCTCTACTAAGTATAGTATGTCATCCAAAGCAACCTTTTTATTAGAAAACATAGCTTCTGGATACGTTTGCCACATTGCTTCTTTTTAAATGATCTTGCCAATTGCTTTCCTCATTATAAAGCAATCTTGTAGACTCTATTAACAGGAATTGCTGGCTGTTTATCTCTCTTGTAAATTTGATCTTCAAGAAAGGGGGCCAGATTTATAATCAACGACATTTTAAGAGTTCATTCTCTCAGCCACAGAACACATATGGCCAATGAAAGCTTCTCTAGACAACTCAACCAATGTGATCTTGGGTGAATTGTCCTGAAAGATACAGTAATGCCAGTTCCACTAACAATATATCTTTGATTTCTGCTGTGTCAATGGTGATATGGGCACAAGTTCATTTGTGCCTAAATGAATACGAGAAACAGGAATCATTAAAGCAACTGCTTAATAGCTCTGGCTTTTAGTTCTTAATCTTATCAGGATTCCAAGCGGAGAGAAAGGAAATTTGGCACTGGACATTCTCAAACTCTCCCCTGTGGTAACTTATGTATATTGCTGCCATGCTATCCCTGCCTGAAAGTCATTTCCCTCAGGTCTTTGCTTGGCTGACTCTTTCATTTAGGGACCAGCAAAAGATCACTTCTTCAGAGAGTATTGCCCTGCCCACCCTAAAGAAAGTAACCCTCCACGTTGTCTACCTTAATTGTTTAGCTTTTTATCGACTGCCTTCCCTTACCATAAGATAAGCTCCATACACATCAGGGCCTTTTTTGACTATTGCTTATTGCTGTATCATCAGCACCTGGAACAGAATTGGCACCCAGAAGAGATTCACTAAGTACTTCTTGGAATTAAATGCTGCCCCTTCCCTCTTGCTTAGCTAACTCCTATTAATCACTGGGACCTCAGTTCAGATAGCATGGCCTTAGGAAAATCTTTCCTGGTGATCCAAGGCCTGTCAAATCACCCAATACACTCTGAATAACAGCATACCAAATACACTCTGGATAATAGCATAAATCTCTTCCTCCTCTTGACACTTTCTTGGTTCTCATTCAGGGATAACTTTGTCTCCCAGGGAACATTTGACAGTATCTGGAGAAATGTTGGTGGACACAATTGGGGAGGAGGGGTGCAGTGGTTACTACTGTCACCCAGTGGGTAGAGGCCAGAGACGCTGTCATACATACGATAATGCACACAAGGACCTCTCAACAACAAAGAATTATCCAGCCCCACGTGTCAGTACTGCTGAAGCTGAGAAGCCCTACCCTAAACAGATTGGCAATTTTATATTCATTTGTGTAATTCTTTGCTTAATGTCTGTTTCCCCTACTAGACTAAAAAATAATGACTAGAACTTAGGATTTAAAATCCATGAAACTTTATCCAGCCACTCAACTATTAGGACCACCAGGCAGCTCACTTAGCTGTTGGCTTTGCCAGTTTCTAGATGGAGTTAATAATGACTTACATTAGAAATAGTTCAAATATTAGTTCTGTTTGGTAGGAACAAAGCACAGTGGGTATTTAACCATTTAACCATGCATAATGAAATCCAAGAAACAAACCCCCAAATGCAAAGAGTGAAGTACTGGAGAATATTCAAATATTAATATACAAAATGCTCAACTGTAGGAACACATGAAAGAATGTTGCTGTGGCCTTATAAGTAGGACCTATGGCTTTGGGTAATGGTGGGGTAGAAAGTAAATTGACTCTACAAACACCTGAGACAAAATACGTATAAAAACAGCAACTAGGAATCCCCTTCATTTGAGAGAAGAATAAAGTTCAATAAGGAAGGAGATTGAATGTTCACATACACCTAGGATGAAGAAACATTGGTGCACTGGTCATAAGAAAGCTTTATTAGAAAATGTCAGCTCTTTGATACCAGTAATGAGAGGCAAAAGCTTCTTCCCCTTAAACTAATATTTGATGGGTCTAAAGAGAATGGTCTTGTTTATGTGTTATACCACTAAATGGATCAAAACAAAGTAAGTAATGTTCATGTGTCCTTAAGATTGCTTCCTAAATTTTCAATATGAATTCAAATATCTAAGGATTCATTTTTTGATTCTATGCTTTTAATGAAAGGATTCTGTCTTAAGTTGCTGGAGGTCTGATGTAGCATAAACTGGCAGCCCTAGTACTTCACCGAAACATGTACATCACCAGGAGATTGTAATACATGTTTTGAATTGGATTTAAAACCAAAAAAAAAAAAAAAAGATTTAGTTGAATTCTCACTGCCTTTAAAGTTATCCACAAAGACCTCCTTACTGGCTTCCTTTAGGGATTCAAAAGGCTTAAAATTTCTGTCCTTCTTCACAAATGCAATAACGTGAAGTGAGAGACCTTAAGGAAACAGATGGTAAAAGAAACTTTGTTTATTTTCTTTTTAGTTTTGATTTTAATCTTTTCAAGTTTCCAAGGACTTAAAACAGATGTTTGTGACCTGCTTTTATTTTTTTTCAAGCTAGTAAAGAAAAGCTGACCTGAATGTTTTAGGGAGAATTCTGTTTAATCAGTAGTTAAGATTTGATCTACTGAGTTCCCAGATAATTTTTTAATCATTCAGAATAAATCATGACATACATTTTTAAACAGTCATCTTTACTATGTGAACCTCTTCTGAAAGGAAGGACATTCTGTGAAAACGCACAGTTCTAGTCTTGAAGTAGACTTCAACTATTCACTTTAGTGCCAATTGCTAGAGAAGGTTCTATTTATAACCTCTAGAATCCAGATGACATCTTTTATCCTTTACAACTACACTTAAAGGAATGGGAATAAGAGTTTTCTTTTGACACTCACTCTCCCACCCCTGGACCTCAAACCTCTGGCTATAATTTCCCGGGGATATTCCATCTCTTATCAGTGGTTCTCACCCAGGAACAAGTTTGTCCCCACAAGGCATCTGACAAAGCCTAGAGATATTTTTGCTTGTCTCAAGTGACTGGATCTAGAAACTGGCATCTAGACTCCATCTAGAAACTGGCAAAGCCAACAGCTAAGTGAGCTGCCTGGTGGTCCTAATAGTTGAGTGGCTGGATAAAGTGCATGTGCTACTGACATTTAGTGGGTGGAGGCCAGAATGCTTCTAAACATTGTACAATGCATAGGGCAGACCTCCACAACAACAACAAAAAAATCCAGTCAAATATCTCAAAAATACCAAGGTTGAAATCCCTGATCTATGATTTTTATCCCTAGCATTAATGGAATCGAATGTGTTTGTGCCTGACAGACAGTTTTCAGTAGAGTATTTTTAAAACAAAATTAGCCTTCACTTTCTTATCTTTCAAGTGAGTTAAAATATTAATGGGAAAATCAATGATTTCCTCAATTAAGCCTCCCAGCATCAAGACCCCATTATTGACCTTTCAAAATAACTCTTCTATTTTGGTACCTGGGAAAACCATATGATTCTAGCTAGCGAAGATTCCACCGGAAGAGTTATCCAAGGAAATCCGGGGCTGGCACCCTCTCTGGGACTTCAGAGAAAAGGCTATTGATTTTCTGTAGTCTTTTATTGTTAAAAAACGAGTGACACACTGTTGTGGTAAGTTTTTATCCTATATAAAAATGCCAAAATAAGTAAGTGCTGTCTCAGAGGTATCATTGAGGGCCCAATGTTCTTAGAGCTGTGCTGTCCCTAAATGTGTGGGCCAAAGGGAAGGAAGCCCAAGGCACCTGCCTGTGGGGTTACCTAATAATGTTCTGCCTAGGGGATGTGTTCAATAAATGTGCACAGGTCAATTTTTCTCAGGTTAGATATTCCCAGAAGCAGACTCTGAGTCAAGAACTGGGTTCTCTCGTGAAAAACTGCTGAGGGGATAGGGTAAGTAGGACAGGAAAGGGAACAAGGTCAGGCAAGGATGTCACCTCAAGTCAACCCCCAGCTGCAGCCTGACCTTTAGGGGAGCTCTGGAGCATAAACTACACCTCAGTTTACTCACCTGGAGACAAAGGAGCTGGGTTTTTATACTTTCACACCAGTCTGTCAGTGGCTTCTCTGGGTGATGGGAGGCCACTCTCAGGCACTTTTGGCTTTGCATCCAGAGAAGGGGTTCAATCCATCCTCTGAAGAGGGTCTCACAGGGGAGGATTCAGCAGTAGAGCAACAGACACTGGTGGTCAAACGGATCTGAGGGGGATCTGCAGTTTCTACTGCTTCATAGTCTTAAAGTATGGTAGGGCATGCAGTTTATGGACTCTAAAACGTTCATTCATTCAGTCGATCATTCCTTCAACAAATACTTGTTGAATTTCCACTGTGCGCCATGAACTGCAATGAACTGGAGATAAATGGTGCACACAAAGTGTGTACAGCAAACGGGCTATGGCAATCTAATACTGGAGCCAGGAGTGAAGCCTGCTGCAGGAGGGATATCTGTTCAGCCTGGGAGATATGATTCTGGAGGAGGTAACAGTGAGTTTGAGAATCAAAAGATAAGCCAGAGTTAACCCTGTAAAAATATCTAGAGGTCAGGGTTGGGTAGCAGAACAGTGAGGATTCTCCTACTCCTTCCTATGGACCAAGGTGGACAACATCCTGCATGACACTTTGGGAACTAAAAATAGTGGAAGAATAGGAAGGAAAATAATAGGGTATGCTTAAATTGTGAGCCCTTAAACAAATACTCATAGGCTCTTTCCTCTCTGGAGCCACCATTGCAGTATTTTCTGGGGGTACCATTTTTTGGAACTTGTCCCAGCATGTGTACCAATGAGGACCAGTAAGCTATTTGAGAGCTGTTAGCTTGAAGGGCTGGACTAGCTGGCACCATGGGTTTCAGTATTATTAGTGTGGAATATTGCCAGAGGTGAGATGCCTTAGGCAGAAATAAGAAGACAAATAGATTCCACCTAACCTGCCACTCTCAACTTACCAAATGAATGGTATTTATGTGCACCTAGCACAGGAGCCAGGTCCTAAGGACTCTCTGCTAGGGCTGGCTAGTAACTCTCAGTCACTGAGTCCCAGGGGAGGGGTTGGAATGGCTGTGAACAGCAGGAGACACAGATGAATTAGGAACAATGGCTTTTTACCAACTAGGATAGAAGTACAGTCATCCTTTAGCATCCATGGAAGATTCCATGACTCCCTGAGGATACCAAAATCCACAGATGCTCAAGTCCCCAATATAACATGGTACAGTATTTGCATATAATGTATGCACATCCTTCCATATACAGTATTTAAAATTATCTTTAGATTACTTATAATACTTAATATAATGCAAATGCTATGCAAATACTTGAATACTATGTTGTTTAGGGAGAATAATAACAAGGAGAAAAGTCTGTGCATGTTCGTTACAGACACAACACCCATTTCTTTCCCCGAATATTTTTGATTCTTGGTTGATTGAATTCGTTCATATGGAACCCACAGATATGGAGGGCCAACTGTGTTTCACTGTATTTAAAACTAGCAGGCCCCATGTACCAGCTGAATATTATGTGAATGAAGGGAGATGGATATAACTTTGTTTGTTTGTTTTTAAGTTTTAAATTATATAGTCATTTAACCCATACAACTATGTATGACATACAATTATGTATGACTTTTCCATTCCCTGCTTTGGATAGATATGGTTTCAGTGAATATTTTATTTTTCTCTTAACTATAAGAAAAGTCATAGGTGTAACAACCATGTTACATACATAATAACAACATGTACATGTAGCAGTAGTATTGCATACATAACATAAATGTAACAAAGAGGAACAATAGGGAGTGGTGGGAACTGTGGCAAACTGGAGAAGTGTGCCTGACCTAATGGGTGCAACTGCTACTCAGCTGAAGCCAACTGGGAACCATGTGGGAATGCAGGCCCACTATTGCCAACAGTTCTGGTTTTTCAAGGGGAGCCAGAAACTCCAATTTTTAGAAGATTTCTCTCGATTTTGAAATGTTGACAGCCAATTCAAAAAAATTTTTAACACTATGTGAAACAAATAAAATATGTCTATGGGCCAGATTTGTTTTATGGACCACTAGTTTGCAAAGCTCTTTGTCTCTGAAGAGCTAAATTTTTGTCGGTCTTACTGTTATTCCACCTCTCTCCCACCACCTGTTCTTTCAATTCCTAGAATTCCCATGGGCTGATGGACCAGAGTAGACAGTTCCCTGTAGTTGAGACAATCCTTTGTTTCTTACAGTGATAGTTAGAGCTGACACAGGTGCCAGGGGACATTTTAGCTGTGTATTTGAATGGTGGAGATGATTAAGTCTGTTTATGTTGACATTCTTGAGAAGGATGGTCAGGGTTGGAGGAGGTTTCACAGCTAAGCTCAAGACAAGGACAGTCAGTCATGATGTTTACTTCACAAAACTGGAAAACTTAGATTTGAAGTTCTCAGGAATGGTAAAGGAAAAGAAGCAACAAACAAAAACCCTCAAGTAACTGATAAATAGCAATCTAACTTCCTACCTACCTTGGTTTATCAATCTTCTCTATCAGATATTTCTCTCTGAAATAATGATAGGTCATCTCTGCTCTAGGTATGGGGACCACAACTTGCTTCAAAGTCGGCATTCAAAGAAACAAGAACTGAAATAAAATGGAATCACATCACATATGTGCTGAATGTACTCAAATTCAACTATGTGACCTTGGCCAAAAGAGAAATACCCTTTAATTTATTCCTTCTCCTTTCCACCTTTCAAACTAGACTCTAGCCTCCACTGCTTCAGGACAAGAGAAGCCACAGCCAAATTGTAAAAAGAAACAAAGAAATTAATCCTTGGCTTTTGATCTTCCAGGAGTCTAAGCTCTGTTAATTTAAGGGCAGGTAATGAAACTTCAAGGGAAAATTTGAATACATGGTTTTTTTTTTTTTACTTCTTTTCTGACTATAAAAGCAGATTTCTTAGAAGATGAAATTTATTGATAATTATTAAAATAAGTATAGTTGTAATAGCTATTATTGAGTGCCTTCTACGTGTCAAACACTGAGCTCAACAGATTAGTATTTAACACTCATAAATATTAGCTTCTTTAATCTTTCCAGCAATTCTATGGTTCCAGGCACTATAATTATTCCCATTTTACAGATGAGGAGACACAGGCCCATATATAATAAACCAGTCTAAGGTCCCATGGCTATTAAGTGACAGAGTCAAGATTCAAACTCAATTCATCTGACTTAAAAGCTTATGTTCTTTAGTGGGAATATTGAGATTTATCCCCTTACCAGTGGTGGTGAAGATTCATTATTAGTTTAATAATAATAATTATAAGAAGTCCTTACTAAAAACAGTGTGCCGGGCAATGAACACATGATGAAGTACAGTCCTGCTACCTGAGTCTTCAGTCAGATTGAAAAAACAGAGATCTAAATAAATGACTAAAGTACAAAACGAGAGCTATGATAGAGGTATCCCAGAAGAAGAGCTCTGAGTTTCTTTTCCATGTGTATATTGTTGTCAATTCCAGCCCTCAGCCATTAGACCAGTTGGAATCTCCCAGTTAACTCCTCAAATTTCTGAGTAAAGAATATTCATTGGTGGCCAGCCACAGTGGCTCATGCCTATAATCCCAGCACTTTGGGAGGCCAAGACAGGCGGATCACCTGAGGTCAGGAGTTCCAAACAAGCCTGGCCAACATGGTGAAACCTCATCTCTACTAAAAATGCAAAAATTAGCCAGGATGGTGGCGGGCTTCTGTTGTCCCAGCTACTCAGGAGGCTGAGGCGGGAAAATCGCTTGAACCTGGGAGGCAGAGGTTGCAGTTAGCTGAGATCACGCCGTTGCACTCCAGTCTGGGGGACTTCGTCTCAAAAAAAAATTATATGTATATAATTTGGCAAGCCATACCTCTGTCCAAGTCAGATAGCATCTACTCACCCTTCTTAGTTTTCCTGAGCTAGTTAATAATCGTGAAGTCTGCAACTTTTAATATCTAATTGTTCTGACATCATCCACAGAGATTTCCTCCTGGGGCAGGATTTCCTAATGTCCTCACGGTGCAATTTATATTTTTGTTACAGAGAAGGCTGCCAAGCATTAGGCAATTGTCAAACACTAACAGGCTGTAGGGACAATGGTTCTTCTTTCTCTATGGAGTCTAGCCAATGGCCCAACAAAACGAGGCAAGCCTGGAAGGAATGTACCATCGAAGGCACTGCAGAAGCATAAAGCTAAGCATTGACATCTTCCCATGCATTTCAGGGCATTAAGCTTAGATTTTACCAGGCTAAGAAGATAAAGATTGATCTTTGGCTACAAAACAATAATTTATTACTAACTGCTATGGTCTGAATGTTTTTGTCTCCCCAAATATGTTAAAATCCTAACCACCAAGGTGATGGTATTGGAGACAGGGCCTTTGGGAGGTAACTAGATTGAGGGTAGAGCCCTTATAATTGGGATTGATGCATATATAAAAGAGATCCCAGAGAACTAGCCACTCCTCACCATGTGAGGACACAACTAGGAGGTACCATCTACGAACCAGGAAGCAAGTCCTCACTAGGCACTGAATTTGCCAGCACCTTGATCTTAGACCTCCCAGCCTTGAGAACCACAAGAAATAAATTTCTGCTGTTTATAAACGACCTAGTCGATGATATTCTGTTACAGTACTCCAAATGGACACTGACCAAAGATAAATGTAAGCAAAGTTATCCTTCTATCTGGCATATTTGCTGAGAATATTTTTTTCTCTTGATTTTTACAAACACTCTGCAAGGTAGTATTGCAAGGAAGAACAGAAATGCTGCTATATTCCTTGGAGAATATGGTTCCCTGGGAAGTAATATCTCCAGAGGAATTGCTGAAGTTTTTGGTCTGTTGTTAAATAGTCTTCATAAAGACCTGGAAGCAAGACAGTAAAATGGTCTTGGTTCTGGACTTGCAATGGTCATGCTTCTGGGCTTCTCATGACACTCAATGCTCCATAGAATCATCCTGTTAAATCTCCATGTATCCTATTAACATTTATTATAATAGCTATAATTTATTGAGCATCTACTCTGTGCCACGCACTGAACAATGAGATTTATATCCATTATCGCTAATCAAAAGGTGAGACACAAGTGGCGGAACTCAATCCATGTTGTGAGTCTCTTTAAGACATGCCTCTTCAATGGGAATATCATCTCCAAAGACGTGAAAATTAATGTAGGGTGATAGTGAGGGGAAGGACTTACTCTTTTTACATATATAAAACACAGATATACATAAATAACCCAAACAGACACACAGCATATTTGTGGTATTAAAGTTTTATGTGGTGAGAGGAAGTGATTAGGAAAAAAATGTCTAAAAAGGCTCAGTGTGGGGTGACAATGAAAAAAAGTTGAGAAACACTGCTTTAAGAGATACAGTCAACTCTTACTTTTTTGTTGAATTTTATAATATTATTTTCTAATGTGACAATTTTGAGCTATTTTGATGATTATCATGTAAATCATGACTCGAAAATTTCAATTTGTATAGCTGATTTTATATACTCTTGTGTAGGTTCTTTCATGTTTTGGAATTCTTAAAGAATATTTCTTTCCTTGGGTCCACAGGAATTTTCAACAGATTTGGGGCACATTCCAGCATGTATGGAGTTCTGCTTCCCTACCATATAATTCATGCTCCCTGATGCTGTGCCCATGGATAATTCCCACAACCACTAGGGGAGGAAGATGTTATGATTCTCCTTTTTACAGATAAGGAAACAAACATTGTGAAAGGTCGAGACATTCATTTCCTCATGATCTTGCAGCTGGTTTGTGTGGACTTGGCATTAAAACCCAGTTCTGGAAGAGTCAAAAGCCCATGCATGTTTGATCCACTGCTCCAGAATTCTCAAAATGGTGTTCCATGGGCCAGATACAGTCCACAGACATGGCTTTCGTGTGTGTATGTGTTGTTTTGTTTTTGTTAACTTAGTGTACTTAAAATATTTAAATTTGCTGCCAACACTTAAAAATTAAGAGATCTTTACAGAAACAAGTCTGAATTTCCAACTTTTCTTTGAAAACTTAGGGGCTGTGGGCTTCCATCCTACATAGGAACAATTGACTGAAACTAAGGAGAGGATACTTTTCAAAATAGGATTTGCACACTCTAATTTGCCTAAGTCCCTGCCCCTCACTATCACCCTACATTAATTTTCACGTCTTTGGAGATGATATTCCCATTGAAGAGGCATGTCTTAAAGAGACTCACAACGTGGATTGAGTTCCGCCAATTGTGTCTCACCTTACACCCAAAACCCCTTCATTCAAATGTCCTGTAAGAATTTGACTCTATGACTCCCAGAATATAGTGTGTCTGTTTCCTTTGACTTCCAATGTTTTCTAAATCCTGTGTGTCTCTTCAGTATCTTTCCTTCTCACTCATCCATGCAATAATTTTAAAGTGATTTATGAGTTCACTTTAATTTACTATTTTATTCTTTCTGATTTTCTAGATCTCTCAAGCAGAGCAACTTTATCAGTGATATTTAATAAAATGAAACCAATTTTCTTTTTCTTCTTTCAATAGCCATGTTATATTTCACCTGAAAATCCTTCTAATTCATTGCTTATTTCCTTAGGGTCTCTATTTCTGAAATTCATATGCTGCTAAGCCTTAAAATACTCAGTCTCTCCCAGCCTGTAGTTTTGAGCTACACTGCAAGGGCATATCAATTTTACTTCACAGTTGGAGTTTTGATTAGTGATTATGTAAGAACTTTTTCCCCCCCTTGACCTTTTATGGGTTAAACAGAGCCTATGGGTCTATATAAAGCTCTTTCCTTCTTGAATTCTTTCCTTGCAAGTATCTTTATTTTGACTTGTAGTACTTGGTAGATTAAGTGCTTGAAAAAGAAGTGGTCTGCCTGCCAATTCAGGAAGAAGAAGGAAACGTTCAAAAACTTGATCAGAGAGGAGGAGGAAACACTCAAGGAGTATAATTTGTTGGGGCATTCCAGTCTGTCAACAGCTCCATTGCTATGAAGACATGAAAATACAAGAAATAAACACAAAGCAAAGACCATAGTAGATAAGAAGAGGCATTTCCATCCTGGAAGCAAATGTCTGTGTCCTCACATGGTGGTTTTCTGCTGTTCCATTCGTCACTGTGGAATGCACTTTTCACCGACAACATCTGGCTCTCTAACAACGATGTAACTCACTGAAGAACACACAAACACTATCAGAAAACAAACAACTGTGTTTTGATATATCCAACCTAACCCTTTCTTTTGTGCTATTGCTTTAAGCATTTTATTTGTGTGTAAATCTACTTTTAAATAAAAAAATCACAGAATACAGAATTTAACATTTTGTGCCCCAATTTATTGTACACGTATTCATTGTAGTGTTCTCTCACTTATTCATTGGACCCATAGTTTATTCATTCACACATTCATGCATTCTGCAAACATATGATGAGTTTTTTTTTTTTTTTAAATCTTCCCCTGTGAAGCTTTTACAAATATACATGCTAGGGCTGCAGGCTCAGACAGTCTAATTTGTTTGGTCTACAGTGGGAGCCAGTAATCAGTATTTTAAAAAAGATTTTTAGGTATTTCTACTGTTATAAACCAGTGTTTAATGAGAAACATGGCATAGAGTAATTTTTTTTCCAATAGAAGTGATTATTTGAAGCATTATAGTGGCAGATTTTTGTATTCAGAATGGACCTGCCTTGGCATAAATGACAATAATATGCCTTGATAACTAATAATGATAACGGTTAACATTTGCTGAGTGCCATAGGTACTGGGCTAGGTACTTCACACTTAATACTTTATGTAATTTCTACATCGGCCTTGTAAACTAGGTATTTTTATCTTTGTTTTGTGTTGAGGAAAAAACATTCAGAAAATGGACTTAACATGACACAGATAGAATTAGTTTAACTATTGGGATTTGAAGTCCATATTTCTAACTCCAAGTTATTGTCTTTCTACTCTGCACACTCATTCAGAGTTTTGGTTTTGACATCCTATATTCATAAGCATAACTAATATTTTTCTTCATAGAGCATCTTAGGCACACGGCCTCTTTCCATAGTGCTATTCACACAGAGAAGTTAATCGTGGCAGAGTGGAGGCACTGTGGTTCCACAGAAGAGAGTGAAGCAATGAAAACCACTCAGCTAGTTCTGCCTAGAATTTGAGTTACAAATTCTGGACTTTTCCTACTGTGCCATGCTTTCATGTTTCTTTCTTTCTTTCTTTCTTTCTTTCTTTCTTTCTTTCTTTCTTTCTTTCTTTCTTTCTTTCTTTCTTTCTTTCTTTCATTATTATACTTTAAGTTCTAGGGTACATGTGCATAACGTGCAGGTTTGTTACATATGTATACTTGTGCCATGTTGGTGTGCTGCACCCATCAACTCGTCAGCACTCATCAATTCGTCATTTATATCAGGTATAACTCCCAATGCAATCCCTCCCCCCTCCCCCCTCCCCATGATAGGCCCCGATGTGTGATGTTCCCCTTCCCGAGTCCAAGTGATGTCATTGTTCAGTTCCCACCTATGAGTGAGAACATGCGGTGTTTGGTTTTCTGTTCTTGTGATAGTTTGCTAAGAATGATGGTTTCCAGCTGCATCCATGTCCCTACAAAGGATGCAAAGTCATCCTTTTTTATGGCTGCATAATATTCCATGGTGTATATGTGCCACATTTTCTTAATCCAGTCTGTCACAGATGGACATTTGGGTTGATTCCAAGACTTTGCTATTGTGAATAGTGCCGCAATAAACATACATGTGCATGTGTCTTTATAGCAGCATGATTTATAATCCTTTGGGTATATACCCAGTAGTGGGATGGCTGGGTCATATGGTACATGTAGATCTAGATCCTCCTTGTTTCTTTTTCATGTTCTGGTTCAGAAGTTTAGGGGGGCAACGACTGCCTTGGCCCTCTCAGTGAGCAATAGAGCTGGTAACGCTATGCTTTGGCCACAGCTGATTGGCTCAAAGGTGGACATCTGTCCTGGGTTGACCCAATCAAATTCATTCTCTCTCTTTCTGACTTCCCACTGGTCTCTCTCCCAGGTATTTAGAAGCAGCACTTGAAAAGATTGGTCAATTCTACCTGCAAGTGTTGAGCCTATATGGCAATGTATATCAGCAATGGATGAACTCACCTGAGGATGGTTTCTTAAGGGCCAGGAAAACTGATAATGGAACTGATGTTCATGGAGCAATAGAGATATCCGGTGAATCCCAAAAGAGAGAGACAAGCACAAAGAGTAGCTCCTTTGACTTCTGCTGACTCTCTAGATACTATTTATTCTTCATTGTGATGCCTGATCTTAATTTATGCCCTTGGGTTTTGTGAGCAACCTTTGACTTGATACAACAAACTCTTTTTTATTTGAGCAGATTGAGTAAGTTTCTCATGCTTTAAAACAAACAACCCTTGACTAAACTAATGACCATGTTTTAGAACGCATATAAAGTTTATTATTTTGGCATCCTTAGAGTGAGCTACATTTTATTCCCAAATAATCTAGTTACTCTATCAATCTGGACTATTTAGACTGCCAATCACAGAAACTGAAATCAAACCAGCTTAAGGGAAAAAGGGAAATTTATTTAGCTGTTGTAATTGAAATATCCAGGCCTTGCTTTAGACACAGCCGGATCTGGTGACCCAAATGAGGAAACTGCTTCTCTCCCTCTCTTGACACCATTTTCCTCTCTGGGAGCTTCATTCGCAGGCAGCCACCTAGGGGCAAATATGGTCGCCAGTGCTTCCTTGTACGCATCCTATTGATTTACCAATCCCAGTAGAAAAAGGTGGCCTCTTTCCAATTAGTGCCAGGGAAAGATCCAAGCCTGATTTTCATTGGCTCACACTGAGATCTCAGCCCAACATTGAAGCAATCATTATGGTCCAAGAGATGAGACTTCCTCATTGGCTGGGAGTTTGACATGTCTCCATCTGGAACTAGAAATGGCATCTCTTTCTTCTGAATGGCAAGGACTGAGTGAATTGTGCTTTTCTAATAGAAAGGCTTGGGATTTATTCCTGGAGGGGATTCTGGGCAAGCAAAAGAGGGCCTATTCATTAACTTGTTAGTTTTCCAACCTCCTCCCCTTTTCAGCAGTTTGCTCTCTTATCTAAATTATTTTTAAAACCTAATTCAATATTGCATTCTTTATTATTGTTACACGGATAGAGAGAGAGGGTCTCACACTATCTCTCAGGCTAGGATGCAGTGGCACAATCAATCATAGCTCACTGCAGCCTTGACCTCTTGGGCTCAAGTGGTTCTCCTACCTTGGCCCCCAAAGTGCTGGGATGACAGACGCATGCCACCACACTGGCCTGCATTCTTAATTTTTGTTGTTTTTTTGTTATTTTTAAGGAATTTACTGATGCTTTCATACAGGTTCTTTGTTAACCTTCTTGTTTATACCACCTGCTTATTTATTTTAGTGTGGTATATTTTTTAAAAAATTATGCTTTAAGTAAGTCATATTATCTTTGTATGAGGTAGTTATTACATTCACAGGGAATATAATTTTAACATGAATCCAAATATAATGATTCCAGCCCTTTATCCAGTCACTAATCCAGATTGTTCTAATATCCTTTGTGGTACTCTTTAAACTTTTCTTACAAATACCAATGTATGAGTCCCATGAGTCTATAAACATCAGATTAATGAGTAATTTCGGGAACCCAGAGAGAAATTTGGGATGAGGGGAGAACATTTCATCCATTCTTTAACTCAATGGAAAATTCTATGACTTTGTAAAATCATCCTAGTTGTCAAATCCAAAGGACATTTTTTTCAGTCCTTAAGACGTTTGGAAGATTTTGCTGCTCTGGAAATATTTGTTGATCTACTTTTCCCTCTTAAAATTCTTTGCTTGGCTGGGGGCCATGGCTGACACCTGTTATCCCAGCACTTTGGAAGGCCAAGGCAGGAGAATTGCTTGAGGTCAGGAGTTCGAGACCAGGCTGGACAACAAAGCAAGACTCTGTCTCTAAAAAATAGAAAAAATTAGCTGGGCCTGGTGGTGCAAGCCTGTAGTTCCAGATGAGGCTGAGGTGGCAGGATTGCTTGCTCAGGAATTTGAGGCTGTGGTGAGCTATGATTGCACCACTGCACTTCAGCCTGGGCAACAGCAAGACCCTGTCTCTATAAAATAATACAAATTTTAAAAGTTAAAAAACAGAAATTCATTAATTCTTTTGCTTCCCTAAAAAAGTATGCTTGGTTCTCCTACCTCTCTGCCCACTCATTTGCTGTCTTTTCTGTGATCTCTTTGTCCTTCTCTTACACTTTCTTTTTTTTGTTTTGTTTTTGTTTTTGTTTTTGAGATGGAATTTTGCTCTTGTCACCCAAGCTGGAGTGCAATGGTACGATCTCAGCTCACTGAAACCTCCACCTCATGGGTTCAAGTGATTCTCCTGCCTCAGCTTCCTGAGTAGCTGAGATTACAGGTGCACACCACCATGCCTGGCTAATTTTTGTAATTTTAGTAGAGATAGGGTTTCACCATGTTGGTCAAACTCGTCTTGAACTCCTGACCTCAGGTGATCCACCCACCTTGGCCTCCCAAAGTGCTGGGGTTACAGATGTGAGCCACCACACTCATTACTGTGGTTCTCCAGACTCTGCCCTTGACCTTCTGCCCTCCTCACCTTGCCCACACACTCACTCAATCCGATGTTCTCATCTACTTGCATATTTCCAGTCCACATCTACTGTCTCTTAAGACTAGAGCTCAGCCTGACCTTTCTTCAGAGCATTTCAGATTTATAAATGCCATAGCTGACAGACATCATGCACACGTCCCCACACGTTTCTGAGGTAACACATCCATAATTGACCTTGAGATATTCCCCAGAAATCCACTTCCACTTATCTCTCTACCATTGCCTTAACACAGATACTTTTTATCTTTCACCATCGCCTCCTCCAGGTGTCTCCCTGGCTATAGTCCTGTTTCCTAAGCTCACTCCCAAGCTCATGTCCCTCCATGGATCCCTAGCATCTTCAGGATATATTCTAGTCCAAGGGTGGGAAAACATTTTCTTAAAGGACCAGATAGTAAATAGTTTAGGTTTTGTAGGCCAAGAAGCAAAATTGAGGATATAATGGAGGTACTTACACAAACATGTAAAAGACAGCTACTTAATATTGGGTGCAGTGACTCACGCCCGTAATCCCAGCATTTTGGGAGGCTAAGATGGCTGGATCACTTGAAGTCAGGAGCTCGAAACCAGCCTGGCCCACATCATAAAACTGTGTCTCTACTAAAAATACAAAAAATTAGCCAGGCGTGGTGGTGCACACCTGTAGTCCCAGTTGAGTTGCTTGGGAGGCTGAGGCAGAAGAATTGCTTGAACCTGGGAGGTGGAGGTTGTAGTGAGCCAAGATCATGCCACTGTACTCCAGCCTGGGAGACAGAGCAAAATATCATCTCAAAAAAAAAAAAAAAAAAAAAAAAGAGTAGCTACTTAAAATGGGAAAAGCCATAAAGCCATTTTAACTCATGTACAGAAACCAGTAGTGGGTCAGATTTGGTCTGTAGGCCCTAGTTTACCATCTCCTCACAGGATGCATATAGTCCTGCATGATCCAGGCTCTATTCTTCTCTATCCTCATTCTCACCACGCACTTTACATGGCAGCAAAGCTGCATGGCTTATGGGGTCATACTGCATGCTACTTCCTGCCTCCCAGCCTTCCTTATTCTGCTTCCTCTGCCTGGTGTGCTTCCTCTTTCCCCAACTGCCCTGCTAGACTAACTCCCACCCATTTGTTGCTATTCAGCTCAAGGACCTTTTCTTCTTGGAAGAATTCCCACACTGTCCTGGGTAACCTAAAGGCTCCCTCCTGAGCTCCCACAATACCTGGCACCTATTCCTATCATACTCATATAGTAGCGCAACTATCTGTTTCAATGTCTGTATCAAGTACCAAACTGTGATTCCTTGATGAGCAGAACTGGATCTTAGTCATCCTATATCCTCAGGGGTTAGCACAGGGATTGGCCCAAAGCACACACCCAGTAAATGCCTACTGGCACTTGATTATAGCTAAATCTATTCTTCTTTAGTAGAGGAAGAGTATTGTGTCATGTTCTTTGAAACACCTGTGCTACAGCTTAACCACCTACAGTGTCAATGGCCTATTTCTAACTCAGGGACATCTATTCAATTGTAATAGTTTGAAAGTCGTTTGTGGATGGCTAGTTCCTTTGGGTGGTGGATGGCTCTAATAATACCACGGGTACAGATTCAATAGCTATTTAGTAGAGAGTGTTTTGCTCTCCCGAGGGACCACAGGCTATACCTCCAGCCCATCTGGCTGTTTTTCAGAATCCTGCCATTTGTCACAAGGAACGGTAGACTCTAGACACAGACATCCATCACCCATGGTCAGAAAAAAAATTGTTCAAAGCACACACCTCTGATTAGAAAATAGAACACACTCCTGTGGAAAATGAACAACATATAAAGAGAATATTCAATATACAGAATAGTATAAAAAACAAATAAATAGAGAAGTAGAGAAAACAATTCAGCCATCATTCCACCAACAGAAGGAAACCACTGTTGAAATGTGAACACTACTCTTTTTACTGTAATTTTCATCTTTGCTACGTTTCTATTTATTCACCGTAGCCTCCTGATTTCTCTCCCTACTCAATATTATATCTAGAGCATTTCCCCAGGCTTCTATCATTCTTTGTATTACTTTAAATTCTTACTTTTTAAATAGCCCATCAGATGGCTATACCGTGACTTACACCATCATTGCTCATTTGCTGGAAAGATTTGTGGCATCCAGAACAAAATAATATAACACGAAAGTCTCCCTTTGTCCTAACCCTCCAGTTCAGGTTCAAACATAAGTCAAATTTATTTGTTTTCATACCTAAAGAAGGAAAAGATAGCATGGAGAATTGGAATTTGGACTGAAATAAATGAGATAATTTCATTTCTCCTTTTGTTTTGTACATGAGAAAACTGAGATGCAGAGAATTTATGACTTATCCTGGAGGCCACTACCAGGACAAGAATTTTACTACAAACAATTCAGAATTCTTTCCAAGAATTGTGGTTCAGGGCCATGCTGACTCAGGGAGAGAAATGAAGCAACAGAGATTGTGACTGTCTTTCCTTTTCAGCATATCACTGAGAAGTATGTGCTGTTTATATTTCTAATTGCAGAAGGTGATCCCTGCGGGTTCAATGGCATCTCCTGTTTTCCCTTCTGGAAGCAAACCAGCAAGTGGAAAAAAATTATATTTTTTGTACAAATGGATAAAAATAAACATGTATGCAAATATCTTACTTTTTCAACGTTTTTATGGGAACAGAAATACTCCCATTAAACCCAGGTCATTAGTACATAGATTTTGTCATATTTTACCAGTGAGTGAAACTCACAAATGCATTAAATGATCTTTTCTGCAAAGAATCTTTAGACAGAGAATAGCATGAATGAGAAATAGAGACTCAGATAAGAGAAGAAGTTCATCTAGGCTGGAGCACTTGTGAGCAGAATGCAGGATTGTAGCATTCACATTCTATTTGAGAATCACAAGCATAGAAGGAAGAATAAAAAATAGCAACCCCCATGTACTGCTTGCAGACATAATGCTCA
Source organism: Piliocolobus tephrosceles (assembly GCF_002776525.5). NCBI lineage: Eukaryota > Metazoa > Chordata > Mammalia > Primates > Cercopithecidae > Piliocolobus > Piliocolobus tephrosceles. Next base: position 66,779,690 of record NC_045435.1, on the reverse strand, counting down.
CGTTTATTTGTCTTGGCCATCAGGTTTTTCTGTGGAACGTGACCATATGCTTCGCTTTCTAGGAGCGTAAGCATTTCTATTCAATATGCTAGCTGGGGAGCAAAAGATGGCTTTACAGCAGATTTAATTCTATCCTTGACTTCGAAACGAAAATGGATATCAGTTCCCCCCTACCATCAAGCTGTTTTCCAAATGTTAAACTCTTCTGTCTTTCATCAAACCTCTTCCTACCTCATCTGTCAATGTCCTTTTATCGTCACAAAAATTTTCTACTCAAATTAGATTAAAATAAACTTCTTTCTGTCTTACCTGCTGAGTTCTCCACACTAATACTTTCTTAGTTCTTAGAAACCTGTGTACTCAGAGGGGAGACCTAGAAGCAGAAGGCCTCAGAATAATTCCCAAGGAAGATAGCACCAGCCCTATTGTTCTAGGGAAGCATCATCAAAAGAGAGAGAATTGTTTCACTCACCTGCCACCAGCATCTGTTGAGGAAGGGAGGACACAAGTTACTCATTCCGAATAACAGGGACCCTTTAGCTTTGCAAGTGCAGACGCTTTACTTTTCATGTCCTCTCATGCAAATTTCCTGTAAGGGGGGCAGAGAGAGGAGGAAGCATTCAATAATCAAGCTACGATAAAGCCAAGCCAGTAGCCCTATTGAGCACTTCCTATATGTCATTCACTGCTAAATTTTTCACTTTCTTTATCTCACTTGGATCTTCATAAAAACCTTAGAGTTAAAGCTATTAGTATTGTCTTCTTGTACACTAGAAGACCAAAGGTCAGAGCGATTAAAACACTTGTCCAAATTCACACAGGTAGAAAGTGACACACCTAGGATTCAAATCCAGATGTCATTGGATCTCAGAGCCTGTGCCTTCAGCTATGACATAATCTGTCTTCCTAGGAAAGTGTCCATGGATGAGGCTGAGGCAAGAAATGGAAACCAGGTGGGAACTTGAAACAAGAGCAGAGTTTGTGGGAACAGGAGACAAAAGGAAACTGCAGAGATTACTTGGGAAAGTGTAAAGTGGTTGCCTGACCTGGGGTGGGTGAAGTGGGTTCGGGAACATAATCTCCAAATGGCCCTGCCCCTCCGGCCTTACATTGGCTTCACTCATGTTGAGTGCCTGCTCTTCTTAAATGGTCCCTCCATTGTCATCTCTGTCTAGATTCTCTCCAGTCTCATGTCACATTCTCTCTTCCACACTAACTCCCACCATCCTGGGCTTTGGATTCCCTGAATATGCTGTGTTCTCCGCTTTTTACCAGCACTGTTCTCTCTGACTGGTATCTTCTTTGTCCTTCCTCCCTTAGCCTAATTAACTTCACCTGGGATTCCACGTTGCATCATGGGGACAAGTGTAGATGCTAGAACCAGGTTGCCTGGATTCAGTTTCCCAATCTATTTTTGCTGTGTGTGTGTGAGCTTGGCTAAAGGATTTAACTTCTCTGTTTCCTCAACTAAAAGACTGTTGTGAGGATGAATGAGTTCAAACATGTGACATGCCCAGCACAGTGCCCAGCAGAGTTCAGAGCTAATGGGGCATTAGCTATCATTGTTCCTCATCCCCTAAACCTTAGCTGCCCCTCATCTGGGAATTCTTCCTGACCCTGCTGAGCTGAAGCTACGTGGCACTTTGTGGGGTGTTCTGACATGGCACCTACATCCCTGCCTTACAATGGTTTGCATCCTCATCCATCTCTTCTGATGAACTTTAAGCTCCTTGAGGACAGGAACCACATGGATCCTGTTTTCTACTTCTCTTTACTATACCTCCAGTGAAGTACTTATCACATGGTTGCTCTCAATAAATAACTGTAGCATTGCCTGCTCCCCAAGTTCTTACATTTGGTTTTTGATTCCTGATCTTAAGTGCCAATTGCGGGATCAATTTGCTCCATCAGGTATCAAGTTCCCAGGAAGAGATCTACCATTCATCACTTTTGTTTGGGAAATGCTGCTTTGGGATCCTTTTTCTTGGGTGTTAATTTTGCAAGCTGTGTCTTCTAGGTAACCCATCATGGGCCATTATGACCCAAAGATCCCCCTAAACACTCATGTTCTTGGCTTACATGACCTGAAGGAAAAGAAGAGTCCTAAGAGGCAAAGGAAACTGATATACATTGTTCTTATTTAAAACTTTATTATGGAGAATTTCAAACATATTTCAAAGTAAATAGACTAGTATCCTGAACCACTGTGTACCAATACCCCAGCTTCAACAATTACCAACTCAGCCAATCTTGTTTTATCTACATCTTCATTGACTTATTCCCTTCTATTATTTTGGTGCAAATTATGTTTATTGTGTCATTTATTTCTTTATAATTGATGACGTTGAGATTTGGAAAGTTCAAGTAATTTTGGAAAAGTTAAGGTCTTCAGTCATTTTCTTTGATTCATTCATTCAAACAAACATATGTATGTATCTATGTGTCAGACACTGGCAAGTGATAAGTACTGAACCAGATGTACAGAATCTCTGCTTTCATATCTTCTCGGGGTAGAAAGATGAGTGGATCAGATGAGAAATAGTTGAACAAACACAATGAAGGAGAATTTTCAATAATGAGTAAGTGCTGAGAGGACAACAAAAGAGAGAATGCATAGAGATTGAGGTTTGGGTGGTGCTATGGCTTGCATGTATCCCCTCCAAAAGCATGTTTTGGAAACTTAATGCCCAGTGCAAATAGTGTTGGCAGGTGGGGCCTAATGGGTGGTGTTTAGGTCTTGAGGGTTCCAGTCTCATGAATGGATTCATGCTGATTATAAAAGGGCTTGAGGTTGTATCATCTTTGCTCTCTCTCTGGCCTTTCCCCATGGGATGACACAGCAAGAAGACCCTCACAGGATGTGGTCACTTGATTTTGGACTTCCTGGCCTCCACAACTGTGAGCCAAATAAATTACTGTTCTTTATAAATTACCCAGTCTTAGGTACTCCGCTATAGTGGAACAAACAGGACTAAGACAAGTAGTAAGGGAAGGTCTCTCAGAAGTGGGGCATTTGAGCAGAACTCAGTAAAGACAAGTGAGGCATGAGAAGATCTTAAAGCAGGAAATTTCAAACAAAGGGAACGAGTGCAGAGATTCCAAGGTGGGAATAAGCTAGAATATCTGAGAAAAAAAGAAGAACCAAGTGGCTGAAATGTGCTAAATGATAATTTTCAAAAAAGGGTAAAATCATGACTCATGCAGATTTAACATACACACTTGTTAAGGAATTAATTTAATTTAATTTATTCATCAATGAGAGATCATAGCAGATGTTATAAACGGTTCAAAAGAGAAGTCACAACAGCACAAATTTATATGGAGTTAAGGATATTAAAGTGAATGTGTAAACAGAGACAAACTAGTTTCTTCAGGTGGGGAGGAAAGGCCATTGAATTTCTAAAGAACAGTATATGTTTGCATATCTAGAGCTAAGAGTTATTTGGCATTGCCAAATTACAGAGCTGTAAAATAGTTTTCATAGAATCTGAACCAGGTAGCCTGGCAGAATGTCTTCTAGAGTCTAGATATTGTATAGTGTTCATGGAAGCACAAATTATTCCCTCCATTCTGATTGAGTAGGATGATAATAGGAGATGAGATAGAAGTAGTTAGGGCCCAGATCCTACATGGGCTCCAGACCCCCTTAACAACTTTCAATTTTGTTTGAAGGGTTCCAGGAAACCATAGGAGGGCTTCAAAGCCAAAGAGAAGCACCCTCTGCTTTACCCATCGGACAAGGTCCACTTTGGCTGCTGGGTGAAGATCAAACGGCTGTGGGGGATGGAATTAGTCAATGACTAAAGTGTATTATCAATATATAATTTTCAAAAAAGGGTAAAATCCTAATTCTCATACAAATATTTAAAGAAAACACTTGTTAAAGGTTTCATTGAATTCATTAATCAGTGAGGGAAACTGGCAGTTCACCTAGTGAGAGGCAAGGATGGCTTGCAAGTAGCAGTGAAGATGGAGAGAAGAGGGATTCAGGATCAGGTGTAGAATTAGAGCTGAAAGAACTGGTTCTTGTTTTACCTAGAGTCTTGTTGCTAACTGATACACAAAGATTAAAAAACCTTGAACCTCCAGAACTGGAAAAGGTGGGTGAGGAAGAGAAGACCTTAGCCTTGTGAAGAAGGTCAGGTGAATTAGCAAGAAAAAGCAGAGCTAGAGACTGCAGGCACCCAGTTTTGAGAAAGGGCGTGAAACAGAAGGCAAACGACACTGAGGCCTGAAATCTGCACCAAGTTAATGTACAATGTGCCATTGTGGCTAATGATAATCCTTATCTATACTGAACTGCTAGTCTGGAAACTCCCTCACACTTAATGTGAATAGTGAAGTTGGCTCTGCAGGGGAAATGGGACAAAAAGGTACCAGCCTGTAAGAGAAAGGGGTTATAGCACAGGTTACAATCCTCAAGGGTTCACCGGTAGGTGGAAATACAGCCCGTCACTCCTTGCTCATCACTACATCACCCCATGATCCGATAATTTACCCAGTATAAGTGGCAGCAGAAGGCCAATTATGGGAGACTTGTTTGGGGGCTGCCTGAGGGGACTTCCTCCATTACAGTTACTGTGTCCTTGTTTGACAGATGTGAAAATCAAGTCCTAGAAAGGCTAAAAGAACTGCCGAATGCCACAAAGAAGTGGCGTTGTCACTGGAAACCAGAGTCTCACTCTCACCACTACTCTTCTCACTGCACTGTACAGCCCTAGTTCTACTGTGCCAATTGGTTCAGAACAAGATCAAACTCAACTTTCTGTATCAGCACTATCCAAAAGCACTTTCTGCAATGATGGAAATGTATAATTATGCTGTCTGATACATTAGCTGATAGCCACATGGAGCAATTGAGCCCTTGAAATCTGTTAGTGAGACCAAGGAACTCAATTTTAATTTAATTTAAATGTAAATAGACACATGTGGCTGGCTAGTGGCTACTCTCTAGGACCACTCAGTTTTCTACTGTAGCAAACTGTACATTTCCTAACAGGGCTTCATTGTGGACATTTGTCAATTCCTTTTTGCTTGAAAACCTTTCCTAGGTTTCAACTCCTGGCGTTGAATAGTCCTCCCACCTCAGCCTGCCAAGTAGCTAGGATTACAGGCCTGAGCCACCACACCTGGCAACAAGAGTATGTTCTACAATAGCTACAAGTAGCTAAAATTTCTAGTATGCTTACTTTACACTAGCCAATAGGCTAAGCCCTCTACATACATTATCTTAATTAAGTTTTATAATGATCCAGTTTTGTTTTTCTCTTTATTTTATAGGTAAGAAAACTGCAGCTTAGTAAAATCTAGTGTGTTGCACTGAGTCACGTAGTTAATAACAAGTAGAGGAAGGATTTGTGTATAGTTCTCTGTGGTTCCAAACCCCATGCATGGTTCCATTCAAACTAATTCACTGCTTTTGATATGCAGAATCTTCCTGAGAGAGGTGGGAAAAATAAACTAGGTTTCTGCCCCAAAATAACTCCAAGGACAAAAAACAAACAAAAAACCCCAAACATACTTTTCTTCAAGTCGGTAGTTTAACACTCTTACAATAAAATAGTTCCTTGCAGTGAGCTGAGATCTGGCCACTGCACTCCAGCCTGGGCAACAGAGTGAGGCTCCGTCTCAAAAAAAAAAAAAATAGTTCCAACTTGCTAAGATTTTTTTTCATAATTCTGAAACCCAACTCACTTTTCTTTGCAATTCCTTTGCTGCAAATTGTTTTATTATTCTCACTTAACTGTCACAACAAAGCTTTGTAATAATAAAATTGCTTCAGCTAATTTTTTTTTTTTTTTTTTGAGACGTAGTCTTGCTCTGTCACCCAGACTGGAGTGCAGTGGCACCATCTTGGCTCACTGCAGCCTCCAAACCCTGGGTTCAAGTGATTCTCCTGACTCAGGCTCCTCAGTAGTTGGTACTACAAGTGCCCGCCACCACTGCTGGCTATTTTTGCGTTTTTAGTAGAGACAGGGATTCACCATGTTGACCAGCCTGGTCTCGAACTCCTGACCTCAGGTGAACCACGAGCCTCGGCCTCCCAGAGTGTTGGGATTACAGGCGTGAGCCACCGCACCCGGCCAGCTGCTTTTAATGAACTTTTCTTAATTTATGTTTTAAATTTTGGTGTAATACAACAAATAAAAGCCTTCCTTTCCTCTCTTAACATCAATTGCTTCTCCCAGAGGAAACACCAAAATAGCTAGGTATGTTAATCTCTAGACATTGATACATTTATAAACAGATGTACATTCTATATAGAGTTTTTAATCATTTGATTTATACAGATGAAATTATAGTATGCCTACTGCTCTGTTCCTTCACTTGTTCTTTCATCTCATCATGGATATCTCTCCATGGTGGTGTACATACAGCCATCTCATCCTTTTTAACAACCCCGGTTATTTTGCAAAGCAGAGTTTAAATGGTCATTATAATATATCATATTCTCCTTTCCCCCTGCTGGCTAAGCACTCACACCAGGCTCATAAAAAGAATGCTGGGTCTGAAGTTCTTTAAAATGAGCACTAGTCTATTTCCCCTTCTGATATAACTCTTGGAAAGTCATTTTTCTCTTGCATGTATTTCATTCTCTGGAGTGTTTCATTTATTCCTGCCTGAAGCTAATCTTCAGTGTAAAGGAAGCTTTTTTTTTGCCACCCATTATTCTGTTTAAAAACAAACAAACAACAACAACAAAAACAACTGGGGTTCCCAAAAGGATAGACCAGCAATATCTTCTAGCAAACTCCTTCAAAATGATCCTTTCTGCAACCACATTTGTCAATATGAGAATTATAAGGGGAACGGAGAATTTAATATGTGTTGGGACCTCCCTTCCTTCCAGCTGTGTGTGTAGGAGACTGTAATGAACAAGCCGATTAGTATTTAATGCATTAATCTGTACAATGCTCTCCTCAATAAAGCTTTAATTATTTAGATGGTCTTGAAGGCAGCCAATGTGCTTAATACACTGCGCAGGGAAACGTGCAAATCACCAGAGCAAGGGAAATTGCAAGTCAGAGGAAAATGGTCAGCTCCTAGTCAGAGTTGACCAAGTCCTCCACAACAAGACTAGATTTCCAGCTGGATCATTTCACGGGGCAGCAGCACCGAAGCACTTAGCTTGCATGTGCAAGGGGCTTTAAAAATCATGTACATCCTAAGCATTTAATTTTAAAGGTCTCCACGGGGGAGTGGCCTCTGTGAGCTTGACTAAACTGAAACGTTTTGGTTCAACAAGGAAGAGAGACAATGGGGAGGGGTCAGAAACCAAGCTTCTGGAAAGCCCTCCGGGTTCTGTCTTCAGGGACCAAACCGGCTGAGGCTTTCTGTCACGGTTCCAGAATGAATACCGTACACAACTAATTAAGAGTAGTCTCCAATAATTAACATCTGTGCAACCAGACAGCTTTGCCTCGGGACCATTTAGAAGCAAATCCAAAAGTGAATAGGACACAATCCGCAATGGTTTCTGCGGGAGATATGCACCCCCCACCTCAAGACACAATTCTGAGAAGCATTTCATGAGGCTCTTCAAAAGGTCCCAGGGACCTGCAATGGTCACCCAGAGCAGTGGCAGGTGACTCCCACTGGGCTTTACAGTGTCCCTGTCACCTACTATGTCTCTCTCCTGTCTCTCACTCCCTAGGATCACTTCCCACATCAACCATTTCACACACACACACACACACACACACACACACACACTGAATGGCACAGTTTGGAAGCAGATGATGCTTGACAGATTCTGCTTGGGAGGAGGTAAGGGAGAGGAGGTGTCAGAGAGGAGGGAAAAGATCTCCATAATTGATATCAAGAGAGTTGAAATTAAAGTTGGGATAGAGCAAAACAGAATGAATGAATTCAGGCTAAAGATCCACTGTGATATAAATCTTATACTTATCAGATTAGATTAATTAGAATGATGTACAGTTCCACACAGACTTAATTTTTATGTCATTCTGTTTTATCTTCCCTTTGTTTCAAAATTAGCCATACTTTTTTGTTTTCACAGAAACATACATAAAATATAAAACAAATATGTAAATATAAAATATATATAACACGAAAATAATGTTATAATATATATTTCTGCTTATGTGTGAAGAGAAAAGAAGTTGGTGTCTGTGGCTTTCTCTGATGTCAAAGTCAGAAAGTGGGTCCCCTACAGATAACACTTAAAAGAGGCTCATTTTTATATTACAAACTCTTGTATCTTTTCAATTTTGTATCATATGCATACATTACCTAAGCAAAAAAGAAAGTTCATTTTAAAAACATACTTTTGGCAGTAATAATCTAGGATTCCTCCTCTTCTAGCCCCCTCCCTAGCAATAGTTTGGTGTATATCCTTCTAGATCAATGGTTCTCAACCTGGCTGTGTATTGAAATCTGTGTGTGTGAATGTTTGTTTGTGTATAATTATACATATTATGTATGATCAATAGATACTTGTATATTGTTTGATGGTCTTCTTTTTTTTCTTTTTACTTCTTTTGGCTACAGAGTAGCCAATTTTAGGTTTGATTCTTGCTGAATCAATATTGCTAATTCTAAATTTGCCCTTTCCATAGTAATGCATAACAGGATAAATATATTTTCATATATATAATATATTTATCTCTCTTTACATATATATGTGTGATTGTGTATATGTATGTGTATATATTATATATATATATATTAGTAGTAAATAACTCAGATTGTTTCAAACTAATACAAGCCAAAGAAAGGATTTGAGAATACCAACATGTCTTATGGAAGTTAAAGGTAGCTGCTTAAATAAACACCAAATTCACAATGACCTGGCAAAGGAAATGTTTGTTTTTCAGTCATTTCACAGGTTAGTTGAGTCTTTGCCAGGTGACCTTCCACAAAGTCATTCAGGAACTTAGACTTCTTCTAGCTAATGGCTCCACTGTGCCTTAAATCTTCTGCTGGATCCTGTTCCCTGGCCAGTCAATGAACACAGAGAGAGAAGGCGCTGGGCCGGGCTGTGGGAGAATTAAGGTACCCCGTCTGGAAGCAGCACATCACTTCTGTCCATAGTCCATCAGCTGGGACTCAGTCACATGGCATTACTCAACTGCAGGGGAGGCTGGCAATGTGGTATAGCAATGTGCCCAGGGAGAAGAGGAGAGCATGGGTACTGGCAAGTTCCAGAAGCCCATCGTAAGCAGGAAGTGTAGGCTGGCCTAAACAAACACATGAGCAATGCTTAGCAACCCCAGCAACTAGGTCTTCTCTCATCCTCTCTCTCTGGTACTGCATCATGTGTCTTTGCTTCTCCCTGAACAACTAAATACATCATTCTTCTCTCCCCTCCCCCTTTCTCTTCCTCTCCCTCTCCAGGTACACTTAAGAGAATGTCTGCGGTTTATCCGCCAGACAGAGTGTCTACTCTCAAAATAAATGTCTAATTTTAGTCCTTCTGACACCACCTAAGAGTTCAGTTTGCTATGACAGCATGATAGGGATTTGGACTTAGTAGGGAAACGCTTCTTTGAGGAGTAACACTTAAGCTGAAATCTGATGAATGAGGAGGGAGAAGGGGGAAGGGTCAGGGTGGGGTGAGACAGGGGAATGTCTCAGAGAACCCCAGGCCGAAGAAACAGAATTCTTTACACTGGTTGCCAAGGACAGGTAAATGGTGCCACCCAGGCTGTATGTGGTGGTGTATACGGCAAGCAGAAACTTGTCGACCATCATGAGAATTTTCTATTCTTTCCCTCATGACAAGGAAAATTAATCCCTTGTCTTTAAATATTTACTTTTTAGAATAGAGACCACTCTAACTCTCAGGCTTTTTCTTAAAAAAAATGCTAGGGTAGTATAATCGATGGGGCAGAGAGGTTTTGGCTACTATGGTAATAGGGATTGTACTACACCTGTTTGGCTATCGTCATAGGCATTGGAAAACCCGGTCATGACCAGGCTATGTGATAATGTATGAAAACCACATAGCCCCCTCTTCTTCAGATTAGCTTATCCATGTCATCAGGAATATGTCACTAAGAGTTGAAAGTCTGGAAATTTTTTTATCATGTAAAATTGCCTGAAAATTGATAAATGCAGGCAAAGATTGAGCTGAAACATGCCAATTCTATTTATGCTAAGATTTAGTTTATAGTGTTTTATATAGCTAGCTACTCGTTGTTTAGCTAATTGAAACATTAGTGACATTGAATCTCTGTCTAACAATCACTACAACTCATATTTATTTGTTGTGGATGGAAAGTGAGTGGGCAGAAATGTGTTGTGAATGATGTGTTGGTGTGGCATTTCCCAAATTATGAAACATAACCTGAAATATTAAAACATCCTCTTAACAAGTGCAAAGTTAAATTTTAAAAAAAGTTCTACTACATGAGTGTCAATTTCTTTATGCTGATAGTAATACTACAAACTTAGTACAAAACTAAAGTGAAATGCTATCCAGGACTAAATAAACCCTAACTAACTTTAGACTATTTGGGCAAGTCTGCAACAAGGAAAATAGACATAACTATCAATATTTTTACAATTGGGAACTGAATTAACTATAAATATCTTATAAAATAAAAGAGCTTTAAATTATCATGAAAATTATTTTGTAATAGTCTTGCTCTTTGCTCTCTGACAATATTTTTTTTATGTGAAATCCCACCTGTAGTGTTCACTAGGTATCTTGTGTCCATAATTGGTGGGTTCTCGGTCTTGCTGACTTAAAGAATGAAGCCGCAAACCATCGTGGTGAGTGTTACAGCTCTTAAAGGTGGCATGTCTGGAGTTGTTTCTTCTGATGTTTGGGTGTGTTCCGAGTTTATTCCTTCTGGTGGGTTCGTGGTCTCACTGGCTTCGTGAGTGAAGCTGCAGACTTTCGCTGTGAATGTTACAGCTCATGAAGGCTGCATGAACCCAAAGAGTGAATAGCAGCAAGATTTACTGTAAAGAGCGAAAGAACAAAGCCTCCACACCGTGGAAAAGGACCCGACTGGGTTCCCACTGCTGGCTCAGGCAGCCTGCTTTTATTCCCTTATCTGACCCCACCCACATTCTGCTGATTGGTCCATTTTGACAGAGTGCTGATTGGTGCGTTTACATTCCCTGAGCTAGACACAGAGTGCTGATTGGTGCGTTTACAATTCTTTAGCTAGACAGAGTGATAGAAAAGTTCTCCAAGTCCCCACTAGGTTAGCTACATATGGAGTACTGATTGGTGTATTTACAAACCTTGAGCTAGTCACAGAGTACTGATTGGTGTATTTACAATCTCTTAGCTAGACATAAAGGTTCTCCAAGTCCCCACTAGACCCCAGAGCCCAGCTGGCTTCACATCGTGGATCCCGCACCAGGGCCGAAGGCGGAACTGCCCGCCAGTCCCGCGCGCCCTGCGCCCGCACTCCTCAGCCCTTGGGCCCAAGGTCGGGGGACCGGCTCCGCGACGCAGGGGGCGGCGCTAGTCGGGGAGGCTAGGGGCGTGCAGGAGCCCACGGCGGTGGGGCCGCGGTGGGGCCGGGGTGAGGCTCGGGCTTGGCGGGCTGCAGGTCCCGAGCCCTGCCCCGCGGTGAGGCAGCTGAGGCCGGGCGAGAATTCCAGCGCCGCGCCGGCGGGCCGGCACTGCTAGGAGACCCGGCGCAACCTCTGCAGCTGCTGGCCCCGGTGCTAAGCTCCGGCCGGCCGCTCTGAGTGTAGGGCCCGCCGAGCCCACGCCCACCCGGAACTCGCGCTGGCCCGCGAGCGCCGCCCGCAGCCCCGGTTCCCGCCCGCGCCTGTGTCTCCACACATCCCCGCAAGCAGAGGGAGCCGGCTCCGGCCTGGGCCAACCCAGAGAGGGCCTCCCACAGTGCGGTGGCGGGCTGAAGGGCTCCTCAAAAGCTGCCAGAGTGGACGCCGAGGCCGAGGAGGCGCCCCGAGGGCTGCTGGCATGTTGTCACCTCTCAATATGACCTTAGGTAATTTATTTAATCTTTCTGAGCCTCAGTTTTGTCATCTGTAAAATGTGTATCTTAATTGGGACAGATTCTATAAACTTGTTTTGAAGATTAATTGAGATACTTTAAAGCACTTAGCACAATTCCTAGCACTTAATAGAAGTCAGTATCCAATAAAAAGTAGTTATTATCTGTAGTAGAATTTTACTACAATCCTTCAGAAGTACAGCTTCCAAGTGTTCACTCAATAAAATATCATTTTGAAATACCACTAGATATTTGGAGGTAGATACACAAACAAATACAAATGTTATTGTTCCTATCTTTGAAAATTTATAGTGCTTTTGTAGGGAACAAGACTAAGTAAGGTTAAATACCCTATGAGGAAATAGGGGATTAATGATGAATTGATGTCATAGACCTGTGTTTCTTAATTTTAGACTTTGTTTAAAGAAAAGTGTTATCTCAGGCACTCAGGGTTAACTTAAATTTATTTTTACTATAATGCTATTTACATAGAGTATGCACAAAGATAAATGCATGTTATAAACTGCTTCTTGCTCTAAGGTACCTATGAAACAAAAGAAAATAAGGAAATTAAATACAAGCTACAAAATCATTAAAATTCAAATAAACAGCATTTATTTAACATATTTAATAATGTTGTTTCCTGAAACCAAATGGTGCTTTAGAGATTTTTGGTTTGGGAGGTAGCAGGTGTCAGACAGGGATTTCTGGTAAAGCTGGAATTTAAGATAGCAAAGGTGAGGAGGAATAATATGTGCAAGTTCTCCTTAGGAAGTAAGTTGGCTGCCTGGCAACGTGAGTAGGTGGTTTGTTAATTTTGATGAAAGGAAGGAAAAAATTAAGATAAGTGAAAAGTTGCAAAGTTAAAATTTCTTTCAAACTAGGGGATATCTGTGCTTGTTTAAAGTTGCAAAGAAGGAAACAACTGAGGAAAAACCAGGAAGGGAGAGTGTGTCAGTATCACTGTAGTACTGATCTTCTCATCTATCCTGCCCGTTCTGCTCCTGTTTCTCCCTTGACAAACTCCTTCTACCCCACTCCACCTTCTTCACTGTGATTGGTCTACGGAATGGTCTATGAGCTTAGTTTAGCCAATCACATTGTTTCTCCTGAGATTTTGAAACTGGAGCAGTGAACCAGAGTGTTAAAAGGAGTCTGACATTGTCATCTTATGGCGCCAAACCAGAGGAAAGAACCACAGCTTCTACTGCCAAGCTCTTTACCAGGTCTTGATTTTTCAACTCTTTTGGATAAATCAGTCTTTGCCTAACCTAGCCAGAATCACATTAAATGCAACCAAAAGAGCCTTAACTGATACATAAGAAGGGGGTTCTACATGTTGATGTAAAGACCCACACTTTTTGGGTGGGGGGGGGCACCTAAGGGAAGCATAAGGATGGGTGTTAGTCACAGATAGACAGATGAAGGGGTTCAGATTAAATGACCTCAAGCTTCTTAACAAAGTAAGAAGTTGGATTGTCTGCCAAGCATAAGGCAGTGGAATGTGATTATAAAAAGTGTTTAACATTTGAAGACATTTTAATCATCTTAGCTCATGGTACAGAATCTATGTAGTGAGAGATCTGACATTGTTCAGAAGATGTGTGACTAAACTAATTGCTAGTCATTGGAATTTAGGGTTAGAGGAAGGAAGAAATTGGATCTTATGTTTGTCAGGGAATGGGTAGAGACAATCTTAAACAGTATGGTAACAGAGCTAAGCATTATCTGGAGGAAAGGTGAGGGCAGAAGGCCCCCCTGCAGTAGCCCAACCAAAGTGAGAATTTGATAAGTTTTCAAATAACTCAGGATTACCAAGGGTTGCAGGAGTGAGGGAAATGGGGAAATACTGGTCCGAGAGTACAAATTTGCAGTTAAAGATGAATAGGTTCTGGATCCTAACGTACAGCATGGTGACTATGTTAATAATGTGTTGTGTACTTCAAATTTGCTACAATAGTGGATCTTGAGTATTCTCACCACACAAAAAAGTAACTATGTGAGGTAATAGATGTGTTAATTGGCTCGATTGTGATAACTGCACAATGCATACTGATGTCAAAGCATCATGTCATACATACATACACCTTAAATATATACAACTGTTGTATTTCATATACCTCAATAAAACTGAGGAAAAGGAATAATTAATGAATGGGGATTTATTCTTGGTTTTGGCTGAGTGGTATGTGATTAAATTTCTCTCCACAGTCTTTCATAGAAAAGCTTCTATAAGTGTCCCACCACGCTTTTCTGCTTGGAGTCAGTAGCCATTTATTTGTGCAGGGAAACCAGGGAAGGACAGATTGAAAGAGTTGGACAAGACGCAACTCTTATAGGGTTATGCAACCAATTTCTTGGGAACCAAGAAGAGACAATAAAATGTTTTCAAGTAAGAATCTGCAATAGAAAAAGTTGTTGGTGTCCGAGGACTTGCTCTGACAATTCTATGTTTTGAGGAACCTGCAATCAAAAGACAAAAGGCATACAAAAATGGAGGTGGTATAGATTCTGGCTATAAAAGACTAAAGAGGTCAACAAATCCTCTTTCCAGAAAACAACTGTAAAGTTGGACAGAATTGTCAAAAACAATCATTTCAGGGCCCTAGAAATCAACCAAACAGAAACAACGAATGGACAATCATATATTCGTGAAAGACTGCACAATTTCAGGTAAGAACTGTAGGAGTCTATGGCTTTCTTGCCTATGGCCACCCCCATACCACACCCTGAGTTGGTCGGTACAGTAGTTTTATCATACAGAATTAACCATGAAAGCTAGTAGCTTTGTTGGTGGAGGATACTAACTTGATTTAGAACAAAGCATGGAAAACCTGTTCCCAATGGCAAAGGAGAAAATCTTACAGCTATCTGAGCCTGTGATTGTGGTCCTGATTGGGATGAGTTGTAGATCAAAATATTAGTGAGAACTTTATAGGGAGACGAGTTAGCTATTGAAAAGCTTAATAAGCATTCCACAAGTCCCTGACTTTGTGGCAGCTTATATATTTGTAAAATTGATAACCAAGAGAGCTCAGTAGAAAGGAAATACTTGCGCAGACTTGAAAAATGCCCAAATTGTTAATGCTTTCCTGAAAGTATCACATTACCACCAGCTGAGAGTGGGAGCCTTATGGGCTCAAGGTGTTTGAGCACAAGCACCAATCAATCGTTGGTTGACCACTAGTTTATACAGATACAGACGAAAACATAAAAGTTGAAGAAAAACTGAGCAGAGACATTGCAGGCTGCAAATTGGGGTGACAATCTGGTTCTGTAGATTAAGTACAGGTAAGTTACTTAAAACAACAACAAATAAAAAAAAAATTACTTGAGGAGAGAATTGCCATAAAATGTCATCTAAAATATCCAGTTTTCAATAAAAAATTATGAGAGCTGGAAAAACAGGAGACTGGGATCTATATTCAAGGAAAAAACCTAGTCAATAGAAACTGCCTCTGTATGGACTCAGGTGTTGGATTTAAGAGAAAATACTTCAAAGAAGCTATTTTAAATATATTCAAGTAATTGGGGAAAAAAACATGTTTAAAGGACAATAGCAACAAAACATGATGGCCATGACTGAACAAATAGGGAATATTAATAAAGAAGTAGAATTTATTAAAAAGAGCCAAATGAAAATACTGAAGTTGAAAAATACAAGAATCAAAATGAACATTTCACAAGATGGGCTAGTTATTAGTAGAACTGAGATGACAAAAGAATCAGTGAACTTGAAGACAGATCAGTGGAACTGATTCAATATGAAGGATACAAAGAAAAAAAGATTAGAGAAAAAATTAACAACAGAACTACCATAGGAGCTAGCAATTCCACTTCTGAGTATATGTCCAAAGGTAATGAAATCAATATGTCAAAGAGATATCTGCACTCCCAATCTCATTATAGCATTATTCACAATAGTCAAGACATAGAATCAACCTAAGAGTCCATCAACAGATGAATGAAGAAATGTGGTGTATATACACAGTGGAATTGTGGAAGGTAAATACTGTATGATATCACTTATATGTGGAAAATAAAGTCAAACTCATAGAAGCAGAGAGTAGAAGAGTGGCTACCAGAGGGAGGGAGCAGCGAGAGGATGTGCTATTCTGGAGATGTTGATCAAAGGATACATAATTTCAGTTAGACAAAACAATAAGTTCAGGAGATCTATTGTACAATGTGGTGACTATAATTAATAATAATGTATTGTATACTTGAAAATTGCTAAGAGTGTAGATAAGAGAATAGAATCTAGCCACAAATAAAAATAATTAATACTCCATGATCAAATGGAATTTACTCCAGGAATGCAAGGTTGGTTTAACATTAGAGTGCAGTATGGGATCTGCAACCAGTTGGATTCAGCTTGATGAATACATTAGCTATCAGTGTTCTTGGTGGCAAGCAACAGTAACCAGTTCTGATGTACTTAGGCAAAGAAATTCACTGGACAGATAGGTAATTCACTGAATTAATAGGGCAGAATCAGGTATAGGAAACAGGCTCAAAACCCAAGGGAGGCCAGGCGTGGTGGCTCATGCCTGAAATCCCAGGACTTTGGGAGGCTGAGGCAGACGGATCATGAGGTCAAGATATGGAGACCATCCTGGCCAACTTGGTGAAACCCTGTCTCTACTAAAAATACAAAAATTAACTGGGTGTGGTGGTGTGCACCTTTGGTCCCAGCTACTTGGGAGGTCAAGGCAGGAGGATCGCTTGAACCCAGGAGGCAGAGGTTACAGTAAGCAGAGATCGCACCTCTGCACTACAGCCTGGTGACTGAGCAAGACTCTGTCTCAAAAAAACAGAAACAAAGCAAAACAAACAGAAAACCCTCAAGGGGATGTGTGTCCAGAACTACAGTCAAAATTAGACCACAGGATCAGTTTAGCCTGCTGCTTATAGCCTCCACTGATGTTAAAATTGGCTTAGATCCCCAAGTGCCTAAATTCTGCTGCTGCTTTCATAAGAGTCAATATTAACTGTCACATTACTGACTCCTGAGTCAAATGCCAGAGAGGAAGCTGTTGACTGGTTGCGATTAGGTCAGTGGACTGTGCTCTAGCCATTGTAGCAGTGTGAAGCCATTGAAGAGTGTGAAGACAGAAGTTCTCAAGACTTTGAACTAAAAACATTGAGGCAACAGAACCCATGCTTTGAAGTTTGACAAATGCGAAAGGAAGAAGCATCTTCCTCCACTTCTACACCAAAAAGGCTATTGGAATTGTTAGGAAAATAATGGCCATTCTATTTAAAAAGTTGAAAGCATTACACTCTATGCCCTTCCCTCACCTTCTTCCTTCCAGGGAAGATTGAGCAATTCTGTGAAATAGCATTTCACCTATGTATTTCTAGGGTCACAAAGACAATTTAAACAAAATGGTTTACAAAGATGTACTCTACTCCTTTGGGGCTAGTTTTGTATGACAATACTTATCACATAAGTTCTTGAGACATTAATGTTTACTGCTTTACTGCTAGAGAGAGGTCTGGTGCTGAATTCAATTTTTGCTACTTTGTACTTAGCCTTTTTCCACTATCCCCCTCTTTCCCCACCCTGATGCTTTTAGGATTTATACATTATTGAAAAAGAAAGTCTTCTAGGATGATTAAATTTTTAACTGATAACCCTGAACAGTGGTGACCCTGTCACAACTATACACACAGTGTTGTACAGTTTGGTTTGTTTCAGCTATAGAAAGTTTACTCAATTATCTTTTCCAGGATTACTTCCATTTAAAATATTCTGGCTCTTTCCTTTGGAGTACCTATTAATGATTAGGTATAATTTCCATTCCAAATCCATTGACTTGTCTTATTGTCTTTCTCCTTTACTGCCAAGACTAGAAGAGCATCTCAACTTCATCTTCTACATCAGTGATTTAATTCTCAGCAGTGACTATTTGTCTCTTTTTTTATCCTATATAAAAATTTTAATTCTGCCATTGCAATTTTGATTTTCCTATTATCGCTCCTTAGCCCATCAATCTCATTTTCATTCCATTTTATTTTCATTTCAATTTGATTCCCTTATGGCAGCTTTTTTGGTCATATAGAGGTCATATCTTTTTGCATTCAATTATGGACATCAAGCATTTTTCTGATTTTTCCCGTTTTTGTGCATAATCATTTTTGGAGGATAGCTCTGAATCTTTAGGGTAATACTTTTTTTTCCCTTTCTGTGCCATATTTCTTCACAGATTCCTGTTGAATTCCCCCCACCCTGTTCATTCATAGGGAAGAATGAGAGTCCATTTAATCTCTTGTTTGTTAATCAATATGGTGCAAGAATTGACAATCCATACTTTGTCCTCTTGGTTGCATGTGCTATTTATTAATATATGAGTGTTTTAAAGGAGGCTGTTTTTGTGTGTGAAGCACTCAAAAAAAAAAAACTACTAACCTAAGAGGTAGCCTTGGAAAATAATGTCGGGTGTATAGTTCCCATCTTTATTCTCAAGATCTTGCATAAATTCATTGAGTGCAGTTCTGTTGATCTGTTGTGATCTTACACTATTACCACTAGGTAGTATTTTATAAAATACATGAAAAATCTACAATTTCCAGCAAGTACCAGAGGCATGTCCTTTGTCCTCTCTTGTTATTCCTCTCAGCTTCCTGTCCATTTGATTTCTGGGAGCTTTGGTCTCTTATTAGATGTCAAAAAGAGACCGGCCTGGGGTGGGAGGGAGTGAGAATGAATGGGAGAAAGACAGCACCATGACGGCTTCAAAAATAAACACCTGTAGTATAGGGGACATATGTGTGATTTACAAGTAAGTCTAATCTGGTAGTTTGAAGGGGCCTGACAGATAAAGGCTCTTCCACTTCCTATTAGTCATTACAGTCAGTGGAAATGTATGAAACATACTAGCTCTAGGCTGACCATCAGCCCTAGTTTGGCTTATAGCTCTGGGGTTTCACCATGTATCATGGCTTCCTATGTATTTTAATGGAAAGTTGTGAGAGCGTGCATCAAAAGCTGCTGATCAGATGCTATTCTAAACCAGAAGCCACTGGGGAAAACGTTAACTGAGCACTTACCCAAATGATGATGAATGTCAAATTAGTGGAGTCTGAAAGCAGGAGATCTTATTGTGTAAAAGCAGAAGAATGATCTTTTCTCATTAAACAAGGGTCTCAGCTTCATAGCATCTAATGTTAGAGAAAAACTAAAATTCAATCTATCATGGTGCTTTTAACATGAAAGAAACCTTATTTTTGTTTTGTATTTTATTATGCTGCAGCTCTCCTATAAATTAGAAATAATCATGACACTGTGAGAATTTATTGACACCATAAATATGGTGAGATTATTTTATAACAGTGTTACTCAGTTCTCCTCTATAAATGCTTATCTTCCATATTTCTGATTCTCTAGAGGAGACAAAGCCTGACTCTAGCACCTCACATTTTAATGAATTTATTGGTAGATATATTTTTTAAATGGTCAACATTTCTTTCTTTGTCCATGAAATCATATAATAAACTCATAGACTATTCTTAATCACATAGTGTTTTTTTTATAGTCAAATGTTGCAATTCACAGATTAGTGTCCAATTTTCTTTGAACCTTTCATGATTTTAATAAAACCAGGAGACATAAACAGGTCCTGTGACAGGCAAAAAGACCCCTTTTTTTTTTCTGGGATTATGTGAAAGTGACTGGGTTGCACATACAATTAACATATGAGGTTTTTAAAGGAGGCTCTTTTTTATGTAAGAAGGAGTCTCCAAAAAGTACCCAGTGCCATTGTGAAAATAACAGCCTTTACACTTGTCAAGGGAAATAAAGAGGCACCAGGCTGCTATTTTTCAAATGATGCAGCATTGATTTAGTGTAGACTGCCACAGAACATTCTTCATAAACCTGCTATGTTAAAATGTAAATCCTTAATTCAGTAATTTTCCTCCAAGCTCCTCCCACCCTTGCTTTGGCTTTATTTCTCCAATTCTTTGTAGGAGATTAGAGGGCTCATTATTCTTGGGTCGGGAGGAAGTCAATGAATCATGAAGAAAAGGTTTTTATGAAGGCAAGTCACTATCTCATGTTCAATATGCATAAATAATAATAATTTATTGTCATGAATCAATGACCTGTTTTCTATTTATAGCTCTTATCCTGAGAAAAATTAAGTGCCACATAATTTCCATGTAAAAAGATCAATTTATGAGCCACTTGTCTATCAGAGGCGAGCCTCATTTGGAAGCAATGAGTATGCCAGTGAATTGCATTGTTTCTTTCTTTTGGAAACAATACAAGCTCAAACTTTTGACATCCACTCTTGCTCTTTGACAAAAAAGAGCAAATGGTTTCAAGAGTGAACACTAAGTAATTTATTGCAAAGCACAGTTGTTCTTGGCCACAGTATATTGGTTTGACTTTGTAGTGCTTCTAAAAAGGTATATATACATTTTCCCAAAGTGTGTATGTCCAACATTATGTGATGCCAGTGGCACAACTGATGACACTGATGACATGGTTTTTATTTAATGTTTTATAAAGCAATTTGCTTCTGGGTACTTTTAGAAGCTACAGCATCAATGTTGTCTGGTTAACTTTTTTGGTCAAATCTTTTGTCAACTAAGCGAAGGAAGGTTTTTTAAATTGAGGTATAATATGCATACAGCAACAGACACAAATTCTAAGCGGATAGCTTGGTAAATGTTTACATATGTCTATGGCCATTGTAACCACTATCCAGATCAAGATACAAGCATTTCCAGCCACTCAGAAGGCTCCTTCATGCCTCTTCCCAAGATGTAACCAATACTTTAATTGCTTTCACTAATCGTCTTTCTTATATCTGAACTTACAAATGGAATCTACAATATGAACTCTTATGTCTACCTTCCCATAGAAGCCAGTCATAAGAATGATTTCACTCAGTTGTTCTTTGGATTAGGCTAAATTGCTAGTTTCTCTGATTTTTTAAAGAGGTACAATAGCAGTGTCATTTTAGAAATAATACTTGCCTTTTCCTCATATGGTTTTGGGTGGAGTTTTGTCCTCTTTGGAGAAGGAACATTCATTCACTCATTTATTTATTCATTCACAGAATATGTATTAAACATCTACCATGTGCCATGGGAAGTGCTGGTGTAGCCAGGAAGATGAAGAAAAAAATGGACGTGGTAACCAACCCCATGGGTTTGCAGTCCAATGAGGGAGACAGAAAAAACACCAAGTAAATGTACAAGTGGTGGTCAGTGCCTTGGAGTAAAAGTAAAGGAGGTGGATATGATGAAACAGAGTTCTAACAGGAGTTATATTTCAGATGGGTTGTTCAGGGAGGGCCTCTAAGGAAGTGATATTTCAGTGGAAGCCTGGAGGGTGAGAAGATGACAGGTAGGTGGAGAGTTAGGGAAAGAACAATCAAAGCCAAAGAACAGCATGGGCACGCCTGAGGTTGAAGAGCATCTGTGTGGAGAAACCAAAAAGTCTGATATGCCCACTGGATAGTGAGGGAGGGAGAAGAGAGTAAGATGAAATTGGAGAATGGAGAAAGGCAGTAACCTAAAGGACTCTCCACAGTTTGTATGTGTAAACTTGACATTGATTTCAATCCTGAAGGTCTTGTGATCTGGAGTTCCCATTGGATTTTTGATTATATTGAGTCAGTGCATCAAGAGTACCTTGAGGCTGTTATTGGGGTGGGCCTCAAATGAGGACACAGAGATGCTGTACACATAGTGAGTATGTATGTATGTATAGAGACAGGATCTCATTCTGTTTTCTGGGCTTGAGTACAGTGGCACAATCATAGCTCACTGCAGCCTCCATCTCCTGGGCTCGTGCAGCTCTTCTGCCTTAACCTGTCGAGTAGCTGGGACTATAGGCATGTGCCACCATTCTTGGCTCGTTTTTTCATTTTTTGTAGAGATGGGGGTCTCACTATGTTACCCAGGCTGGTCTCAAACTCCTGGGTTCAAGTGATCCTTCCACTTTGGTCTCCCAAAGTGTTGAAATTGCAGGCAAGAGCCACCATGCCTGGTTCCAATATTGAATATTATGACTCTTATTTTGAGGTATCTAAAGGAAGAATTGATTTCAGACCCAAGTCAGCGGCATCACACTGGGATGGAATTTTGGAATTCTGATACCAATTCAAACTCTAGGATATCAATCCAGGTCCAAGTACTTTTTATTTTGAAGTAGTGGCCGACAAGTACTGACCTTGTTTGGAATTGTCAGAGCATGGTTCTAAAAAAGAAAAAAAAAAGTAGACAGACTTTGGGTTGATTTTATTGTTTCAAAATTCTCTGCAGAAAATGTGCCCTTTATGGCATATATCCAGGTTTCATGTACCTACTTTGATACGTCTATCTTCTGAAACATTAATCTTGGGAAAGTGTTATTTTAGCCACAAAAGTAGTTTAAAATTTAGAGGGTGAGGAGAAAGGACCCTTTATTATCCCCAATTCACAAATTCTGGAATTTCATGGTAAAAATATTTAATTAAATATAAAGGAAAATTATAAATTATCACTAAAATCAAATGAAATACTCATTCCACTTTTCATGAGATGGTAACGAGGTGGTATATGGTTTGTGTAAAATATTTATAAAAATTAATTGTGCTAGATAAAAAGTTTCGCTGCTAGTACTATGAGTGTTTTGAACCGTATGGTATTGCTTAGAGCAGCAGTTCTCAAACTTTTTGGTCTCAGGACTCCTTTGCATTCTAATATTGAGAACCCCCTCCAAAGGGCTTGCCATAGAAAATTCTGGAAATTGGCCAGGTGCAATGGCTTGCAGTTGTAATCCCAGCACTTTGGAAGGCTGAGCTGGGTGGATCACTGGAGGCCAGAAGTGCAAGACCAGCCTGAACAACATAGCAAATCCCATCTTTACTAAAAATAAAAAATGACCTGAGCATGGTGGCACATATCTGTAGTCTCAGCTACTAGGGAGGCTTGAGAATTCCATGAGCCTGGGAGGTGGAGGCTGCAGTGAGTTGAGATTGCAGCACTGCACTCCAACCTGGGTGAGACAGCAAGACTCTTTCTCAAAAAAAAAAAAATTCTGGAAATTACTATCTCATATTCCTTAGTCATACAGAAGCTCACATTCCATTAGACATCGGGGAAATGACATCATGACGATTCATGAAGCCTCTGGAAAACTCCACTGTACTCCATAAGAGAATAAGAAGAGGCAAATAATGAAAAGGGCTCTGATTTTTCAACTCCTCAGAAAGAGTCTTGGGGGACCCTAAAGGGTTCCCATATCAGACATTGAGAATTGCTGACATAGAGGTTGACAATATGAGTGTAAAGGTAAACTGAGGCTGGAACCGAACTGGGAACGAAGACACAAGGCAAATGGCAGTGAGAATAGCCTTTATTAGGACTCGCGGGCGAGGTTCCTCAGTCCAAAGGTGCGGGCCGAGGAAGTCACCCTGAGGGAGGAGAGTAGGGGCTTTTTATAGTCCGAGAGGTAGGGAAGCTGGTTGTATAAACAGGGCCTGGGGGGTCTTGAAACTACCAGGGCAGGAGTCGAGTAAGGGTCATGAGGAAGGGGTCTTTGGAAACTGTTAACGGAAACTGCTGTTTACGAACTTGTGGAATGCAGGTGAGCTGCAGGTCATGGGGGAGTGTGGTTGCCCAACCAGAACTCTGACGCATGTAAGTCTGCAGGTGTGTACGAGGGTGAAGGGAGTCTTTAACAAAAGGCCTGCTAGGCCAGGTAACACCGCCATGTTGGGTATAGATTCCTGCCTAACAATGAGCTTTAGAAAATGAAGTTTACCTCCCAGCTGCATCATTACTGGGATTCTCTGAAAGTGATACCTTTAGCTGTTAAATGGGCACAATAATAGTTACCTCACTAGTTTATGATGAGGGAAATATGGTAAATTATGGACAGTATATCAACTATGAATCTTTGGATTACACACAACAGAAAACCCGACCAAACTTAACCTTAAGAAAAAGGGGCACATTTCATGGCTCACTTTTCTTAAAAAGGCAAGAAGAGCTACTGTTTGATCTAGAGTTTGTGGGGTCATGAGGGATCTAGCTCTGTGTTTTGTCCTCCTCCGAGTCTCGCCTTTGTTCCCAGAATGACCTCCTTCATCACACAACAATGGCTGCAGAATTTCCAAGCCACCCACCCTCATACCACACCCTCCAGCTGAAGGGAACTTATCTCTTTTAGTGGCTTCCATGAAAGAGAGAGGCAGCTTCTTTTCCCAGTATCTGGATCCATGCTCATTTCCAAATGAATATGTTTAATTTACATATTTATTTCCATATCAATCACTATAGTGTGTTGGCGGGAGGGAGGAAGACATGCATTTATTTGAGGGCATTTGAAACTCATCCCCAGATCTAAGGGTGAAGTTGATCTTACCTAAACCTTGTGACTGCCAGTATGGAGTGCTGACTCCCCCAGAGGAAAATCGAATGGATTGGGTGCTAGAAAAGAGAGATAGAGTCTAGAAGAAGACAAACAGCCACATAGTATATAAATAATCTAGCGTATAATAGCTGTGCAGAAATGAAACCCATGCTGCTGGAATGCAGTGGTGCGATCTTGGCTCACTGCAACCTCTATCTCCCAGGTTCAGGTGATTCTCCTGCCTCAGCCTCCTGACTAGCTGGGATCATAGGCATGTGCCTTTCTCCCTCAATCTGAGAAATCCTTTCTCACTTCTGGGATCCCTTCCCTAGTGAACAGCATGAAACCTCTCTGACCATATAATTATGAGGGGTGACTGGCATGGGGGAGATACTTGACTCAATCCAACCAGCATGAAAACCTGGCTGCCACAGACTGTCAATCTCAATAAATATAATTTTATGCTGTGAGGCGTTTTGTAGTCTAATAGTGCTGAAACGGCCAAAGAGAATGACTCTAAAGGGAAATGAAAGCTGCACTAAAGAAGAACAAATAGCCTGTTGGTGGAGGGGGGAAATGTGAGTTCAGATGTTTCTGTATGCCAGGCTGAGATCCTGACAATTAAATGCTGAAGATGAAAATGCTGGAGTTCAACTTCCATAAATAATCCATGGCTCCAGGGAAGACCTGGACTCCTGATTTAAAGGAGGCCATATTTTCCAATCAGTATCACTCTTCAGAAAAATTCCTAGCTGAGTTGTTTTTCTTTAAAGCAGCATTCATTTTGGTCTGAAAATTTCAATCATTAAAAGGCGCACACTAGTGATTGACATTATTTTGACATGTCACCTGAATATCAGCACGAACTGTAAAACATTAGAGATATCAGAGTTAATATGATGTCTCTAAATATTATTATTTTTCCACAAGCATAAAGAGGAGTGTGAGGCCTTTTACCTGCTGTGTTTCTCTTTTCAAGTTTATTTTAGGAATTTTTATTGGTAACCCTTAACATTTTTTTCTTGCCAGCAGTTTTATTCAAAGTCTAGCACATTCTGTTTCACTTCTTCTTAAGAGAAGAAAGAAAATGCATTCAACAAGAGACTCAAATTTGGCTCGGTTGTAACTCTGCCTTCTTGTTTAATGACTCCTGCTCCCACTCTCCTTTACAATATGCATGATTCTATAGACAGCTGCACACAACTATTAAATTAGAAAATTTAAAAAGAATTAATCCAGCCATACATTGATTGGGTCAGCAAACTTATTGTAAATTTTTCTTTCTCTCTCTCTCTCTCTGTTTCTCTCTCTCTCTCTTTCTCTTTCTTTCTCTCTTTCTCTCTCTTTCTTTCTCTCTTTCTCTTTCTTTCTTTCTTGCCCTTCCTTCCTTCCTTCCTTCCTTCCTTCCTTCCTTCCTTCCTTCCTCCTCTCCTCTCCTCTCCTCTCCTCTCCTCTCCTCTCCTCTCCTCTCCTCTCTTCTTCTTTCTTTTCTTTTCTGTTCTTTTCTGTTCTTTTCTTTCTTTTCTTTTCTTTCTTGACAGAGTCTCGCTCTGCTGCCCAGGCTGCTGGAGTGCTGTGACGCAATCTTGGCTCACTGCAACCTCTGTCTCCCACGTTCAGGTGATTCTCCTGCCTAAGCCTCCTGAGTAGCTGGGATCATAGGCGTGTGCCACCATGCCTGGCTAATTTTTTTTTCATATTTTTAGTTGGGCGGGGGGGGGTTTCACCATGTTGGCCAGGCTAGTCTCAAGTTATCCACCCACCTCAGCCTCCCAAAGTGCTGGAATCACAGGCTTGAACCACAGTGCCTGTCCTATAACTGTTTTGGGACCAATGTTATAAGTATTTCATTTCATAATAGAAATTTGGAAAATATTGCATGGTTTAAATAAGACCTATTCATAATTCTACACAGTAGAAATGACCATTGATCTTACTAGACAGTGTTTAGTCCTGCTTTGTTCATGGAACATTATATCATTAAGATTTTATGAATTCAATAGAAAACACTTAAAAAATTAATGCACATAACTAGGGCACCAATTCCTTATCCTAAAAATGAACAATATAAGGGAAAGAATAAAGGATTTATCCTGTTTCTGTATAAATTATATTTCAGTATAATCAAATAGCCTTGATCAATTTGTGAAAATTGTTTATAGAAAGAATTCTAGCAAAAAATGTGGAAACAATAATATGATTTTTAAAATTAACATTTTGTGCTCCCTAATGAAAAAATACCATCAGGAGATAAAACAATTAGATAGAGGTTTTGATGGATCAGGCTTTTGCCCACCTGAACCTACTGATCACTGTTAGCCTACTAAGAATGGAACAACCAAACATGTGCCAAGATGTGATGCAATATGAAAAAAACAACACCCTTGAAAAATGTTCTTGTTTTAGAAAGGGAAATCCTGACCGGGTGCGATGGCTCACGCCTGTAATACCAGCACTTTGGGAGGCCAAGTCAGGTGGATCGTTTGAGGCCAGCGGTTCAAGACCAGTTTGAGCAACATGACAAAACCCTATCTCTACTAAGAATACAAAAGTGAGCTGGGCATGGGGGTGCACGTCTGTAATCCCAGCTACTTGGGAAACCGAGGTTGCAGTGAGCTGGAATCGCATCACTGCACTCCAGTTTGGGTGACAGAGCGAGACTCTAAATAGATAAATAAATAAACAAAAAGGGAAATCCACAACCACTAGACTGGCCAAAATTAAAATGACTGACATTACAAAATGTTGGTGAGGATGGGGATGTGGAGGAACTACAACTCTCATACCTTGTTGGTGGAAATGTAAGTGAATCAAACATTTTGGAGAACAGTTTGGCAGTTTGTTATAAAATGTAATGCATACTTACCATACAATCTAGCAGTTTCATTAGAAAGGGAAAGAAACATGTTCAAAGATCTGTTCACAAATGTTCATAACAGCTTTATCTGTAATAGCACAAAACTGAAAACAAACTAAATGCCCAAAACAAATAGTTTGTGGCATATTCATACAATGCCAACAATTGCCATTACTTGGCAATTAAAAGACTACTGATAGACACCATGGCTTAGATGAATCTCAAAAGCATTATCTTAGTGAAAGAAGCCAGATACAGAAGAGAATGTACAATATGGTTTCATTAAAAGAAATTCTAGGCCGAGTGCAGTGGCTCACACTGTAATCCCAGCACTTTGGGAGGCCGAGGCAGGCAGATCACTTGAGGTCAGGAGTTTGAGACCAGCCCGGCCAAAATGGTGAAACCTTGTCTCTACTGAAAATACAAAACTTAGCCAGGCATAGTGGTGCGAATCTGCAGTCTCAACTACTTGGGAGGATGAGGCAGGGGAATTGCTTGAACCCAGGAGGTGGAGGTTGCAGTGAGCTGAGACTGCCTCATGGCACTCCAGCCTGGGCAACAAAGTGAGACTCTGTCTAAAAAAAAAAAAAAAAAAAGAAAAGAAAAAAGTTCTAGAATTTTCCAGAAAACATAGAATACGCAACAGTTTGCACAGCTATCAGCAATATTTGCAAGTCCCCATCTTGGTACCCACATCATCATTGAGAATTATGGTTTCTAAAATGTGCTAATTTGATGGGTAAAAATGGTTTCTCCTTGTTTTAAAAATTGCATGCCTTTGTTTCATAGTAAAATTGAGTCTTTTTCATTTTCATAAGTTTTGTTTGTTTTTTCTTTTTGTTATTAACTTTTCTTCTTGGAAATTATTGTTCAGCTACATTTTTCTAATTTTCTATTGCCGCCATGTTTTTTTTTTCCTTATTGACTTATAAGAGTTCTGTATGGGTTAAGTATATAAACACTTAGTCATATTTATGGTATTTTTTTCTGTTTGCGTTTTTATTTATGTTTTGAAGAGCAGAGTCTTTTTCTGTTTGTTATAATGGTCAAATTTATTGTTCTCTTTCTTCAACATTTAGTCCATGCTTTTAACTCCACAGGCAGAAATACAATAATATTTGCTCAAACTTTTCTTATCATTTTTTATAATTTTATTTTATATACAAGTTTACATTAATCTGGGTTTACTCTGGTATTCGGTGTCAGGTTTGAATTTTCCTCATTCTTTTTTGTATGTCAACAAATTTCACAACACTTTGTTTTTTCTTTTTCTTTTTCTTGTTTAGATAGGATCTTGCTCTGTCACCCAGGCTGGAGTGCAGTGGCAAAAGTCCTAGCTCACTGTAGCCTCTAATTGCTGGCCTCAAGTGATCCTCCAGCCTCAGCCTTTCAAGTAACTAGGACCACAGGAGTGCACCACCATACCCAGCTTTTTTTTTTTTTTTTTTTTGAGAGATAAAGTAGGCTGGGTACAGTGTTTCATGCCGTAATCCCAGCACTTTGGGAGGACGAGGCGGGCGGATCACTTGAGGTCAGGAGTTTGGAGCCACTCTGGCCAACAAGGTGAAATCCCGTCTCTACTAAAAACACAAAAATTAGCCGGGCATGGTGGTAGGCACCTATAATCCCAGCTACTTGGGAGACTGAGGCAGGAGAATCGCTTGAACCAGGTAGGCAGAGGTTGAAGTAAGCCAAGATTGCAGTATTGGACTCCAGGCTGGGAGACAGAGTGAGACTCCATATCAAAAAAAATAATAATAATAAAAAAGAAAGAAAAGAAAAGAAAGGAGACAAAGTCTTGCTGTGTTGCCAGGCTAGTCTCAAGCTCTTGGCCTCAAGTATTCCGCTTGCCTTGGCCTCCCGAAGCATGGCATTACTGGTCATATTTAAATATTTAATGTGACTTCTATTTCTATCCACTTGTTTTTGAGAGTTTTTTGACTTTTATCATCCACTTAATTCTCCAAACACTTACTGACTTTGTTCTGTTTGCCAGATACTGTGCTAAGAAGTGGAGATAAAAATCTGGAAGGACAGACAGACAGCCTTTAATGTTTTATGTAGAAATGTGTGAGTGCCACAGCAGCAGAAAATAACTAAAATAGCTAATGCTTAGTGTTTCCCATGGCCCAGGCACTATGTAAGTGTTTTACATATATTAACACACTTAATCCTCAAAAAAATTATCTGAGCTAGGTTCTATTCTATTCTTTATGTTGAAAATTGGACACAAAGGGTAACTTGCCCAAGGCTGAACAACTAGTTAGCAGCAGAGCCCAGATTCAAAACTGGGTAGTTTAAAAAATTGAAACCCTCTTACTTTGCTAGTGGGAATGCAAAATATTGCAACTGCTATGGGAGGCAGTTTGACAGGTCCTCAAGAAGTTAAAGATAGAATTACCATATGACCCAGTAATTTCACTCCTAGGTATGCAACCAAAACTACTGAAAATATGCATTCAGATACTTGTACACAAATATTCGTAGCAGCATTGTTCACAATAGCCAAAAGGTGGAAGCAACTCAAATGTCCATCAGTCGATGAATACATGAACATAATATAGAACAACCACATAATGGAAGGTTTTTCAGCAAGCTTCTGCAAAAGTAATGTAGTACTCATACATGCTGCAGCATGCGTGAAACTTGAAAACATGCCAAGTGAAAGAGCCAGACACAAAAGCCAGTCACATATAGTTCCGTTTCTATCAAATATCTAGAAAAGGTAAATTCATGAAAACAAAAGACAGTTTAATGATTGTCAGGGAATAAGGGGAGGAGGGAATGAGAACTGACTTGTTAATGGGTATAGAATTGCCTTTGGGAGTATTGAAAATGTTTTGGAACTTGATAGAGCTGATTATTGCACAACATTGTGAATGTGTTAAGTGTCACTGAATTGTACACCTTAAAATGGTTAGTTTTATGTTATATGAGTTTTTCCTTAATGAAAAAGGGGGTTTGGTTTTCTTACTGAGTTTTTGCCTTTAACCACCCACTATACTGCTGTGTACAATACAGAGAAGTAAACCAAATCTTACCCAATCCTGAGGGTGAGGAATAGCTTTATAGAGGAGCTGATACATGAGCTGGATATGGAAGAATGTGTAGGGGCCCACCAAACAGATTGTGTGTGTGTGTGTGTGTGTGTGTGTGTCTATGAGAGAGAGAGAGAGAGAGAGAGAGAGAGAGGTGGGGATTCTAGATAGATAAAACAGCTTGTGAAAATTCATGGGTTCAAAACAGAGGAAGTGAAAGCAGTTTGGTGACAATGGAATATAGGGCTTTAGGGGAAAAGAGGGCAGGGTCAGGAATGAAGTTAAAGACTGATATTAATTTAACACATATTTATCAATTGCACATTTCCATAGGCCAAAGATTGGAAATTTCTAGAGATCTTTGTGGATAGCAACAAAAATTCATGTTGGCTTAGGATACTTATTATTACAATGGTGTCCAAATATATTTAACTGCTGAACTCCAGTATATAAAGATGTTTGCTTATGAATCTCTTATTGTAGTCTTTAAGTCACCTCTAGATAACTGAACATATTTTTTACACAGGTTTTCATTTACTTTTCATGCCGCTAAACACATAGCAATTTAATTTTTACTTACCTGTGGTACTCATTGACCATATCCCCTTGGTACTGAACATTTCTGGGCCTGCTGGCCCCTCAACTTCTAAATGCCAGTGGCTGAGTTTCCTTGTCTGTTTTTTGCCTTTGTCACAAGAACCCACACTTTCCCCGTGCAAAGCAGGTCAGAAATGCTAGGGAATTATAACTGTCAGAAGTAACCATCAACAAATGACTGATAGGAATTGATGGACACATACCCCCGCTCCCTCTCCCTCTGGATGGAATAACTCTAAGGTGCATGTTCAACAGTCTCCCAGAGTCCCGGACAGAATGAAGCTCCAGATGCTCACAGTAGTAACTTGCTTGATAATTCCCCCTTTATTTGCTTTATTTACTCCATTATCTTACTTCTCTGCTCCCCTGCTTGCCTTCAAATCTTTGTCTTACGGTTTGCTCTGGGAGAAACTCAAATAAAGATACAGCTTTTAGTCCAAAGTCATTTCCTCAGTAGCTAGTTAGGAAAAGAGAATCCACTTAGGTATTTCAAACACAGGAGATTTAATACAAGGGATTGGTTACCAAGAGAGAAGGAATGATACCTAGATTTCGGAAACTATTTTTCCCTCTGGCTGGAAACCAGTAGCCTACATTGGAGCACAAACAGACAAATAACACTCAGGGAAGTATTTTCTGACCCCTAGACAAGGTAAAAACAAAACAGAAAACCCAAGAACCTCCTATTGTCTACATTCATGGCACCCAGTTGCTTTAGTTTAACTCTTATTTCTGTGACAATTTGATTAATGTCTATCATCCTCTCTAGATTACAAATCCAAGAGGGATTTGTAATCCAGAGTACGAGCTCACTAAATATCTGTTTGAAGGAATGACTAAATAAGTGGCGTGCCAGAACAAGCTTGTACCAGCTCATGAAAGCCAGTTATGCAATTCTCTTTCTAACTCTATGTTCAGTGATGTCAGGTTGGTAGTTTAAAATTAGCCATTATGAGAGTATTTATACCACAGAAATCGGCAAACATTACAAATAGGAGCTTCTCTATTTGAATAATTCAGTTGTGAAACATTTACTGGTATACCACTAACTGAATCCTATCTAACAATGCAAGATAATACAATGTATCCATTTCCATAGCTCCGTGATTATGACTTTCATGAAATGTCTTAGCCTCTGTCTATATTTGTGCAAAGAGAGGAAGAAATTTTCAAGGAGTTTTCTCGTAGGCATGGTTGGCTCACGTACCTTCAAGGACATCTGGTGTAGACTTTTCCTATTTCATGATTTAGCAAATAGAAAGAAGAATCAGAAAGAGCAAGTTAGATTGGCAACATGGTCATCCCTTCCAGCATTCATGTACACGTGCAGTTCTGACCCCTCAACCTGCTCAGCAAATGCAAGATGCAGAGATCCCTCCGACCAAGCTGTCTTTCAAACCTCTGCCACCCTAGGTGCTTGCTTCTCCAGATTCAATATTTTAATATGGGCATATTTCTGTACATAGGAAAGTAAACGCTTTTCATAGCATGCCCAGGTTCTACCCTGTAACCTTATCTAAGCACCTACAAATACTGCATAGAAAGTTGTAGCTTCACCTACTAGAAGATTGAAATTACTTTTATGGAAAAGGGAGGTTTGTGAGCATCTGAACATCTCCCAAGACTGCTCTTTGAACAAGTCAGTGCAATTAGGTTGTAGAAAACTATACTAGGATGCAAGAAAAATGGTTTAATGTATATTGAATTTAAAAGTAGCATCTTTTAAAATGTTTCCTATCATTTCATTTCTTATTATTTTCATGTTTGCATACCTGGCGCAAAAGCAATGATGGGCCAGACTGCTGGGTCTCTGTGGGAAACAAGACAAAGACACCCAACTGTCCTAGTAACCATGATACTCTTCCCTGCCACACATTTACAGGTACAAATAATAGTAATACAAAATAAAAATAATATGATTATTCCACTGAAGAGGGTCTTTGATGCAGCAAATTATTAGCTTTATTAAGCATCAATCCTCAATTTTCTGTGTGACAAAGTGAGAAGTACGTATGAAGCGTTTTTGCTAACTTTTGAAGTACTGTAGTTGTCTTGAGGAAAAGCACTTGTGCAATTGTTTGAGTTGTGAGCTAAACTAACTGCTTTTTTGTGTGTGACATGATCTCTTTCATAAAACTACTTTTCATGGGATTGTTATTCAATCTGGGACATTTGTTAGACCATTTTCTTGAAAATGAGTAAAGTGAAACTGTTACTACAGAGAAAACAACGGACAGTATTTATTGCCAATAATAAAAATCAAGCTTTCCGGTGAAAATGTTAATGTTGGAAATTTTTATAAGTACTACTGTTAGCTTGACACTATGAGTTTGACACCGTGAGTTTTTCCAATGAGATTGGTGGTAATATTAACATATGTGTTTTTTGGTATTTTAATGAAATGTGCAGTATTTAGAAGATCAGCACAATTCAATAAACCAACAGTTTCCAAATGATTGACTAGATGGTGTTACAAAATCATATGTGGCTAAAAGATCCATTTAAAGTAAAAGACGAATGGATTTTAGTGACACAGAATACAAAAAGGTCATTGATAAGATTCCACATTGAACCTAGCCTTTAATAAACTACCACTTGTCTTCCCATAATGATGGCAGAGTGAGAGCAAGCCCAGTAGCCCACAACCACCATGTTTGCATCATGCCTCCTAAAACTCCATTGACACAATGAATCACACAGCAGAGCCCCAAGTCACAGGGTGGGTGTGAGTGCTACAGAGTTACACAGCAAAGGGCATAGAAACAGGGTAGGGTGATGAACCTAGGCCATTTTTGCAATCAACCAGAGCTATAATGATGACTATGGAGTCTCTCATTCTGTGCTGGGTGGTTTGCATCAATTAGGCCAAATCCTGAAAATAACCCTAAAATGTGGTGATTTGTGTAACTAAAAGTTCTTGATTGCAAATGACCAGAATCCTCACACAAACTAGTTGAAGCACAAGTGAATTTATGGGTTTACTTTACTGGAGGTGAACCAGTTAAGGTTGCTAAGCATATCTGAGTCATGGGATGGCTGAATCTAGGGTCTCTTGTGAAGTTTTTGATGCTTTCTCTCCATAGCATTCAGCTTTAGTTTTGTCTGTATGTTAGATCTTTTCTGCGGATGACATGTTCTCTGAAGCCCCGAGAGTTGCTCTCAGCAATTCGAGGTTTACATAGTCCTCTCAGTTTGCAGTCCCAGAGAAAGATGGGGCGTCTTTCCCAATGGATTTGTTCACAAAGTACATTGGTGGCTCTCCATGACCTGGAAATGGTTATAAGTCGATATTTGTAAAGGAGTCCTAAAGCCAAGAGGTTGGAGAACTGCAGAACTAGATCATCACTAACATTCCTTCCGGTTCTAAAATTCTAAAATTATTCTGGTATCATTTGTTATCTCCTGGTTGAATTGTGGTAGATTTTACATTTGGAAATAGTAGAATCTGAATCATTATGGCATATTTTATTTATTATGTTACATAAAATGCTCCCCACATGAGGTGCTATGTACTCTTGGAAGCAGGCTGCAGTAGGAGATAACACTGCTGAGACTTCTTCTAACCTTAACCATGTTCATAAAGAAGAAATAGCAAGACCAAAAAATTTATCTTCCGATGGAATTGTATGGCCAATAGGATTACATTTTGTATAGAAATTCTTAATTCACCAATTTTTTATATATCTCTCTAATTTATCTGTCCCAAAAGGAAATCTAGCTTAAGGAAGCTAAATACACAGGTTCAATTTTGGGGCCAAATTCAGCCAACGGGAGCAGCTGCCAGAATTGCCAGACTGTGAAGGATCTTGAGGCCAGAGAAATCTGTGTTGAAATCAGAGATGTGTGCCATCCTTAATTTAGCTTGCCTTTGCCTTCAAGATCTAACTAAAAAACCAGACATGTTTTATATGCCTATAAGAAACATCGTTGGAAGGGGGTCTAAGTATTTTGTGAGTCACACAGAAGGAACTACACAAAAGATAATTTGATAGTTTAAGCAGAAATAAGCAGCACTTATTGAACTAGCTTTTTAAAGTAAACGAAAAAGCCACAAATATCTTGTTCATCCGTTCAATAGACATTTATTAGAAGCTTCCCTTAGTCAGGTACTATGCCAGGTTCTGGAGAAGCCAAGATTTCTAAAATTTGCTCCATTGTCCCCTGATATCATACAGTCTAAGCTCAAACAGCCTAAAATGTTCTGTTTTTTTTTTTTTTTTTTTTTTTTATTTCGGTAAAAGGGACAACCCTGGTGTTAGGTAAGTTTTTATGGGCATGTTTTAGGTTATTACTGCTAAGCAATGAACCTGACCCAACGGAATCAATATTATGGAATTGTCTAACCCAAAAGCAACATTTTAACACCCATAGTAGCTTTCTGTTCCAAGACTCTGCATAGTTTTGGCACAGGCTCTGAAGGAAATTGTGTGTATACTTTCAATTACCTTTATAGGTACAAATTATCCTTTGCTGCTTTCTCTAATGAGAATATGACTTATGTTTCCTTGCCTAAAATGAGACCCATTATACTCTATAGTAAACATGTGGCTGGATGGGTTAACATTAGCTCTTAAGCTCTGACAGCTTTTATTCTTCTGTTTTGACATGTCTCACGGCTGCACGTTACAAACAGAAGGAATACCCGTGGTAGTCTTCACACCACTCATGCAGTATGTGATGGGTGGTTTCTACACTGTAATTAATATTTTGGATCCTCACTCATTAATTTGGCAGAGAAAAAATAGTAACCCATATTTGACAGTTGCGATCTGACTAGCCAACCTAATTATGCTGGAAGGGAATAACCGGTGACATTGTTCATGATGAAGTCTTTACCTCTCAAGTCGTGGTTGTTGTGTGGCATGCATATCTCTCCTTTGTAGTGGTCTTGCAGAATCTCATTGCAAAATCCTAAAAATGCACAATAAACGGTTTCCAGAATGTTCTCCTTTGAGCCAGCTGTGTTTAACTTGGTAGCACTGTTCAGCTATCACAGGGACAGGCATATAAGTAAGCAGCAGGAAAGAGAACAATCCACTGGAATAACAAAGAACTTTGACCCTTGAATTTCTGCTAAAACTTCCCCAGTGGTCTTTGTGTCTGGGAGGCTACGCGCTTAGAGGAAAGATCACGGGCTTTGCAATTAAGCAGATGTGGATTCAAATCCTGGTTCCTCATTTACTGTGTGCTCTCAGGCAGGATTATTAACCTGCATAAGACTAGTTCGTCATCTATAAAATTGTGGTAGTGATGCTTATCTCTTAGTCATAAAGGTTTAATAAAATACTAAATATTCTATGCTTAGCATCAAGCTGGTGCTCAGTTCATGTTTTTTCCTTCCTCTTGGATCTAAACCATCTTGCAGAACTTCCATATTAAGGGACATTTTTATCAACTCCCCAACCTTTTATTGTTTTTTCAATATCTTAAATAACCAAAGGCTGGTAAATTTTTTTTTCACACAAGTGCAGGGTGTAACATGGAAACGGAACATTTCCCTATTATTTTTAACTTTATTAAGTTTAACATTATATCTACGATGATTGTTTTTCCTCTCTCTTGCCACTCTGCTCTTTTAAATAGACAAGCACTCAAGAAATAGCTGTTTATTTCTCAGTTTTTCTGCCAGTGGGGTGACTTATTCTGTGCTCAATTGAGACTGAAAAGAACGAATATTTGTTATTCCTTCCACCCATTTTGTAAGACTCATCTGTCTTCTGGTCACTGACTCCAGCTGCTGCTATGATCCATTGCTGGACAGAGCGGCAGACGTTTTAGAACCCACAGAGGACATGAAGACCATTAATTCTTTTCTTCTAATTCTTTCACATAGCCATGGCCAATTTTACTCTGGCAGAACGTGGTGTTGGTGGGATGGGCCATGTGGTGTTTCTCTGACAGGGGGCCACCAACTGTCAGCTCTGGCTGGTGCTCATCTCTCAGAAAGGCCAAAAGAGTCATTTCTGACAAAGGCTCTGGGGATGTCTATTCTTCATGGACATTGCGTGTCCAAGTTTCTCCTTAGTCTAAGCAACAGAAATTTCTTCCTCTGTTTTCCCCAAATAAGCTAAGCTCCAAAGTATCTCAAGACTCAAGAGAGATTACTGTAGCTGGATGTGACCAGTGGCCACTCTGAGGAGGAGAGGGAGGGGAAAGAGGATGGCTTCTAAAGTGTGTCAGCAGCCAATGGGAACATGAAGGTGGCTCAGGTGCATTCAACAGCAATTCGTCTTGGTCTCCTTCACTGAGTATTAGGGTCGGTGGGTGGGGGAGGGGGATTTTCCTGGTACCCGTGGCACATAGGAACATAACCTAAAACTCCTTAAATTGTCTTATCAGTTGGTCATGTTTCAGCAAAAATAATTCTTAAGTTGTGCAATTAGTTGTTTATATTTTGGCAAAAGGAATCCATGGGAGAAATAAAAAGAAACTGTCCCGAAGGACTTTTATTTCTCTCCCCTTACTGAGTTGGAAAGTAGGGTATTTAAAAGTTTCTTATATTTTAATAAGCATAAATTTGTTTTTCAAATGCTGATTGGGCTTCAGAAAATGTGTATTATTACTGCTATAGGCAAGCAGCTCTGTGTAGTAGAAAGAGTGCAGACTTTAAAGCCAGAAAGATTATGGTTCAAATTGTGGTTCTTGGCCATTTACTTTGTTGCTTGTTGCCTTGGCAAATCCTTCCACCTCTCAGATTCTATTTCTTAAGATTCTGTTTCTTCATCTACAAAATGGTGACAACAGTATTCAAGTGATTTACATCATTTGCATATATTATCCAGGGTCCTTTCCTTTGGGTATCAACTCCACCCACTTTTCATAAAACTCAGAAAGAGTTAACCCCATGATGGGTTGAAAGATGACCTGATCTTGGCCAGAGTCCTCATCTTCCTGACCATGGACATTAGTTCAGGAATAGACATATGATCCAGGCCAGGCCAATGAAAATCTGCCAAGTGACTTTTCTCCACAATCCATGGGGAAAATGCCTTCTGTTCTGAGATAACAAGTAGGATGATCAACTCATTCATATCTGCCAGGGGTTTTCTTGGTTTTAGCACTGACTGTCCCCCCATCTCAGGAAATTTCTCAATCCTAGGATTGTTGGTCATGATATTGTTTGGCTGTGTCCCCACCCAAATCTCATCTTCAATTTTAACTCCCACAATTCCCATGTGTCCTGGGAGGGTCCCAATAAGAGGTAATTGAATTATGGGGGTGGATCTTATTTGTGCTGTTCTTGAAATAGTGAATAAGTCTCACAACATCTGATGGTTTTAAAAAGAGGAGTTCCCTTGCACAAGCTCCTTCTCTCTTTGCCTGCCACCACCTGTGTAAGACATGACTTGCTCCTCCTTGCCTTCTGCCATGATTGTGGGGCTCCCAGCCATGTGGAAGTGTAAGTTCATTAAACCTCTTTTTCTTCCCAGTCTTGGGTATGTCTTTATCAGCAGTGTGAAAACAGACTAATATAGTAAATTGGAACTAGTAGAGTGGGGTGCTGCTGGAAAGATATCCAAAAATGTGGAAGCAACTTTGGAAGTGGGTAACAGGCAGAGGTTGAAACAGTTTGGAGAGCTCAGAAGAAGATAGGAAAATGTGGGAAAGTTTGGAACTCCCTAGAAACTTGTTGAATGACTTTGACCAAAATGCTGATAATGATATGGGCAATGAAATCCAGGCTGAGGTGGTCTCAGATGGACATAAGGAACTTGTTGGGAACTGGAGCAAAGGAGAGTCTTGTTATGTTTTAGCGCAGCATTTTGCCCCTGCCCTAGAGACCTGTGGAACTTTGGACTTTAGAGAGATGATTTAGGGTATCTGGTGGAAGAAATTCGTAAGCAGGAAAGCATTCAAGAGGTGACTTGGGTGCTGCTAAAGGCAGTTATAAAAGGGAAACAGAGCATAAAAGTTCAGAAAATTTGCAGCCTGACAACATGATAGAAAAGAAAAGTTCTGTTTCTGAGGAGAAATTCAAGCTGTCGGCAGAAATTTGCATAAGTAAAAAGGAGGCAATGTGAATCCCCAAGACAATGGGGAAAATGTCTCCAGGGCATGTCAGAAGTCTTCACGGCAGCCCCTCCCATCATAGACCTGGAGGTCTAGGAGGAAAAAGTGGTTTTGTTGACTGTGCTGTGTACAGCCAAAGGACTTGGTCCCTGTGCTACGTGCAGCCAAGGGACTTGGTGCCCTGCGTCCCAGCCACTCCAGCTGAAAGGGACCAATGTAGAGCTTGCGCCATGGCTTCAGAGGATGCAAGCCCTAAACTTTGGCAGCTTCCACGTAGTGTTGAGCATGTGAGTGCACGGAAGTCAAGAATTGGGGTTTTGGAACCCCCACCTAGATTTCAGAAGATGTATGGAAATGCCTGGATACCCAGGCAGAAGTTTGCTGCAGGGACAGGGCCCTCATGGAGAATCTCTGCTAGGGCAATGTGGAAGGGCAATGTGGGGTTGGAGCCCCCACACAGAGTTCCTACTGGGGCACTGCCTAGTGGAGCTGTTAGAAGAGGGCATTGTCCTCTAGACCCCAGAATGGTAGATCCACTGACAGCTTGTACTGTGTGCTTGGAAAAGCCTCAGATATTCAATGCTAGCCTGTGAAGGCAGCTAAGAGGGAGGCTGTACCCTGCAAAGCCACAGGGGTGGAGCTGCCCAAGACCATAGGAACCCACCTCTTGCATCAGCATGATCTGGATGTGGGACGTGGAGTCAAAGATGATCATTTCGAAGCTTTAAAATTTGACTACCCCACTGGATTTTGGACTTGCATGGGTCCTGTAGCCCCTTTATTTTGGCCAACTGTTCCCATTTGGAATGGCTGAATTTACCCAACACCTGTACTCCTATTGTATGTAGGAAGTAACTAACTTGTTTTTTATTTTAGAAGTTCATAGGTGGAAGGGACTTGCCTTGTCTCAGATGAGACTTTGGATTCTGGACTTTAGAGTTAATGCTGAAATGAGTTAAGACTTTGGGAAACTGTTGGGAAGGCATGATTGGTTTTGAAATGTGAGGACATGAGATTTGGGAGGGGCCAGGGATGAAGAGATATAGTTTGGCTGCGTCCCCATCCAAATCTCATCTTGAATTGTAACTCCCACAATTCCTATGTGTCATGGGAGGGACCCAGTGGGAGGTAATTGAATCATGGGGGCAGGTCTTTCTCATGCTGTTCTTGTGATAGTGAATAAGTCTCATGAGATCTGATGGTTCTAAAAAGAGGAGTTTCCCTGCACAAGTTCTTTACCCATTACCATCCATGTAAGACATGACTTGCTCCTCCTTGCCTTCTGCCAAAATTGTGAGGCCTCCCCAGCCATGTGGAAGTGTAAGTCCATTAAGCCTCTTTTTTTTTTTCCCTCCGGCCTTGGGTATGTCTTTATTAGCAGTGTGAAAACAGACTAATACAGTCACCTTCATTGCAAGCTGTGAGAATAATTTAAACCTGGAGTTGCTTTTAGGGGCTTTGTGGAAAATGTTATCTCCAGAATGGATCTGTCACACAGGGGAAACAAAATTGAGACATGGATTGACACAGAACATTGAAGATCCCATTTGGGTTCCTATATCCAGCCATGCTGTAACTCGGACATGTTAAGTAACCTTTCCTGGTTTACTTCCCAATTAAATAGACTTTTGCTTGACATTTGTTTGTATGGGCACTCTGTCATTTGCAGTCAAGAATCCTTATTATCACAGCACTGGGT
Organism: Piliocolobus tephrosceles; assembly: GCF_002776525.5. Classification (NCBI taxonomy): domain Eukaryota; kingdom Metazoa; phylum Chordata; class Mammalia; order Primates; family Cercopithecidae; genus Piliocolobus; species Piliocolobus tephrosceles. The sequence continues at coordinate 66,739,192 of NC_045435.1, read as the reverse complement.
TATTGTCAAGATGTAACCTGCTTTATGCAAAGCTTCTAGCCCAAAGAGAAGCTCCAAGATCATCATCATAGCTCTGGTTAATGGCAAAAGTGGTCTCAACTTGGCATGCCTCATGCCTCCCTGTATCCATGCATGTACAGCATGGATACATTGTAGTGACTTTCTACTCTGATTTATTTCTTTTGTGTAATGGGATGTTAGCAAACATGATGATTGAGAGACTGAATTTGCTCCGGCTGGCTCCATCTTCCATCACCATGAGAAGGAAGTGCCTAGGCTAGTCTGTTGGCGATTGAAACCCACAGAGCAGGACTGATCAGCTAACAGTGAGCAGAACGCTACTGTCAAAAGATAAAATGACAACAAATTTAGTTATAGATCTAATTGGCTTTTATTTGAGATTCATGAATCCAGATGGCAGAAGAAGAGCTCTCAATGGGCTGTGGCAGAACAATGGTTTTTGTAAGATGAGGACAAGGAAACAGAACAATAGAAAGAAACCTGATTGACTGACATCAGGTTACTTGTGGTTATTTTTTGTTAAGGGTTAAAGCAGAGGGGGCTTCCTTAGTTACAATGTAAAATGTATTCCTCACTGTGAGTCATGGTGAAAAAGCTGTAAAGCCACTACAAAAAAATTAGCTATTCCTGCTGTTATTTCTAAATGTTATTAATAAGCTAAATTTTGTCTATGGTAAGTTAATTTCTCTCCCGTTCCTCACCCACTCACCACTGGTTCTTACTCCAGTAATTAAAGAAAGATTTCCTGACTTCACTGCCACAGAAATGGTAGTGTTCTCACAGTCTTGTTGGAGCTGTCATATTTCAGATGTATATGGCCTTTGGAACCTGCTTTTTATCCTTTGAAGAGACAGGAAATCTTGTCTTTTTTTGATCCCAGAAGATTCCTTTGCATTGAGTGAATATTCTCCAATACACCCAGTCAGATCCACAAACACAAGCCAGGCAGGGTAACTCCACCCTAGAAAGACCAGCTATGAGCTGGGGATTTGGACTTTTAAATTGAATTGAAGTTTTTTGGTTGCATTTACCCTGAGAGACCTGTGGTGGCTTAAACATGATAATCCATCAGGAAGCTCTGTAACCAAAATTTATATACAGTTGTCCACACACTAAGGGGGTCATTAAAATCAGTGTTGTAATTGATGGGTAATGAAGGGCCATTTCTGCACTTGATTTTGTCCATTTACTCTCTGTTAAATAGTGCCAACCAAGCAGAAAAGATAGGAAAAGATGTGAAAGGTAAATTATAACATAAATAATTGTCTACAGTCTTGGTGTCTGCTACTCCCTGGACCCCGTAGCCAGCACTTTTTGTTTTGTTGATACTGAATCTTCTTGTATAGCTGGGCCTATTTGATAACTATATTTGTAAGTTCCATTTAGACCGGTATAATGCATATATGATAGAAAATTTAGAATATTGTCAGGATGATGTCTGCTTATGGCATCTTCTTGTGGAAAGCAGTCAGGAAACTAAATTAAAGGAAATTGCCCTTCCTCCTGTGAGAAACTGTTTTGACATTTACACTGACAGTTACATAATGAAACCCTGGTGTTTTGGTGATGATCTGGGTGGTACCCGGCTCTGCAAGCACTTCAGCTGTGATTACCTAAGAGGATTATTCCTCCTGCTCTCCTCTGTGTGATAATGAGATTGTCTTCCATTCCAGTGCACAGCTTCTATTGGTTTCTCAACTTTCACAAGAGGATGCTGAAAGGCTCTACCCCTAGTTGGGTTTCCCCTGAGTCCTTTGAGTCTGAATCTGCCCAGAAGTGGAACAGTTGCTTTCTAATCCAGCAGTTAGAATCTCGTTTAGTATTGTCCTTCTGCTTTCTAAAAAGTGGAACTGTGTTTCATGCAGGGGTTAAGAAAAGTTTTGTAAAGTCAAACTCCCCTTGAAAAATCCCTGAAGTTGATTATTATAAAGTACATTGTTTTTATATCCATTATTAAGACCAACAGACAGTTTTTCTTCCAACCCTGAAACAGATGGCTGGTTCTGTGGTTGACACCAGATGAAGTAGTTGGCTTGCATCAAAGGACCATGTTGTTTGAGAAATACATTGTTTTATACAACAGAAATCACACCTCAGGACAACAAGATTCTCACTCTCTGAGGGGAACGAGGGAAGTGAACCCAACTGAAGGACACAGCTTTGTGTCCACCTACCTCAGGCTTATTATTGTGATGTGCATATCAATTTAGTGAATTGCTCACTGTTTTAACATTGTTTACTTTCTGTCTCATCTTTCTCTGGTCCAGTGGAGCCACAAGACTCCACTGGCATAGAAATTTTGGCAGCCTACTTGAGAATTAGAAAACTCAAAACAGCATGAAACAAGTACAGACAATTACAACACTGTCACTTCTACAGCACAACCTCATCTTACAGTGTCTAAACAAGTCTCCAGTTAGCATGCTTCTTACTTTATCATCCCTCTATCATATTGCAGTTTGGATGAGACTGTCATCAGCCCTAACTGTGCTCTCTTATATGTTCAAGAAACAAATTTCTCACTTTTATCCAGCCCAGCCTTCATTTACCAGTAGTACTGGTAAATAGGCCCTTTGAGGAAAAATTAAAACACTTATTTGTAGTGTTTGCTGATTTGCACAGTGTAAATTCTTTCAAGGCTGATTTTATGCTACCAATATGAAGCTACAGAACATGAACATAGAAATAGCAGAATCCGCTCTTGAGCTGACTCCTTTCATTTGGTCTTGCAGTAAATAGGACTTGCCTTTATAGAGTGCCCTATGACCCATTTGGCTCAGTATTCAATTGCTATAACTGCATATAATATACATTCTAGATCAAGCTTGTCCAACCTGCGGCCCATGGGCTGCATGCAGCCTAGGACAGCTTTGAATGTGGCCCAACACAAATTTGTAAACTTTATTAAAACATTATGAGATTTTTTTTTGTGGTTCTTTTTTTTTTTTTAGCTCTTCAGCTATTGTTAGCGTTAGTGTATTTTATGTGTGGCCCAAGACAATTCTTCTTCTAATGTGGCCCAGGGAAGCCAAAAGATTGGACACTCCTGTTCTAGATACTGGAGACAATTTCACCGCACATCTGTGAAAGTTTTTTTTTTTTTTTTTTTAGCACATACGTGTGGTATGATACACTGGCTGAAAGTCATGGCCCTAGGCAGTTGCCAGGAAATATAACCAATTGCTCTTCCAGATATTCTAAAATCTTCTTTAATCAAGCCTTAATGGCAGACACCAGGTTACCTGCTGTTGCTGATAGCCTTACTCCATGAGGCCAACAGTTTATACAGTGGGAAAGCTCTCCAAAACAGCCTGATGAAACATGACTGCATGAATTGTATGAATGTTGTTGAGGTGGTTGTTGTTGGGATGAGGTAGTATCTACTGTCCTCATGAAGATCATGCAAGGAGATTTTCATCTGTTCTCAATATCCAGAATGGTTATGCTGCTGAGAATTTCCTTTTTAAATGCTATTAATCCTGATTTGTTTAATTGATCAGATTCCCTTTTTTGTTTTTATTGGCAGCCAGGAAATACGACCTCAAATTTTCACGCTACTCGTAATAAATGTGTCAGGTCGTTATGGCATCCCTTCTTAGCTTCACTGCTACTTCTTATTTCAGGCATTCATTCATTAAGTAAAGATTTGAGTATGTATGTGTCAGATTCCACCCTACAGACTTGAGATGCTTTTTAAAAAGTTTCCTATCCCCTGATACTTCTGGACTAGTAAAATCAAGCATTGAATAAGTGATCATGCAAATAAACATATAATTCTGAATGATGCTAAGAAAAAACCCAGGATGTAAACTTAGATAGGGTTGTCACTTTATGCCACTGTCTTTATTTCTCTTTCTTTCATCTGCATTTTATATTGTCCCATCATGTGCATTTTATGTATACTTGTAAATGAATGGCTTTAAGGGTTTTTTCCCTGAAAAAATGGATTAATGACCACATAATGAAAGATACGTTTTTCCACTCAGGGTATAACAGTAGTTTTCATTTAAGGACAAAAGCATATCTTGGAAATTTGACATGCATTATAGATTGTAATAAAAGTAAGTAATAATAACTAGTAGTCAACACATTTACCATGTACTTTTTTTTGCTTTTTGATTTTATTGTTATTTTTAATTGACACATACTAATTGTACATCAGTGTGATATTTTGATACGTGTATACAATGTGTGATGATTAAAATAGGGTAATTAGCATATAATTATTTATATGCTCAAACATATATTATTTCTTTATGTTGAGAACATTCAAAATCTGCTCTTCTAGATATTTGAAAATATACAACAAATTGTTGTTAATTATAGTCATTCTCCAGTGCTATAAACACTAGAGCTGATTCCTCCTATTTAGCTATATTTTTGTATCTGTTAACCAAAATTTGGCTACCCATTCCGTCTTTAGTAACCACTAGTTCACTCTCTACTTCTGAGATCAGTTTTTTAACTTTCACACATGGATGAAAACATGTGATATTTATCTTTCTGTGCCTGGTTTATTTCACTTAACATAATGCCTTTCAAGCTCATGCTGCCGTCAATTACAGAATTTCATTCATTTTGATGGCTAAATAGTATTCAGTTGTGTATATAGCATGTTTTCATTATTCATTCATTTGTTAATGAATGAATCAACTTAGGTTAATTCTATATCTTGGCTATTGTGAATAGTGCTACAATAAACATGGGACTGCAGCTATCTCTTTAACATACTTATTTCATTTCCTTTAGATATATACATAGTAGTAGGATTGCTGGATCATATGGTAGTTCTAGTTTTAGATTTTTGAAGAACCTCCATACTATTTTCCGTAGTAGCTGTACTAATTTACATTCTTACCAAGAGCCATGTACTTAATCTTGTTTTAAACATGTCACAGGTATTAGTAGTTGGTGTGCTGTATGTCCTGACTCCCTCTCCAGGATTGGCACATTCTGATAGCTCTTAGTGGTCAGCTCTCACCAGGAATTTCCCTTGGTGAGGGGAAGCTGCCTTGCCCAAGTTTGAGTGCCTTACGGGGACAGCCTGTGTCCAAAGACCGGTGGATAAAAGAGTATAACATTGTGGTACCCATCATAACTTGGGACAAATTGAAAGGGTCATCAGAGTTCCAGAGCTGAAGTTTTCTTGTAATTATATCACAGCTGCTTTTCTTTTTTGCCTAATATTGCTGCCATCCCTCCCTAGAAGAGCTGATCCTGTGAGCAGACCCTAATAAACTTCCTGCCTCTAATCTTTTCAGAATCTGTCTCTCCAGGAACCCAACCTACGATGTATAGTTCTCACGTAACTCTCAAATTATTACCCTGTTTCACAAATGAAGAAACTGAGGTATGATGGATCTGGGTGTGGGTTCAATTGCACACAGGCAACATGGTTACTATACTGGAAGGGTATCTAATGATGCACACTGCAGTTGTGATTTAATACTATCTTTAGCCTTTGGCAATAATGTTGTGCTTTTGCTTTTGTTTGACTATTTCTAGGGACAAGAAACTCACTATTTAATAAAAGTAGGTTTCATTGTTAGTCAGATCTAATCATTAGGACATTTTTGTTTTTGTTATAATAAGATACATTCTGTCTTTCTTTAATGGCTGCCCATTGGTATAGCTCCTGCATTGTTGCATGATGCAATAAAATTCCCCAAATATTTCAAGAAAATCATGGTTCATTTATACTTCCCTCCAGTCTAGGACAGTGCTACTCAAAGTGTGGTCCCTGGACCAGTGGCATTGGCATCACCAGCAATCTTGCTAGAAATGCAAATTCTTGGGCCCACCCAAGACCTACTGTAGCAGAATATCTGGGAGTGGGCTCTAGAGCTCTGTGTTTGCAAGAGTCCTCCAGGTAATTTTTAGGCAAGCCATCAGAAGCATGTTTGAGAGGCAGGCATTCTTTGAGGCCATGCAGTGCCCAGTAGCCTATGCATATGGTATTTTGGTTTCTCAAAATATTCAGGAGTTGGTGCTCTTCCCTTTGGGAAGAACCACAGCCAAGCATTCCAAAACTGCTTGTTTTTAGCCTGCTTACACATTTGCCTTTCGAATTGATTTCAGTCTTCCTAGCTTCCAATCAGTGGAATAATCTACCACGTTTTTACCCTAGAGACTGATCTAAGAAGTGATAGTGGTGGGTGGCTACTAGCTGTGTATACGGATGGTAGCTGTTTGGATCTACCAAAAATTATGGTTCTTTGATGGTCTTTCTGCTGTGTCTCTTTGTTTAATCCTAAAAAATACACAGTGAAGAAGCTCCCAACACCACTTTCATAAACAATTTTTGATGGTCTGCATTGTTAGACTACGTTAGACTTTAAACTACTTCTTATCAAGTAGGAAGTTAAATATGTTGAGCTCTTACTAGGTGACTGGCCCTGTGCTCAAGTTTGACAGGTGCTATCACATTCAACTCTCACAATGACAATGAGGAAACTGAAGCTTAAAGAGATTTTGTTATTTTCTAAGTTTACAAAGCTGAAAGAAAGGCAGACCTAGGAGCTGAAGCAGGTCTGTTTTCCTGAGCCCATGCCTTCCATCAAAGTGTGATAGTTCTCTAGTTTTCGGTGTTGTTTTAGTTATCTAATGCAGAGTAACAAATGACAATACATTTAGCAGATTAAAACAATACATATTGATTATTTTACAGTTTCTGTAGGTCAGTAATTCAGGCATAGTTTCATTGCACTCTCTGATTTAGGGTCTCAGCAACTTGCAATCCAGGTGTCACCTTGGAAAGTGTTCTCATCTGGAGGCTCAACTGGGGAAAGATCCTCTTCCAGCCTCCCTCAGGTTGTTGTCACTATTCATCTCCTGTAGGATTGAGATGCTGATTTTCTTGCTGATTATCAGTCTAGAGAATGCCCACTTTTCCTTGCCTTGTAGACTTCTCCAAACCCCTCAAAAGGGAGAGTCTCTTCCTCTAGTCTGCTGAAACAGAGTCTTATATAATGTAATGTATTCATGAGAGTGCGATCCCATCCCTTTGCCCTATTCTATTGGTTGGAAGCAACTCACAGGTCCTGCCCACTCTCAAGGATAGAATCACACGAAAGTAGGAAGTTACTGGGGGTTACTGTAGGGTTTATTCATTCTGATGTGTATACAAAAATCATTCTTATGATAATTGTTTAAGATCCAGATTTCTGGCCCTCAATCCCAGAAATTCTGAGTTGTGAATTGTATGGTGGGCCCAAGAGCCAGCATTTCTAATAAGTACTCATGGATAATTATCGTCCTAGTAGACAGGAGGAGCCACATGTAGAAAAACAATGCCATAAACTTGTCCCATTGCACTGAAAGCAGTTTACCCATTTCTTTTGCCTTCTTACTGCAGGGAGTTTCAAAGAAACTGATTACTATTTATTAGAAATCATTCCACTAAATATTTGTCTTTGGCTTTCTTGGGAAATAAACCTTGCTTTCAAATTTGACCATTGGCAATTAATGCCAATCTACTCAGTTAGTTGCTCTGTTGATACCTCTCCAGGCTCATTTTGCCTGAGGCCTGCATCCCATATATCTGCTAGCATTTTCTGCTCTAGGAAACATTTTTAAAGTTGACAACTCTTTCTAGGCTGGTGCTCTAAAACTAATGGAGAGATAAATTAGAGTAGCCAACCAACCCTCTTTGCCAAGAACTGAGGGTTTCTTTGGGATGCAGGACTTTCTAGTGCTAAAACTCAGAAAGTCCAGGTATACTGAGACAATGGGTCACCCTTCTGTTGTTTGCAGTAAAGAGAAGAATTTAAGGAGCAAGCAAACAAGTTCAAGTTTTTTTATGACTTTCAGTGCTTTCTTCAGTAGTGTTTCTTCAGCGTTTATGACTTTTAGTGCTGACTTTCATGGTTACTTTCACCAGAATAATACTTGGTAACTCTGTTAGGCTGAAAAATAATGTCCCCCAAAATATCTACACTTTAATCCTGGAACTTGTGTTAACCTTATTTGGAAAAAGGGACTTCCCAGATGTGACCAAATTAAGATCAAAAAGTGAGGAGGTTATCCTCGTTTATGCAGGTAGACCCTCAAAAGTTTATTTACGAGAGAGACAGGCAGAAAAAAATTATGCAAACGAAAGGGGAGGAGACAATATTACTATGAAGGCAAAGATTAGACTGATGTGTCCACAAATCAAGGAATATGAGTGACCACCAGAAGCAGGAAGAGACAAGGAAAGGATTCTCCCCGAGAGTCCCTGAAAGAAGCATGATCTTGCTGAAAACTTGATTTTAGCCCAGTGATATCGATTTTGGATTTGTGATCTACAAAACTGTGAGAGAATACATTTCTGTCATTTTAAACCATAAAGTTTCTGCTAGTTTCTTATAGCAGCCATAGGAAATGAATACAGTTACCCTACCAAGTTTCCCTTGCCCCCTAGATTTCAGTTGGAGTCTTTGGTTGCAAAGAACAGAAAACTCTGGCTAACCTAAGCAAACAAACAACTTGTTAAACAAACAAGCAAGTAAAATGGAAAGATATGGGATGATTTTGAAGGAAACACAGAAGATACAGTCTTGGGAAAGGAATCAGGGCAGAAATAAATGAGCAATCTCTGTGGGAAGTGGCCAACATGGTGTATCAACTCAGCTGCTCTCAGTCTCTGGTTCATTTTGCTCAGGAATCAAAATCCAAAATAAGATAGCATATTGGCATTGCCTACCTATGATAAAGGGAGGGTGAGACACCTTGATCCACAATTCCTCTGTGACTATATCCAGTGACGAAAAGGATTTCACTGGAGCCGGAATCAGATGTTGTATCTGGAAGAACAGACAAGGAAAAAACCCAGCAGATATCTGCTATATTTGGTTCTTAAGTGTGGTTCCCACAACCATCAGCACCAGTACCACCTGGGAACTTGCAAGAAATGTGGATTCTTGGGCCCCACCTCATACCTACAGAATCAGGAAGTCTAGGGTTGGGTCCAGAAATCTGCATTTCAACAAGGTGTTTCAAACACCTCCAGGTGATTCTGATGTAAGTTAAAGTTTGAGAACCATTGATTGGATTCATTGCTTGCTTGTTTTGATCTAATTACTACATTTAACAAATTTTTCCTCCTCTCCTTGTTTTCCTTCTGTTATCCTAGTTTCAAAGAAGCCTTTAATACCTTTTGCCTAAATAATTTCTAATTGGTCTGTCTGCTCTGCCCTTAAATGCCACAAATTGACTTCCCATGCAAGTTTCAAAGTAAACTTTATAAAATACAATATATGACCATTTACTCCCTTGATTAAAATTCTTTAGTGATTTCCCATTATTTTCATCAGGAGTTCATCAGCAGAACTGCCACTACAAGATAAAGGGCTCTGGGGCCCTAAATAAACTTGAAAGACAATATAGACCACAAAGACTGCAACTCATAGGTAAGTCCTAGTGCTGAACTGAGCCCAGAGACAGTGGACTGACGGGATGGTGACATATGAACTATTGAGACACTGGCCAGGATGGCTAAGGGAATGCTAGTATCATCCTTCCCCTAACCCTAGGCTACACAGCTTGTGGCTCCAAAATAGACCTCTTCCCACTGCTTGAGGAGAGGAGAGGGAAGAATGGAGAGGACTTTGTCTTGCGTCTTGGATACCAGCTTAGCTACAGCAGGACAGGGCAGGAGTCAGAGTTGTGAGGCCCTTTCCAGGTCCTAGCTCCTGGATAACATTTCTAGATACAACCTGGGTCAGAAGGAAACCTGCTACTTTGAAGGGAAGAAATCAATTTTGGCAGGATTCGTCACCTGCTAACTTAAGAGCCCTTGGGCCTTGAATAACCGCAGTGATATCCAGGTATTACACCAAGGCCTTGGATGAGACTCTGAAACTTGCTGGCTTCAGGTGAGACTCAGCACATTCCCAGCTGTGATGTGTATGGGGTGAGACTCCTTCCAATTAAGAAAAACAGAGGGAAAAATAAAAGGGACTTTGTTATGCATATTAAGTAGCAGCTCAGCCACAGTGGGATAGAGCATGAAATGGACTCTTGGGTCCCCAATTCCAGGACTTGGCTCTTGGATGGCATTTCTGGTCCTGTCCTGGGGCAGAGGGGAGCCCATTGCCCTGAAGGGTGAGTCTCAGGGAAGGCAGCATTCACCACAAGCTGACTGAAGAGCCCTTGGGCCCTAAGGGAACATTGGAAGTAGTCTGGCAGTATCTCCCATGGGCCTATGGTGGTGGTATCCATGGAGTGAGGCTCCTCTGGCTTTGGAAAGGGGAGAGAAGAGTGGAAAGGACTGTGTCTTGTGATTTGTGTGCTAGCTCAGCCACAGTACAATAGAACACAAGGTAGACTTCTAAGGTTTTTGACTCTAGTCCTTGGCTGCTGGATGCCACCCCTGGACCTGCCCAGGGCCTACGGGAACTCAAGTAGGAAATGGAAAGACAGAGGCCTGGTTGGCTTTGCTACCTGCTGATTGTAGAGACCCAGGTTTTTCAGTAAACATAGGCTGTAGCCAGGGAGTAGTTACAGTAGGCCTTGGCAAGACCCACTGCTGTGTTGGCTTCAGGTCTGACCCAATGCAATCCTAGTGGTGGTCGTGGTGGCCACAGGGGTGCTTATGTCACTCCATCCCTTAGCTCCAGGTGGCATAGAACAGAGACTTCATTTGATTGGGAGAAATTAAGGGAAGAGAACAAGAATCTTTGCCTGTTAATACAGCAAATTCTTCTAGGTCTTGTCCAAGACCATCAAGGCAGTACCTCTATGAATCTGTGGGAACCACAGTGTTACCAGGTTTGGGGTACTTCCTAAAGCAGATACAGTTAGATCACAGCACTTAAGTTATTTCAAATATCTGGAAAGCCTTCCCAAGAAGAAAAGATACAAACAAGACCAGACTGAGAAGACTACCAGGAATACCTAACTCTTCAGTGCCTCACCAAACAAACTAAATAATGACCTCACCAAATAAACTAAATAAGGCACCAGGGACTAATCCTGGAGAAACAGAGATATGTGACCTTTCAGACAGAGAATTCAAAATAGCTATGTTGAGTAAACTTAAAGAAATTTAAGAAAACACAGAGAAAGAAGAATTCTATCAGGTAAATTTAACAAGAAAATTGAAATAATACAGAGAATCAAGCAGAAATTCTGGAGCTGAAAAGGCAGTTGGAATGCTGAAGCAATGCATCAGAGTATTTTAATAGGAGAATTTATCAAGCAGAATAAATAGGTGAGCTTTAAGACAGACTATTTGAAAACACATAGAAGTACAAAGGAAAAAAAGAATAAAAAGCAATGAACATGCCTACAGGATCTAGAAAATAGCCTCAAAAGGGCAAATCTAAGAGCAGTTGGCCTTAAAGAGGAGGTAGAGAAAGAGATAGGAGTAGAAAGTTTATTCAAAGGGCTAATAACACAGAACTTCCCAAACTTAGAGAAAGATGTAAATATCCAAGTACAAGAAGGTTATAGAACTCCAAGTGGATTTAACCCAAAGAAGATTACCTAAAGGCATTTAATAATCAAACTCCCAAAGGTCAAAGATAAAGAAAGGGTTATTTTAAAAAGCAGCAAGAGAAAACAAACAAGTAACATACAATGGAGCTCCAATATGTCTGGCAGCAGACTTTTCAGTGGAAACAGTGGAGGCCAGGAGAGAGTGGGATGATATATTTAAAGTGCTGAAGGAAAAAACTTTTGCCCTAGAATAGAATATCTGGCAAAAATATCCTTCAAACATGAAGGAAAAATAGAGACTTTCCAAGACAAACAAACGCTGAGGAATTTCATCAACATCAGACCTGTCCTACAAGAAATACTAAAAAGAAAACTTCAGTGAGAAAGAAAAGTATGTTAATGAGCAATAAATCATCTGAAGGTACAAAACTCTGTTATAGTAAGTACAGAGGTAAACACAGAATATTATAACACTGTAACTGTGGCATGAAAACTACTCTTACCTTAAGACGAAAGACTAAATGATGAACCAATAAAAAATAATTACAACTTTTCAAGATATGGACACTATAATAAGATATAAATAGTAACAACAAAAAGTTAAAAACAGAGAAACAAGGTTAAGGTGTAGAGTCTTCATTAGTTTTCTTTTTGCTTGTTTGTTCATGCAAACAGTATTTATTTGTTATCAGCTTAAAATAATGGTCTATAAAATAGTATTTGTAAGCCTCATGGTAACCTCAAACCAAAAAATATACGATGGTTACATAAAAAACAAAAAACAAGAAACCAAATTATATCAACAGAGAAAATCATATTTACTAAGAGGAAGACAAGAAGTAAAGATGGAAGAGGAGATTACAAAACAACCAGAAAACAAATAAAATGGCAGCAGTAAGTCCTTACTCATCAATAATAACTTTTAATGTAAATGGACTAAACTCTGCAATCACGCAGAGTGACTGAATAAATAAAAAAAATCAAGACCCAAGGATCTGTTGCCCATAAGAAACATACTTCACCCATAAAGACAGATAGAATTGAAAATAAAGGGATGAAAAAAGATATTCCATGCCAGTTGAAACAAAAAACGAGCCAGAGTAGCTGTACTTTTATCAGGCAGAGTAGATTATAAGACAAAAACTAAAGACAAAGGAGGTCACTACATAATAATAAAGGGGTCAATTCAGCAAGAAGATATAACAATTTTAAGTATATATGCACCCAACACTGGAGCATCCAGCTATATAAAGCAAATATGATTAGAACTAAAGGGAAAGATGGGTCCCAAACAATAATAGGTGGAGATTTCAACATACCACTTTCAGCATTGGACAGATCTCCCAGGCAGAAAATCAACAAAGAAATTTTGGACCTAATCTGCATTATAGATCAAATAAATCTAATAGATATTTGCAGAACATTTTATTCAATGGCTATAGAATACACATTTATTTTCTCAGCACATGGATCATTCTCAAGGATAGAACATAGGTTACAAAACATTCAAAAAAATTGAAATAATATTAAGCATCTTCTCTGACCACAATAGAAGAAAACTAGAAACCAATAACGAGGAATTTTGGAAACTATACAAATACACGGAGATTAAACAATATGCTCCTGAACAACCAGTGGGTCAATGAAAGTTAAGAAGGAAATTGTACAATTTCTGGAAACAACTGATAATGGAAACATAACATACCAAAACCAATGGGATATAGCAAAAGCAGTACTAAGAGGGAAGTTTATAGCTATAAGTGCCTACATCAATAAAGAAGAAAAACTTCAAATAAACAACCTAATGATGTATCTTAAAGAATTAGAAAAGCAAGAGCAAACCAAATCCAAAATTAGTAGAAGAAAAATAATAAAAATCAGAGCAGAAATAAATGAAATTGAAATAAGGAAAACAAAACAACAGATCAATAAAACAAAAAGTTGGTTTTTCAAAATGTTAAACAAAATTGACAAACCTTTAGTCAGACTAAGAAGTAAAGAGAGGAGATCCAAGAAAATAAAATCAGAGATGAAAAAGGAGACATTACAACTGATACTACAGAATTTCCAAGGATCATGAGTGACTACAATGAACAACTATATACCAATACGCTGGAAAATCTAGAAGAGATGGACAAACTTCTAGATACATACAACCTACCAAAACTGAATCATGAGGAGATCCAAAACCTGAACAGACCAATAATAAGTAATAAGATTTAAGCCATAACAAAAATTTCCCACTAAAGAAAAGCCCAAGACTCAATGGCTTCACTCCTGGATTCTACCAAACATTTGAACAGGAACAAATACCAATCCTACTCAAACTATTCTGAAAAATAGGGAAGAAGGAAAAACTTCCAAACTCATTCTAGGAATCCTGATACTAAAACTAGACAAAGGCACATCAAAAATAAAAACAGGCCAACATATTTGATAAATATTGGTGCAAAAATCCTCAACACAATATTAACAAGTTAAATTCAATAATATTAGAAAGATCATTCATTATGACCAAGTGGGATTTAACCCTGGGATGCAAGGATGATTCAACACATGCAAATCAATCAACACGATATATCATGTCAACAGAATGAAGAGCAAAACTATATGATTATTTCAATTAATGCAGAAAAAGCATTTGATAAAATTGGACATCACTTCATGATAAAAACCCTCAAAAAACTGGGTATAGAAGGAACGTATCTCAAAATAATAAAGGCCATATGTAACAGACCCATAGTTAGTATCATACTGAATAGGGAAAATCTGAAATACTTTCTTCTTAGATCTGGAATATGACAAGGATGTCCACTGTCATTGCTGTTGTTCAACATAATACTGGAAGTCCTAGCTAGAGCAATCAGACAAGAGAGAGATATAAAGGGCATCTGAATTGGAAAGGAAGAAGTCAAATTATTCTCATTTGCAGGTGATATTATCTATTTGACAAAACCTAAAAACTCCACAGGACAACTATTAGAACTGGTAAATTCAGTAAAGTTGCAGGATACAAAATCAATGTACAAAGATCAGTAGCATTTATATATGCCAACAGTGAACGATCTGAAAAAGAACTTTAAAAAGTAACCCCACTTACAACAGCCACAAATAAAATTCAATACATAGGAATTAACTTAAGCAAAGAAGTGAAAGATCTCTGTAATATAAAGTGTAAAACACTGATGAAAGAAATTTAAGAGGATATTTCATGTCAATGAATTAAACGAATCCAATTGTTAAAATGTCCATACTACCCAAAGCAATCTACAGAATCAATGCAATCCCTATCAAAATACCAATGACATTATTCACAGAAATAGGAAAAGTATCCTAAAATTTAGATGGAACAAAATACCCAGAATAGCTAAAGCTATCCTAAGTAAAAAGAACAAAACTAGAAGAATCACATTACCTGACTTCAAATTATACTACAGAGCTATAGTAACTAAAACAGCATGGTACTGGCATAAAAACAGACATGTAGACTAAAGGAACAGAATAGAGAACCCAGAAACTAACCCACACACCTCGTGAACTCATTTTTGGCAAAGGTACCAAGAACATACATTGGGAAAAAGATAATCTTTTTCATAAATGGTGCTGGGAAAACTGCATATCCATACAGTGAAAAATAAAACTAGACTTCTATGTCTTGCCATATACAAAAATCAAATCAAAATGAATTAAAGACTTAACTCTAACACCTCAAACTATGAAACTACCAAAAGAAAATTATTGAAGAAACTCTCTAAGACATTAGTTACTCAAAATTTCTTGAAAAACAGCCCACAAACACAGGTAACCAAAGCAAAAATGGACAGTTGGGATGACATCAAGTCAAAAAGCTTTCGTACAGCAAAGGATGCAATCAACAAAGTGAAGAGACAACCCTGCACTGAACTGCATTGTTCACAATAGCCAAAATTTGGAAGTAACCTAAGTATCATCAACAAATAAATGGATAAAGAAAATGTGGTAGTTATCACAATGGTGTTATTCAGCCATAAAAAAGAAGGAGATCCTGTCATTTGCAACAACATGGATGGAAATGGAGGTCATTATGCTAACTGAAATAAGCCAAGCCCAGAAAGACAAATATCGCATGCTCTCACTTATTTGTGGAATCTAAAAATCAAAACAATTGAACTCATAGAGATAGAGAGTAGTAGCTTTTCCTAGCACCTGGGAAGGGTGGTGCAGAGTGGTGGTAGTGGGGATGGTTAAGGGGTATAAAAATTAGAAATAATGAATAATACATGGTATTTGATAGCACAACAGGGTAATCACAGTCAATAATCATTTAATTGTACATTTTTAGATAACTAAGAGTATAATTGGGTAGTTTTTAACCAAAAGAATAAGTGCACTTGAGGAAATGGATACCCCATTTTTCATGATGTGATTGTTGTGCATTGCATGCTTATATCAAAACATCTAATGTACCCCATAAATATATACACCTAGTATGTACCCACAAAAATTAAAATAAATAATATCTTAAAAAACTGTACAGATCAATATATATCTTACTGTATTGTGCACATGTATTATGAACGGCATATTCAGCAACTAGACAATGGCTTGAATCTTAGAAAATGTCAGCATTCCTAACTTATCATTTCTCATTCCTTTCTTATTTTGTAATGCGATCCAAGTGTCAGATTTAGAATACACAGTTATTGTTTACCTTTGCAACATTTTACAAAGTGAGTTGGTATTAACTTTTTTTTTTAATTTCATGAAATTTCTAGACATAATGTGGCCAGAATATGGAAGTTAATTAAATGTTGCCTGTGGAATAAAGTTTGAATAGAAGCTTTGTAAAAAAAAAAAAAAATAGCAGAATAGTAGTGAAGAACTGCTCATAGATGCTTCTAGGACTCTTTGAGTATGGATGAACTCCAAGATCTGGCTGAATTTCATTTAAATAGCAGAGAAAACACGCTATTTTCTAGACAGACTTGCCATAATTGGCAGAAGCTGTAAGATTTTTAAGTGTCTTTGGCAAAGTTCCCAAAAAGGCAAGTGCTTAAACTTTCCCAGAATTCGTGCATGTGAATAAAATAATAGCCAAACCTGAAAACATTAGACATAAGCTTTTTACACCAAAGGGATTCAAGTGTGAAATGTCTTCATCCTTCTATCTTTCCTTTAGACAGAGACCCTAGTAATTTTTCTACTATCAGAGCAAATATTGTTATTTAGCAGTAGAATTTAATATGAGGATTGCTTTGTATTTATTTATTTATAACCTGTGCTTTTCAGTTAAGAATTTGCCATTTAACAACAAAGGTTGCTTTACCGAAAATTTAGGGGATAGAAGTAAAGATTAATGAAGCCACAAGGAAATAATGTCGCAAATATAGAAACTGAGACCTTCAACAAAACAACTCATTTGGTTTCTTCAGAAGGCCAATGTCATTTTAAAAATTGGCAGAAGAAACTGGCCTAGAATGAAGATATAGCACTCAAACACAAAGCGTGAACCTTGATTCGTCTTTGAAAAACAGCCATAAAAAGCATTTTGGGAAGAATTCAGGAAATTCAGTTAATAGAAACTGAGTATTAGATGACACAAGGAAATTGAAGATATCCTTATTCTTAGGAGATGCAAGCTGAAGATTTTGTTGGTGAAGTATGCACTGCCTGCAATTTACTTTGAAACAATCCAGCTACAGAGAGGAAAACAGTGAGGAAAAGAGGGGGAATGAAGAAAGGAAGGGAAATGACAAAAAATAATGTTAAAAGTTGTTAATCTGTGTGATGAGTAAATAGGTGTTGTGTTATTTTTTTCAACTTTTGTGAATGTTTGAAAATCAATAATAATTTGTCAAAAAAAGAGCAGAGACTTTGGAGCTGAGTCTGCCTCCTCGCTCTGCCACTTACTAGCTTAAGTTATCACAGTTCTCTGAACTTTGGTTTTCTCATCTGTAAAGAGAGGATAATAATTTATATTCCATAAGATTGTTACAAAAGGCATATAAAATGACACTGTAAAGCATAGCTGTGTTTTACACATCTACTTCACTGTTACCTATCATTGTAATAATTACAAAGATTATTACCATTACCCATGACTAGGTAATTAATACCTTTTATTATGGGTATTATTACCTATCATCTGTTTTTAAGGTACAATTTTGGCTTTTCAAAGCACTTTCATAAATATTCTCTTTAAAATTCACCCTAAATTAGCTGGGCATGGTGGTGGGTGCCTGTAATCCCAGCTACTCAGGAGGCTGAGGCAGGAGAATGGCTCGAACTTGGGAGGCAGAGGTTGCAGTGAGCTGAGATCGTGTCATTGCATTCCCGCCTGAGTGACAACAGCGAAATTCTGTGTCAAAAATCATAATAATAAATAAAATTCACACCAATCCTGCATTATGAGCAAAAAATGGGGAAAATGTTCATATTTTCTACTTACTATTACCTAAAACTTTCGTATATTAAACTTATTATACTAGAATTATTGTGGACATATGTGCACTAGAATGAAATAAAAACTATTTACAGCATTGCTTTTCAAAAATAAACACCTACTCTTTAAAATATACCCGTGAGAAATGCTTTGAAAATATAGTTATGTATTTTTGTTGTTGTTGTTCATTGAACCTAGTTTTATTTTTGAAATTTTTAAAAAATTTTCTCTACTTTTAGGTTCAGGGAATACACGTACAGGTTTGTTACATGGGTAAAAATTGTATGTCACTTGGGTTTAATGTATAAATGATTTTGTCACCCAAGTAATGAGCAAAATACCCAACAGGTAGTTTTTTGATCCTCACTCTCCTCCCACTCTCCAGCCCCCATCAAGTAGGCCCTGGTATCTATTGTGTCCCAATTTGTGTTCATGTGTACTCAGTGTTTAGTTCTTCCTTATTAGTGAGAACGTGGTATTTGGTTTTCTGTTCCTCTGTTGGTTCGCTTAGGATAATGACCTCCAGCTGCATCCATGTTGCTACAAAGGACATGATTTTCGTTGTTTTTAATGGTTGCGTAGTATTCCATGATGTATATGTACCATATTTTCTTTATCCAATCCAGCATTGATGGGTAGCTAGGTTGATTCCATGTGTTTGCTATTGTGAATAGTGCTGCAATGAACATACACATGCATATGTCTTTTTCTTTTTTATTATTATTTTATTATTATTATTATACTTTAAGTTCTAGGGCACATGTGCACAACGTGCAGGTTTGTTACATAGGTATACATGTGCCATGTTGGTGTGCTGCACCCATCATCTCATCATTTACATTAGGTATTTCTCCCAATGCTATCCCTTCCCCAGCCCCCAGCCCCCAACAGGCCCCAGTGTGTGACATTCCCCGCTCTGTGTCCATGTGTTCTCATTGTTCACTTCCCACCTATGAGTGAGAACATGCAGTGTTTGGTTTTATTCTGTCCTTGTGATAGTTTGCTGAGAATGATGGTTTCCAGCTTCATCCATGTCCCTGCAAAGGACATGAACTCATCCTTTTTAATAGTGGCATAGCATTCCATGGTGTATATGTACCACATTTTCTTAATCCAGTCTATGATTGATGGACATTTGGGTTGGTTCCAAGTCTTTGCTATTGTGAATAGTGCCACAACAAACATACGTGTGCATGTGTCTTTATAGCAGCATGATTTATAATCCTTTGGGTATATACCCAGTATTGGGATCACTGGGTCAAATGGTATTTCTGGTTCTAGGTCCTTGAGGAATCACCACACCGTCTTCCACAATGGTTGAACTAACTTATACTCCCACCAAACAGTGTAAAAGCATTCCTAATTCTCTACATCCTCTCCAGCATCTGTTGTTTCCTAACTTTTTTTTTTTTTTTGAGATGGAGTCTCACTCTGTCACTCTGACTAGAGTGCAGTGGTGCGATCTTGGCTCATGGCAAGCTCTGCCTGCTGGGTTCATGCCATTCTCCTGCCTCAGCCTCCCAAGTAACTGGGACTACAGGCGCCTGCCACCATACCCAGCTTTTTTTTTTTTTTTTTTTAATTTTAGTAGAGACAGGGTTTCACCTTGTTAGCCAGGATGGTCTTGATCTCCTGACCTCATGATCCGCCCACCTTGGCCTCCCAAAATGCTCGGATTACAGGTGTGAGCCACTGCGCCCAGACGTTTCCTGACTTTTTAATGATTGCCATTCTGACTGGCATGGGATGGTATCTCATTGTGGTTTTGATTTGCATTTCTCTGATGACCAGTTATGATGAGCATATTTTCATGTGTCTGTTGGCTGTAAAAATGTCTTCTTTTGAGAAGCATCTGTTCATATCCTTTGCCCACTTCTTGATGGGGTTGTTTTTTTTTTCTTGTACATTTGTTTTAAGTTCTTTGTAGATTCTGGATATTAGCCCTTTATCAGACGGGTAGATTGCAAAAATTTTCTCCCATTCTGTATGTTGCCTGTTCACTCTGATGATAGTTTCTTTCTCTGTGCAGAAGCTCTTTAGTTTAATTAGATCCCATTTGTCTATTTTGGCTTTTGTTGCCATTGCTTTTGGTGTTTTAGTCATGATGTCTTTCCCATGCCTATGTCCTGAATGGTATTGCCTAAGTTTTATTTTAGGGTTTTATAGTTTTAGGTCTTACATTTAAGTCTTTAATCCATCTTGAGTTAATTTTTGTATAAGGTGGGAAGGGATCCAGTTTCAGCTTTCTACATATGGCTAGCCAGTTTTCCCAGCACCATTTATTAAATAGGGAATCCTTTCCCCATTGCTTGCTTTTGTCAGGTTTGTCAAAGATCAGATGGTTCTAGATGTGTGGTGTCATTTCTGAGGCCTTTGTTCTGTTCCATTGGTCTGTATCTCTGTTTTGGTACCAGTACCATGCTGTCATGGTTACTGTAGCCTTGTAGTATAGTTTGAAGTTAGGTAGCGTGATGTCTGCAACTTTGTTCTTTTTGCTTAGGATTGTCTTGGCAATGAGGGCTCTTTTTTGGTTCCATATGAACTGGAAAGTAGTTTTTTCCAATTCCGTGGAGAAAATCATTGGTAGCTTGATGGGGATGGCATTGAATCTATAAATTACTTTGGGCAGTATGGCCATTTTCACGATATTGATTCTTTCTATCCATGAGCATGGAATGTTCTTCCATTTGTTCGTGTCCTGTTTCATTTCGTTGAGCAGTGGTTTGTAGTTCTCCTTGAAAAGGTCCTTCACATCCCTTGTCAGTTGGACTCCTGGGTATTTTATTCTCTTTGTAGAATTGTGAATTGGAGTTCACTCATGATTTGGCTCTCTGTTTGTCTATTATTGGTGTAAAAGAATGCTTGTGATTTTTGCACATTAATTTTGTATCCTGAGACTTTGCTGAAGTTACTTCTCAGCTTAAGGAGATTTAGGGCTGAGACGATGGGGTTTTCTAAATATACAATCATGTCATCTGCAAACAGGGACAATTTGACTTCCTCTTTTCCTAATTGAATACCCTTTACTTCTTTCTCTTGCCTGATTGCCCTGGCCACAGCTTCCAACACTATGTTGAATTGGAGTGGTGAGAGAGGGCATCCTTGTCTTGTGCCAGTTTTCAAAGGGAATGCTTCCAGTTTTTGCCCATTCAGTATGATATTGACTGTGGGCTTGTCATAAGTAGCTCTTATTATTTTGAGATACATTCCATCAATATCTAATTTATTGAGAGTTTTTAGCATGAAGGGCTGTTGAATTTTGTCAAAGGCCTTTTCTGCATCTATTGAGATAATCATGTGGTTTTTGTCGTTGGTTCTGTTTATGTGATGGATTATGTTTATTGATTTGCATATGTTGAATCAGCCTTGCATCCCAGGGTGAAGCCAACTTGATCATGGTGGATAAGCTTTTTGATGTGCTGTTGGATTCAGTTTGCCAGTATTTTATTAAGGATTTTTGCATCATTGTTCATCAGGGATATTGGTCTAAAATTATCTTTTTTTTTTTTTTTTTTTTCCCTGAGACTGAGTCTTGCTCTGTTGCCCAGGCTGGAGTGCAATGGCGCATCTCAGCTCGCTGCAAGCTCCACCTCCCGGGTTCATGCCATTCTCCTGCCTCAGCCTCCTGAGTAGCTGGGACTACAGGTACCCGCCACCATGCCAGGCTAATTTTTTGTATTTTCAGTAGAGACAGGGTTTCACCATGTTAGCCAGGATAGTCTCGATCTGACCTCATGATCCACCCACCTTGGCCTCCCAAAGTGCTGGGATTACAGACGTGAGCCACCGTGCCTGGCCAAAATTCTCTTTTTTTGTTGTGTCTCTGCCAGGCTTTGGTATCAGGATGATGCTGGCCTCATAAAATGTGTTAAGGAGGATTCCCTCTTTTGCTATTAATTGGAATAGTTTCAGAAGGAAGGGTACCAGCTCCTCTTTGTACGTCTGGTAGAATTCGGCTGTGAATTCGTCTGGTCCTGGACTTTTTTGGTTGGTAGGCTATTAATTATTGTCCCAATTTCAGGACTTGTCATTGGCCTATTCAAAGATTCAGCTTCTTCCTGGTTTAGTCTTGGGAGCGTGTATGTATCCAGGAATTTATCCATTTCTTCTATATGTTCTAGTTTATTTGCGTAGAGGTGTTTATAATATTTTCTGATGGTAGTTTATAGTTCTGTGGGATTGGTGGTGATATCCCCTTTATCATTTTTTATTGTCTCTTTGATTCATCTCTCTTTTTTCTTTGTTAGTCTTGCTAGCAATCTATCTATTTTGTTGATCTTTTCTAAAAAACAGCTCCTGGATTCATTGATTTTTTGAAGGGTTTTTTGTGTGTCTATCTCTTTCAGTTCTGCTCTGATCTTAGTTATTTCTTGCCTTCTGCTAGCTTTTGAATTTGTTTCCTCATGCTTCTCTAGTTCTTTTAATTATGATGTTAGGGCGTCGATTTTAGATCTTTCCTGCTTTCTCTTGTGGGCAGTTAGTACTATAAATTTCCCTCTACACACTGCTTTAAATGTGTCCCAGAGATTCTGGTACATTGTGTCTTTGTTCTCACTGTTTTCAAAGAACATCTTTATTTCTGCCTTCATTTTGTTATTTACCCAGTAGTCATTCAGGATCAGGTTGTTCAGTTTCCATGTAGTTGTGTGGTTTTTGAGTGAGTTTCTTAATCCGGAGTTCTAATTTGATTGCACTGTGGTCTGAGAGACAATTTATTGTGATTTCTGTTCTTTTAGATTTGCTGAGGAGTGTTTTCCTTCCAATTATGTGGTCAATTTTAGAATAAGTGTGATGTGGTGATGAGAAGAATGTATATTCTGTTGAATTGGGGTGTAAAGTTCTGTAGATGTCTATTAGGTCCACTTGGTGCAGACCTGAGTTGAAGTCCTGGATATCCTTGTTAACCTTCTGTCTCATTGATCTGTCTAGTATTGACAATGGGGTGTTAAAGTCTCCTATTATTAGGCCGGGCACGGTGGCTCAAGCCTGTAATCCCAGCACTTTGGGAGGCCGAGACGGGTGGATCACGAGGTCAGGAGTTCGAGACCATCCTGGCTAACACGGTGAAACCCCGTCTCTACTAAAAATACAAAAAACTAGCCGGGCGAGGTGGCGGGCGCCTGTAGTCCCAGCTACTCAGGAGGCTGAGGCAGGAGAATGGCGTAAACCCGGGAGGCGGAGCTTGCAGTGAGCTGAGATCCGGCCACTGCACTCCCGCCTGGGCGACAGAGCGAGACTCCGTCTCAAAAAAAAAAAAAAAAAAAGTCTCCTATTATTATTTTGTGGGAGTCTAAACCTCTTTGTAGGTCTCTAAGTACTTGCTTTATGGATAGGGTGCATATAAATTTAGGATAGTAAGCTCTCCTTGTAGAATTGATCCCTTTACCATTATGTAATGGCCTTCTTTTTCTCTTTTGATCTTTGTTGGTTTAAAGTCTGTTTTATCAGAGACTAGGATTGCAACCCTTGCGTTTTTTTTTTTTTTTTTTTTTTTTTTTTTTTTTTTTTTTTTTTTTTTTCTTTTTTTTTTTTTTTTTTTTTTTTTTTTTTTTTTTTTTTTTTTTTTTTGCTTTCCATTTGCTTGGTAGATCTTCCTCTGTCTCTTTATTTTGAGCCTATGTGTGTCTCTGCATGTGAGATAGGTCTCCTGAATACAGCACACTAATGGGTCTTGACTTTTTATCCAATTTGCCAGCCTGTGTCTTTTAATCAGGGCCTTTAACCCATTTACATTTAAGGTTAATATTGTTATGTGTGAATTTGATCCTGTCATTATGACGTTAGCTGGTTATTTTGCCCATTAATTTATGCAGTTTCTACGTAGCATTGATGGCCTTTACAATTTGGCATGTTTTTGCAGCGGCTGGTACTGGTTATTCCTTTCCATGTTTCGTGCTTCCTTCAGGAGCTCTTGTAAGGCAGGCCTGGTGGCAACAAAATCTCTCAGCATTTGCTTGTCTGTAAAGGATTTGATTTCTCCTTCACTTATGAAGCTTAGTTTGGCTGGATATGAAATTCTGGGTTGAAAATTCTTTTCTTTAAGAATGTTGAATATTGGCTCCCACTGTCTTCTGGTTTGCAGGGTTTCTGCAGAGAGATCCACTGTTAGTCTGACGGGCTTCCCTTTGTGTGTAACCCGACCTTTCTCTCTGGCTGCCCTTAACATTTTTTCCTTCATTTCAACTTTGGTGGATCTGACAATTATGGTGTCTTGGGGTTGCTTTTCTCGAGGAGTATCTTTTTGGTGTTCTCTGTGTTTCCAGAATTTGCATATTGGCCTGCCTTGCTAGGTTGGGGAAGTTTTCCTGGATAATATCGTGAAGACTGTTTCTCACTTGGTTCCATTCTCCCCGTCACTTTCAGGTACACCAATCAAACATAGATTTGGTCTTTTCACATAGTCCCATATTTCTTGGAGGCTTTGTTCATTTACTTTTACTCTTTTTTCTCTACTATTGTCTTCCCTCTTTATTTCATTAATTTGATCTTCAATCACTGATATCCTTTCTTCCACCTGATCGAATCAGCTATTGAAGCTTGCGCATGCATCACGAAGCTCTCATGCTGTGGTTTTCAGCTCCATCAGGCCATTTAAGGTCTTCTCTACACTGTTTATTCTAATTAGCCATTTGTCTAACCTTTTCTCAAGATTTTTAGCTTTCTTGCAATGGGTTAGAACATGCTCCTTTAGCTCGGAGAAGTTTGTTATTACCGACCTCTGAAGCCTACTTCTGTCCACTCGTCAAACTCATTCTCCATCCAGTCTTGTTCCTTTGCTGGCAAGGAGTTGTGATCCTTTGGAGGAGAAGAGGTGCTCTGGTTTTTGGCATTTTCAGCTTTTCTGCTCTGGTTTCTCCCCGTCTTTGCAGTTTTATCTACCTTTGGTCTTTGATGTTGATGACCTACAGATGGGATTTTGGTGTGGATGTCCTTTTTGTTGATGTTGATGCTATTCTTTTCTGTTTGTTAGTTTTCCTTCTAGCAGTCAGGCCCCTCAGCTACAGGTCTGTTGGAGTTTGCTGGAAGTGCACTCCATACCCTTTTTGCCTGGGTATCACCAGCGGAGACTGCAGAACAGAAAATATTGCTGCCTGATCCTTCCTCTGGAAGCTTCGTCCAAGAGGGACATCTGCCTGTATGAGGTGTCTGTCGGCCCCTACTGGGAGGTGTTTCCCAGTCAGGCTACCTGGGGGTCAGGGACCCACTTGAGGAGGCATTCTGTCCATTCTTAGAGCTTGAACACTGTGCTGGGAGAACCACTGCTCTCTTCAAAGCTGTCAGACGGGAACGTGTAAGTCTGCAGAAGTTTCTGTTGCCTTTTGTTCATCTCTGCCCTGCCTACAGAGGTGGAGTCTGTAGGGGCAATAGGCCTTGCTGAGCTGCAGTGGGCTCTGCCCAGTTCGAGCTTCCTGGTCACTTTGTTTACCCGCTCAAGCCTCAGCAATGGCAGATGCCCCTCCCTCTGCCAGGCTGCAGCATTGCAGGTTGATCCCAGACTGCTGTGCTGGCAGTGAGCAAGGCTCTGTGGGCATGGGACCCACAGAGCCAGGCACGGGAGGGTGTCTCCTGGTTCTGCCAGGTGCTAAGACTGTGGGCTAAGCACAATATTTGGGCTGGAGTGTACCGTTTTTCCAGGTACAGTCTGTCATGGCTTCCATTGGCTAGTAAAGGGAAATCCCCCAACCCCTTGTGCTTCTTGGGTGAAGTGACACCCCACCTTGCTTTGCCTCATCCTCTGTGGGTTGTAACCACTATCCAGCCAGTCCCAGTGAGATGAACCAGGTACCTTAGTTGGAAATGCAGAAATCACCTGTCTTCTGTGTAGATCTTGCCGGGAGCTGCAGACTGGAGCTGTTCTATTCAGCCATGTTGAAAGTATACACATGTCTTTTTCATAGAATGATTTATATTCCTTTACATTACATTCCTTGACCCAGCAATGTCATTACTGGGTCAATAGTTCTAAGTTTCTTGAGAAATCTCCAAACTGCTTTCCACAGTGGCTGAACTGATTTACATTCACACTAGCAGTATGTGAATGTTCCCTTTTATCCTCAACCTCACCAACACCTGTTTTTTAACTTTTTAGTAATTAGTTATTCCGACTGGTGTGAGATGGTATCTCTGTCTGGTTTTCATTTGCTTTTCTCTAATGATCAGTGATACTGAGCATTTTTCCATATGCTTGTTGGTTTTATGTGTGTCTTCTTTTGAGAAGTGTCTGTTCATGTCCTATGCTGATTTTATA
Source organism: Piliocolobus tephrosceles (assembly GCF_002776525.5). Classification (NCBI taxonomy): domain Eukaryota; kingdom Metazoa; phylum Chordata; class Mammalia; order Primates; family Cercopithecidae; genus Piliocolobus; species Piliocolobus tephrosceles. The sequence goes on along the minus strand of NC_045435.1, from coordinate 66,713,084 downwards.
ATGGGTTTGTTTGTTTTTTGCCTGTTGATTTGTTTGAGTTGCTTATGGATTCTGGATTAGACCTTTGATGGATGCATAGTTTTTGAATATTTTCTCCCATTCTGTAGGCTATCTGTTTACTCTGTTGATACTTTGTTTTGCTGTGCAGGAGCTCTTTAGTTTGCTTAGGTATCACTTGTCTATTTTTGTTTTGCTTGCAATTGCTTTTAGAGACTTCATCATGAAACCTTCACCAAAGCCTAATATGTCCAGAATAGTATTTCCTAGGTTTTCTCCTAGGGTTTAAATAGTTTTAGGTCTCACATTTAAGTCTTTAATCCATTTTGAGTTTATTTTTATATATGGTGAAAGGAAGCGTCCAGTTTCAATCTTCTGCATATGGCTAGACAGTTATGCCAGCAGCATTTATTGAATAGGGAATCCTTTTTCCATTGCTTGTTATTGTCAGCTTTGTCAAAGATCAGATGGTTGTAGATGTGTGGCATTATTTCTGGGTTCTCTATTCTATTTCCTTGGTCTATGTGTCTGCTTTTGTACCAGTAACATGCTGTTTTGATTACCGTAGCCCTATAGTATAAGTTTGAAGTCAGGTAGTGTGATGCCTCTGGCTTTGTTCTTTTTGCTTAGGATTGCTTTGACTGTTTTGGGCTCTTTCTTTGTTACATATAAATTTAGAATATAAATTCTAAATCTGTGAAATTTACATTGGTAGTTTAATGGAAATTGCATCGAATCTATAAATTGCTTTGGGCAATATGCCCATTTTAACATTAATTTCTCCTGCCTGTGAACATAGACTGTTTTTCCATTTGTTTGTGTCATCTCTGATTTCTTTCAATGGTGTTTTATAATTTTCATTGTAGAGCTCTTTCACCTCCCTGGTTGACTGTATTTCTAACTAATATTTTTGTGTGTGTGGCTATTGTGAATTTGGTGCTCAGCTTGGATGTTATTGGTATATGGAAATGTTATCGATTTTTGTACATTGATTCTGCATCCTGAAACTTTACTGAAGTTATTTATCAGTTCTAGAAATCTTGAGGCAGAGACTAAGGGGTCTTCTAGGTATAGAATCACACCATCTGCAAAGAGAGAGTTTGACTTCCTCTCTTCCTATCTATATGCCTTTAATTTCTTCCTCATGACAAATTACTTTGGCTAGGGCTTCCTAGTATGTATTTTAAACAAAGACATTTGAAGCAATTAAATATTTTAGTGTTAATCTTTGCAACCATTACTTAATTTGAAAGAAACAATATTTCACTGTTTTTTCTTTAAAATATTGCATGAGTTAGATGGTAACTGTATTAGTCAAAGTTCTCCAGAAAGACATATAGAATATGTATGTGGTGTGTGTGTGTGTGTGTGTAGAGAGACTGTAAGAAATTGGCTTGCACAATTATGGATGCTGTAGTTGGCAATCCGGAGACCCAAGAGAGCTGATGGTATGGTTGTAGTCCAAGTCCAAGGGCCTGAGAAGCAGAACAGCCAAATGTGTAAATTACAATCTAAGTCCAAGTTTGAAGGCAGGAAACCAATGTCTCAGCTTAAAGACAGTCAGGCAGAAAGGGTAGATTCTCCCTACTCTGCCTTTTGTTCTAATCAGGCCTTCCACAGATTGGATGAGGCTCACCCACATTGGGTTGGGCAATTTACTTTGCTCAGTCCACTAAGTCAAATGTTAATCTCATTCACAAACACACCTAGAATCATGTTTAACCAAATGTCTGGGCACCCAGTGGCCCAGTCAAGTTGACACATAAAATTAACCACCATGGTGACTATGGCTTATTATGGGATAAATAATTCCATTGTATCCTGTTTACAACAAGACTTGAACATGAGACATAGTACATACTTGCAAATCAGGGCAACTAATACAATAGACAGTTTTATTGATTTTTAGCATCTTTCTGGGAGATACAAAACATCACTAGCATTAAAAGCCTGGATGGGGAAAGACGTAAGAGTATTCTATTCAACACAGTTTTGGAGGTCCTGGCCAGAGAAGTCAGGCAAGAGAAAGAAATAGAAGGCATCCAGATAGGAAAAGAATAGGTCAAACTATCCCTGTTTGCAAATAACATGATTCTATAGCTAGAAAACCCCATAGTCTCTGCCAAAAAATCTCATTTAACTGATAAGCAACTTCAGCATAGTTTCAGGATACAAAATAAACATACAAAAATCAGTAGCATTCTTATACCCCAATGACATCCAAGCCAAGAGCCAAATCAGGAATGCGATTCCAGTCACAATTGCCACAGAAAGAATAAAATATCTAGGGATACAGCTAACCAGAAAGCGAGAGATCTCTACAATGAAAATTACAAAGCACAGTTGAAAGAATTAAGATACTACAGAAACAGGAAAACATTCTATGCTTATGGATAAGGAGAATCAATATTACTAAAATGGCCATACTGCCCAAAGCAATTTATAGATTCAATGCTATCCCCATCAAACTACTAATGACATTTTTCAAAGAAATAGAAAAAAACTGTTAACCAATTTATATGGAACTGGCTAGGTGCAGTGGCTCACACCTGTAATCCCAGCACCTTGGGAGGCTGAGGCGAGTGGATCACGAGGTCGGGAGATCAAGACAATCCTGGCCAACATGGTGAAACCCTGTCTCTACTAAAAATACAAACATTAGCTAGGTGTGGTGGCACATGCCTGTAATCCCAGCTACTCAGGGGGCTGAGGCAGGAGAATCGCTTGAACTGGGGAGGTGGAGGTTGAAGTGAGCTGGCATTGCGCCACTGCATTCTAGCCAGGCAACAGAGCAAGACTGTCAAAAAAAAAAAAAAAAAAAAAAAATTCATTTGGAACCAAAAAAGAGTCCAAATAGTCAAGATAATCCTAAGCAACAAGAATAAAGCAGAAAGCATCATGTTACCCAACTTCAAATTATACTACAGGGCTACAGTAACCAAGATAGCATGGTACTGGTACAAAAACAGACACATAGACCAATGGAACAGAATAGAGAGCCCCAAAATAATGCCACATATCTACAACATAGCTGACAAAGCAAGCCATGGGAAAAGACTTTCTATTCAATAAACAGTGCGTGGATATTGTGTCTAGCAATATGCAGAAGATTGAAAGTGGACCCCTTCCTTACATTATATACAAAAATCAACTCAACTCAAAATGGATTAAAGACTTAAATGGAAAACCCAAAACTATAAAAACCTTGGAAGATAACCTAGGAAATAGTATTCTGGACATAGAAACTGGCAAAGATTTCATGATGAAGAGACAAAAAGCAATTGCAACAAAAGCAAAAATTGACAGGTGGGATCTAATTAAACTAAAGAACTTTGACACAGCACAAGAAGCTATCAACAGAATAAAGAGACAAACAGCTGGGCATGGTGGCTCATGCCTGTAATCCCAGCAGTTTGGGAGGCTGAGACAGGCAGATCACTTGAGGCAAGGAGTTTGAGACCAGCCTGTCTAATATGGTGAAACCCCATCTCTACAAAAAATACAAAAAAATGAGCTCAGTATGGTGGCACATGCCTGTGGTCCCAGCTACTCGGGAGGCTGAGGCACAACAATTGCTTGAACCTGGGAGGCAGAGGTTGCAATGAGCCAAGATGGCGCCACTGCACTCCAGCCTGGGTGACAGAGTGAGACTCTGCCACAAAATATATAAACAAACAAACATACAGCCTACAGAATGGGAGAAAATAGTTGCAAACTAAGCATCTGACAAAGGTTTAATTCCAGCATCTATAAGGAACTTAAACAAATTTACAATAGAAAAACAACCACATGAAAAAGTGGGCAAAGGACATGAACAAACGCTTTTCAAAAGAAGACATATATGCAGCCAACAAACATATGAAAAAGCTCAGTATCACTAATCATTAGAGAAATGCAAATCAAAACCACACAGAGATACCATCTCATGCCAGTCAGAATGGCTATTATCAAAAAGTCAAAAAATAACAAATGCTACAAGGTTGCAGAGAAAAGGAAACACTTATACACTGCTGGTGGGAGTGTAAACTAGCTCAACCATAGTGGAAAGCAGTGTGGCAATTCCTCAAAGACCTAAATATAGAACTACCATTTGATCCAGCAATCCCATTACTGGGTATATACCCAAAGGAATAGAAATAGTTTTATCATAAAGACATGTGCATGCATATGTTCATTGCAGCACTATACACAATAGCAAAGACATGGAATCAACCTAAATGCCCATCAACAGTAGACTGGATAAAGAAATATCGTGCATATACATCATGGAATACTGTGCAGCCATAAAAAGAATGAGATCATGTATTTTGTGGGAACATAGATGGAACTAGAGGCCATTATTCTTAACAAACTAATGCAGGAACAGAAAAACCAAATACTGCACATTCTCACTTCTAAGTGAGAGCTAAATAATGAGAACCAATGGACATAGGGAGGGGAATAACAGACAGTGGTGAGAAGTGACAATGTGCTAGCAGCCCTCACTCTCAGCGCCTCCTCAGCCTCCAGCCTCAGCTTCCACTCTAGTGGGGCTTGAGGAGCCCTTCAGCCAGCCACGGCACCATAGGAGCCCCTCTCTGGGCTGGCTGAGGCTGGAGCCTCCTCCCTCTGCTTGCCGGGAGGTGTGGAGGTGTGGAGGTGTGGAGGGAGAGGCGCTGGTGGGAACCAGGGCTGTGGGCCAGTGTGAGTTCCTGCTCCCTGCACACGGATCAGCCAGCCAGCACCGCAGGCCCAGGGCAGTAAGGGGCTTAGCACCCAGGCGAGCCCCTGCAGAGGTTGCGTCGGGTCCCCCAGCAGTGCCGGCCCGCAGGCGCCACACTCAAATTCTCACAGGGCCTTAGCTGCCTCCTCATGGGGAAGGGCTCAGGACTTGCAGCCTGCCATATCTGAGCTCCTCCTCCAACGGTGGGCTCCAGCGTGGCCTGAGCCTCCCCTACGGTCGCTGCCCCCTGCTCCATGGCGCCCATGAACAGCCCAAGGGCTGAGGAGTACAGGCGTGGCTCAGGACTGGGAGACAGCTCTGCTTGCAGCCCCTGTGCAGGATCCACTGGGTGAAGCCAGCTGGCCTCCTGAACTGAGTGGGGACTTGGAGAACTTTTATATCTAGTGGGAGGATTGTATGTGCACCAATCAGCACTCTGTGTCTAGCTCAGGGTTTGTAAATACAACAATCAGCACTCTGTGTCTAGCTCAGGGTTTGTGAATACATCAATTGGTACTCTGTATCTAGCTAACCTAGTGGAGACTTGGAGGACTAGCACTCTGTGACTCTGTGTCTAGCTCAAGGATTGTAAATGCACCAATCAGCACTCTGTGTCTAGCTCAGGGTTTGTAAATACACCAATCAGCACTCTGTCTAGCTCAAGGTTTGTGAATACACCAATTGGTACTCTGTATCTAGCTAACTAGCACTCTGTGACTGTGTCTAGCTCAAGGATTGTAAACGCACCAATCAGCACTTTGTCAAAATGGACCAATCAGCTCTCTGTAAAATAGACCAATCAGCAGGATGTGGATGGGGCCAGATAAGGGAATAAAAGCAGGCCATGGAAGGACCCCCCTAGCAACCCACTTCGGTCCCCTTCCGCATTGTGGAAGCTTTAATCTTTCCTCTTTGCAATAAATCTTGCTGCTGCTCACTCCTTGGGTCCATGCTGCGGTTATGAGCTGTAACACTCACCGCAAAGGTCTGCAGCTTCACTCCTGAAGCCAGCAAGACCACGAACCCACCGGGAAGAACAAACAACTCCAGATGGGCTGCTTTTAGGAGCTCTAACACTCACCACCAAGGTCTGCAGCTTCACTCCTGACAGCGAGACCACGAACCCACCAGAAGGAAGAAGCTCCAGACACATCTGAACATCTGAAGGAACAAACTCCAGACACACCATCTTTAAGAACTTTAACACTCACCATGAGGATCCGCGGCTTCATTCTTGAAGTCAGTGAGACCAAGAACCCACCAATTCTGGACACAGTGGGGTCTACCTGAGGGAGGAGGATGGGAGGTGGGAACAGATCAGGAAAAATAACTATCAGGTACCAGACTTAGTATCCAGTGACAAAATCGTCTGTACACCAAACCTCTGTGATCCAAGTCTACCTATATAACCTGCCCATATATTCCTGAATCTAAATAAAAGTTAAAAAAAAAGAATTAGGAGTATGTGGCAGTGAAGGGTTAGGTCTTGGTTTTGTTAAGGTCATTGGTGACAGTAATAATTAATTATAATAACAGTTCCCATTGATTCAAGCTTATGCCAGGCATTATCGAAGTTAATGTTTCTTACGTTACTTTGGGCAGGTATTTCTGAGCCTAATTTTTCTTCTCTGATAAAACTGAGCTATTAATAACTACCTAAGTGCCTCCTCCTCAGGCAAGAACCAAATGAGATAAGATAGGTGAGTGTGCTTTAAAAATTGTAAAGTGCTCTACAAATGCAGAGTGTCATCATTTTCCGTTGAAATACCAAGCTGGGAGGAAGTGAGGGAAGGAGGTTTTCATTCCTTTCTGTAAGCCTACCGTGGCACCCTGTGATCTCAGAAGTGCTGGAGACCTGTGTTTGGAAGACAAAATGCATTTCTTTGGTGAAATCGGAAGGGACAGGTTTCTTATTGCTTCTAACCCTTCCAGAATTTGAATTTTCTTCCCTTTCTGTGGTCATCAGTTGCAATTTTATAGACACCATTGTGCTTATCCTAAGGGAGTGACAAGGAAGGAGTAATACCTACCACAGGGGGCTGGGCCAGAAATGAAAATGTGTAAACAATAAACAAGTTATATTCGTACTTCAAATAAAGCGTTATTTTTTTTTCAACTTTAAAATATACTGGTTTGTGATACGATACCAAACCACGGAATGCAGCTCCTAGGAAGACACAAAATTTGGAGATAAAATTTTTTCTGCTCTTCAGCTTTTGGATCGTTTCAAATACTATTGATATTCTACTCATGCCTAGACACCAAAGGGTGAATGTAATTAAAATGCAATGAGACTGTGCAATCAAATAAAAAATGTTCTTCACCCATGTGTCCCTGGTACTTAGGTGCTATGTGTCACCCCAGAGAGGGGAATCATTGAAAATGTTGCATTTTATACAGTGAGACTGAGTTAATAAAGCAAGAAAGACTTTCAAGTAATAGTGGATTCATTCTAAAACTTAAGTCATTTGTAAGATCATAGGATGTAGTGCTTCCTCCCTGTTTATTATACGGGAATAACACTTGTCTGTATACTTGGAAGACCTGGATTTTGGGGGAGCTCCAAGGAAAATTTCTTTCTCTTCCAGATGTCATAGGAAATAGCATAACTATTTTTTTTCTACCAAAAAAAGATAACAGTGCAAATATATAAGAAATCTCACAGTGTCAGCCTGGAATGATGTTTTTAAAGTTTTACATGCCATCAGTCAGGGTGTAGTTTCTTTCTAGATTGCAATGGGATCTGTCAACTGTCCTATCCTGGGATCCCAGTTTGAGGCTCTGAAGGTGCTAGTAACAGCATTTCAAAGTCAGGCAACTGCATTAATTCAAACTTCAAGCTGTTATTCCCTGAGGAAATATGAACTGGGAGAAGAATGGGACAAAAAGAGTGAGTCCCATCCTCAAGGCTCTGGGAGCTGTGCTCTCTGACCCTGTTGACCTAGGAAAGTTGTATCAAATGTCTCACCATCTCACTGCTTTGTTAACTCCCACTGTTCACCACAAACCAGGAAGGACAGGAAGTCCCCTACGTTGTTTTTGGCGAAATTAGTTATGTAGATATTAAGAATCTAGTTATGAATTTAAAATGTAAAATGTGGGCTTGGGCACAGTAGCTTATGCCTTTAATCCTTGCACTTTGGAAGGCCTGGGAGGATGAAATTCTGTCTCTACAAAAAATGCAGAAGTTAGCTGGGCATAGTGGTATGCACCTGTGGTCCCAGCTACTTGGGAGGTTGAGGTGGGAGGATCTCCTGAGCCTGGAGGTCGAGGCTGCTATGAGCCGAGGCTGCACTCCAGCCTGGGTGACAGAACCAGGCTGTTTCAAAATAATAATAAAGTGTACATCTTTTGATTTACTGATTGCACTTCTAAGAGTTTACCCTAAGGGGTAAATCAGATGAATACACAAAGGATTATGTCAAAGTAGGTGATGAAATTTTGTATAATCTTAAAGAAGAAAAGAAAAAGAGCATAATATTCATCAAGAGGGAACTGATTAAATAAATTGTGGTTATGAAGATATTAAATGCAATGATATAGAATAATTTATATTTTAATTCATTATCACTTATTAATATCAATATTAGTAAATAAATATTGTTGAGTGAAAAGCACATTATAGAACCCTGGAATCCCATGGAAGCAAAGTGTGTGCTTGGGTGTGTATAACTGTGCTACAGAAAGGTTAATCACCAAAATGTTTATCAATGTTCCTCTCTGGGTTACAGAGATGTGATTTTTATTTTCTTCTTTATGTGTAGCTGTTTTACTAGACGTTCTGTAAAGATCATGTGGCATTTTGATAATCGAAAGCTCATTTTATTCAGAAAAAATTATTCTCTCTTCAAAACCCACCTAATCTCTTAATTATTTGCTAAAATGAAGCAAGAATTCTTTCACTTGGTAAAAGATTTACTGGTTTGTGAAGAAGAGGAGTCTATGAAACTCGACAGTGTGTATGGCATTAGAAATTACAGGATTTGGCATTATATGAAAAAAGATACCTGCTTACGTAGGTTTATCACAGAACAATTCACAATTGCGAAGATATGGAGCCAACGTAAGTGCCCTCAACTGATGAGTGGATAAAGAAAATGTGGTGTGTGTTCACCATGGATACTACCCAGCCATCAAAAAGAGCGAAATAATGTCTTTTGCAGCTACTTGAACGGAGCTGAAGGCCATTATTCTAAATGAAGTAACTCAGGAATGGAAAACCAAATACTGCATGTTCTCACTTATAAGTGGGAGCTGTGCTATGGGTATGCAAAGACATACAGAGGGGTATAAGGGACATTGGAGACTCAGAAAGGGGGATACTGGAAGGGGGTGAGGGATAAAAAGCTATTGAGTACAGTGTACAGTGCTGTGTTGGGTGCACTAAAATCTCTGACTGTACCACTATACAATTCATCTATGTAACCAAAAAAACACTTGTACCCCAAAAGCTATTGAAATAAAAATTATTTAAATAAAATGACAAGACTTGGGAGTCAAGACTCAAGCATAAGCTGCAAATTTGTTGTTACCATGTCAAAATCATGTCCATTTTCGCATCTGCAAAAGGAAAGTCATAATCATCACCTGACTCAGGCCCTGAGATGCTACTAATACTCAACATTTTGTAGCATTTAAATTGCATTTTCACTATGTCCTACAAGGCTCACTGGTGGACAGTAGCATCTGCTCTCCTTTGAAACATTTTTAAATTTTAATTTTTTTAGAGCCAATTCTTGCTTTTTCACCCAGGCTGGAGTACTGGGGCACGATCACAGCTCACTGCAGCCTCAAATACCTGGGCTCAAGCAATCCTTCTGCCTCAGCCTCCCAAGTAGCTAGGACTACAGGCGCACACCACCATGCTTGGCTAACTTTTATTTATTTATTTTTTTTTCAGAAGCATGGTCTCACTGTGCTGCTCAGGCCGGTCTTGAACTCCTGGCTCAGCCTCCCAGAAGGCTTGGGATTATAAGTACGAGCCATCACAACCAGCCTCAATCTCCTAAGTTAGAAGAATATTCTTGATATGATAAAATGTTCACAGCATATATTGTAATTAAAATTGGCAGGCTACAAGGCAATGTACAGCTATAATAAAAATTATAATAGGAACAGTATATAATAAGTGTATCTATTAGGTGTCCCCTGTGACAGGAACTGTGCTGAGCATAGGGTATGTGTTTTCTTACTCAGTCCCTAAAGCAACCCTAGGATGTAGGGACTATTTTTTTAATTCCCATTTTATAGCTGAGCATTTCATTTTACAGCAAATCATAAATACTTGTCCAGGATCCAGCTGAGATTGGAATCCAGGTGTGTTTGAACCCAAGGTTCAGACTTTTAGCCGCCCTGGGGTGTGAGAGTATGTGTGTAGAAAAAGGCCTGCTCAAGGAAGAAGGAGGAGGAAAGAGTTAAGGAGGACGATGATGATGTATTTTCAAGTGTGCATCAATCTTCCTGGTGGTGACAGGTCTCTTAGTGTCATGATCAGCTCTGCCATTTGCAACAGTAGGAATTACAGTCTTTCAAAATCTGTTTCTGGTCATTGCTGAACCCAAATTTACATGAAAACAGGCCCTTGAAGTCAACCTCTTAAGTTTTAGAAAAAGATATTCCTCCCTGAAATTGGAGTGACATCTCCAGTGAACACTCCTGGCAGCAGAGTTGTCCCCTGCAGCTGACCAGTGGAGGTCAGCCAGCCCCCACCAGGCAGCAGATGAACCTCAACCACCTGTCGGCCACAGCAGCTGGAGGACCCCCGGAAGCGATGGCTCCAGAAGGTGACCTCTGTGTGACACACAAGTGTGGTGAAATGGAAACATCCATGTTGATCTAGTGCCATCTGGAATCCCAGTATTAACTGTGCACAGTTTCCCATCATTGTATCAACGTCTTGCTCTATATAAAAGTCTATAAGCCCCAGTTATCAATGGATTTCAGCTATTGTCTCCAAGACATGTGACAAAGGTTGTTCAGATACAACACACTTTCCAAGGGAGTTACCCAAATTTTGACCCAAAATATTTTGAAGGGAAGTAGAGGCCTACAAAAATTTGTGATCTCCGTAATAACTATTAACCATACAGTAGTACCAGGTTGTCAATACAGTCTGAGCCACAAGAGACAGGTGATGGGTTATGAGTAATTTAAGTTTTTAAAGCATTTCCCAATTCTGGTTGTGCTAGCTGTTTTTCTACTCAAGATGAATATCAGGATGCAGCACGGTTACATTACGGTGGGGACAACCTTGAAACTCTTCTAATTTAAAATTTTAAAGTACATTTATTTGCCATTCTACTGTTGGAAATGTTACAGTGGTGTCCTTATCATCCGTGTGTTTAAGTTATGCAAACTCAAGATACCTTGCTATAGTGAAAATACAGAAAAATTACATGGTAATATATATCCTTTTAGAGATATTTACATATATATTTATACATATATATTTATACATGCAATTGTGTACAGATTGCATGTATAAATAATACTACATATTTATGCTGTGTGTGTACTGTACTTTATGGGTAATTTGAGGAATTTCCAAGGGTAATTTTGGCTCTAAGCACTTTTTGCTTTAGACAACATCTGCCCTCCCCACTCCCTGCCCCTCCCACTGTCACCACCACCATTTCAAATTGAAATTCCATTGTGTTTGTGATATCTTACTTTTGATACTTCTCATCAGTGGGTCTAAGATCCACAAAGTGCTATCAGCTCCTGGTTAACTCTGAATATTATTCATGACTAGTTCAAGGTAGCAGCTGCTTTTTCTTGGTTCAAATTTGTGAAGCTGGCGTCATCATCTGTTAATATTGCATGCCCATCCCCGCTGGGTACCAGACACTGCATTACTCTAAAAATACACTTCCTTTTCCACCAGGCTTTTTGAGTAGTCTGAAAACTGGTTTAACTGCATGCTTTTTATTTTTGGTGTTGGTAGCAATGGAAAATGGGGTATGATAATAATTTCATTGACATAAAGAAAGCTTGGGTTTGTTTTTCCTGCACAAAATAGAATTATCTCTGTAAAACATCCATCTGACTTTGTTTCTCTTCCATGCTTAAAATCCTTCAGCAGCTCCCCCTTACCCTCATGATAAAGTTCAAACTTCATGTACACATGACTTAGAAAACTTTGCTTTTCTCCCAGCATGCCTCTCCCTGTATACTCAGTGTGTTCACCACAACAAACCCTTGCATTGCTCATGCCAGGGTTTTTCACAACTTCAAGCTTTTGTCCCTGCTGTCTCTGCTGTCTCCGCTGCCAGAAATGTTGTCATGGTCTCCACCCACTTAGTGGGTTTATACACCCTGAACACCACGCTCAAATATCACTTCCTTTGTACTAGCTTCTGTGACTTCCTGAGCCAGACCTGGCCATGGCTTTTCTTATATATCTTTGGTATATTTTTATGCTTCTATTCAGGCAGTTATCAACCATTAATGAAATGATAAATTTAAACATCCATCTCCTCTATTAGGCAGTGAATGCAACAAAAGCAGAGGCAATGCTTTATTTACCTTTGTAATCCCAGTACCTAGCATGGGGATTGGATCCCAATGGCTCCATATATGCTGAATGAGTGAAGAAATGAATGACAGACAGAGATACAATCTTAGAAATTCATTCATTGAGGTGTTTTTCACCCAAGATGCAGAGATAAACTGCAGGAGTTCAATGAATTTCCTCTAAAATGAATGCAAAATTGTGATTGAATCTCTGTGTGTATACTTGTGCATACATTTATCTGGGTAGCTGGTCCATAGCCTTCATCATATTCCCAAAGGAATGTAGGATGTAATAATGGGGATACAAATCACTGACATAATTCAATCTCCTCAGAAAATTAAGATCTCCCTTACTCCTGCTGCATGACATAAACAACCAACCAACCAAATAAACAAACAAAACCAAGGGGAATGGGGGCTTTTGAAAGGAATGAGTAGGCAGGAATGTCCCTGAAAGATGAGGTCTGCATGATAGTCTTGTTTCAGTCCTGAAGGGGAGGGGAGGTGCCCAAAATACCAGTGCTCAGAAGGATTTGGACCTAACTAGCATGCAATGCACGCCTGGAGCTTAGTTCATTCACTCTTTTGTCTATTGTGGAATTATCTCATTACAAGAGGGATGTGGGTGGTAACAAGTGAGGTGCCTTCTTCTCCTTTCCTGTTGAGTCATTCTCCAAATAATGTCTCCATGAAGTTCAGAGTATGAGGGGAAGTAACATTAGCTTGAGGATTTTTTGTTATTTGAAATCTGTAACTAAATAACAGCACTACTCATTGTAGCTTTTCCTTTCTTTCTGGTTTCATAAATTTCCCTTACATTTTCAACTGGGTGAGTTATTTGCCATTTGCTCTCCTAACCTGGTGTTTGTGCAGCATCACTGGCAAAAGTTAATATGTGCTTCTTGCTGCCCCAGGGATTCTTGCAGCTCCATAATGACGGAATTAATCTATAAATGTGGTCTTTAAAAGCACCTCAGGGTCTCAATCTTTGAATGAAAGGCAGAGTGAAATGGAAGGGATTTGTTGGTTTCATTATCATTATCTAAATGGATGCAAATGCAGCAGATTGAAAATGCTCATCCTTACCAGAAATGATAAGAATCCAAAGACCTGCTATTTGCATGTTTAATTGCAATGGCACATTGAGAGACAGAATTACTGAGTGGGGGTTATGGGCACTTCACAAATGGTAATTGTCCTCCCCACTTATTTTTGTCATCTTGATGAGTGTTAGAAGATGGCTAGGCTTTCTAAACACTTGTGCGCTTCCAACTAGGGAGGATATTTTGGCACATTAGGAAAACATGGCATGAATTCAAGTGAGCTGAGTTGCATTAGCCCCTCTTTTCTGGTTAGTTCTAGTTAAATGATAACTTTCCATGAAGTGCCTTCCTTTTCCTGACAGTAACATTTACTGAGCACAAAGTTGCATTTCAGGTACAGAACCAAGCTCTTAACACACTTCTCTCATTTAACTCCAATCTCTGAGGTAGTTTCTATTATTATTTTCATTTTACAAGTAGGAAATCTGAGACAGAGAGAAATCAAGTAACCTAGCCAAGTTTACATAGGAAATGACTAAGTCAAGATATAAATGCTTATTTGTCTGATTCCCAAGCCAAAGTTGTTGGTATGTGAAATCACTTTTTTTCTATCATCAACACTCTCATTTATCAACCATTTATTCATTCATACATCAAATATTTACTGAGCAACTACTATATGCTAACTATTATGTGCAGTAAACAAAATGGAAGCAAAACATTGCCCCTGCCTTCAAGTACAATTTGAAATAACCAAAAATGAAATTCTGTTGTTTCTTTATGCAAGCATCAACAGAGCATCATTTTTGCAACCTTCCTGCTCATCAACATCATCATCATCAGAATTGCTTTTTATTGAGCTTGCGAAAGTTGTGAGCATCAAAATGGAGTCACTTGTGTTTAAAAAAGCAAACAAACAAAAAGCCATAAAAAATAGAGCCAGGGAAGGCTGTGAAGAGATGGTCCTCAAACTTCTGTGCCTGATAAGAAAAACTGTCACAAAAGACTCTGCAAAAACTGTAACCGTACCAAAGGCCATCACACCCTTGCACAATAAAATGCTTCTGTGGAGACATCTGCCCAGCAACTGCCTGTCCACCTCAGACTGATGTCACTCTTGTTATTGATCTCTGTAGCCAAGGAGAGTCATTTGAAAACAATTACGTAATTCTCCTCATTTTTCCTTTAAAACCCTTTGTTTTCCTTTACCTCCCTGAACACACACACCATTTACTATGGCATGCATATTTCCATTGCAATGCCTATTCCTAAATACGTATCTTTTATTTTAGAGAGGCTCTTTCTGTTTATGTTCATTGATAAGTCCTTAATATCTGCCAGGTGATGTCTTGGGCATCAGTTACCTCTAACAGCCTTTTGAGGTAAGTATGATCATCCCCACAATATGGCCAAAGAAACTACAGCTCACAGAGCTTAAATGACTTTGCCCATGTCACCCAGCTAGTAAGTGGCAGAGCCAGCTTTGAAATCCAGGACCGTCTGATTCTAAAGCCTCATATTTTAATAACAATATCACCCGAGGATTCTGAGACCACTCTAAAAACCAATGTCACTTAAGGATTTTTTAGAGACTACTTTAAAAGCAATGTGGATAAAATGCTTAATGAAGAACCAAAGCTATATGAACTGAGTTCTCAGCCCCTGCCGGTACTGTGCTAGAAACTGTCCATGTATGCTCTCATTTAAGTATCTCCAGAGCCTCCATAGATCTTGTTAGTTCTGTCATGCAGATGAGGAATCTGAGGCTCAGAGAGATGAAGTAACTTGCCCAAGGTCACACACAGGTGAGACAATATTTAAGTCCAGATCTGCTTGATTTTAAAGCCCTATATTTTACTAACAACATCGCCGAGAGCATTCCTAGGGCAAATGCTTATTTTCAGAAAAAAAATCCAAAAAGTCTTACCAAATAGGAACCCCTAAGTTAGTTGCCCAAAGGATACAGGCTGCTGGGTAGGCTCCATCTTAACAAGGGTTTCCCTTCTCCAGACCCATGCAACATTATTTTTCTCCTAATTTTAAAAAAACTCTTTTTTCCCCCTTCTTGCTTGGTAGGAGGACAGGGTGTGTGTGTGTGTGTTTGCGGAATGGAACAATAAAAAAGAGAGAGACATGCTTAGAGATAAAGGGATTGCAGAGAACACAGGAGATCCAAGCTGATCTGAAGACTCTGGGGTCTGGCTTTTTGCAGTCTCTCTTTATCTGTTGATAATGGCTCACTTCTTGATAAGTCAGCAGAGGGTTGGGGGTGGGGAGTCATTTTTAAGGAGAAGGAGAGCCTCTGTATTAGTTAAATCCTTTAAATATAGATAATAAAAGGGCAAGAATCCCACCACTCACAATTTTCCCTGGAATGTTGCTGGATTTCGGATTCTGATTCAGCTTCAGAAGGCTGGGATCCCATGTAGCATTAGAAGGACTGGTGTGATAAGAACAAGATCATGTATTAAGTGCCTATTATATAACTGGTGTGATGCTGAGGACTTTGCATTCATTATGTCTGCTACAGTTTGAATGTGGTGTCCTCTCCAAAATTCATGCTGAAATGTAATCCCCGTTGTGGTGGTATTAAGAGTTGGACCCTTTTAGGAGGTGATTGAGTCATAAGAGTGCAGCCCTCATGAATGCCCTTATAAAAGAGGCTTTAGAGAGAGTTTTCCTCTCTTGTCCTTCTGCCTTTGGCCACTGAGGACACAGCATCAAGGTGCCATCTTGAAAGCAGAGAGCAACCCTCACCAGACACCAATGCCAGTGCCTTGATCTGGTACTTCCATCCTCTAGAACTGTGAGAAACAAATTTCGATTCTTTATAAATTCCTCAGTCCTTGGCATTTTGTTATAATAACACAAATGGACTAAGATAACCTCATCTGACTCTTTCACCTACCCTGCAAATGAGGCAGCTTTATGCCCTTTCGCTAGGAGATTGTGGGTTCAGAGAGACAAAACTTTTCCCAAGAGACACATAACGTTCTCTAAGATTGTACAGCCAGTATGACATAGACCTGGGATTCAAATCTAAGATTCTATTTTAAGTGCAATTTATGTCTTTCTTCAGTGGCCAAATATTAGCACTTGCTTCTTCTGGTTAAACATAGTTTGCTGTCTGACATTGTTAACTCAGCCATTGACGCCTGAGTCATCGCCCTTCTTTATCCCCTTTCTCATTGCCAACATGTAATGGGCTTGCAAGATGGAATGCCTGTCCTACTACCTGTCCCTTCTAGGGAATCTCTACCCCTAAGTATTCCTTATGCAGGAATTCAAAACTACATGTTGACCAGATAATCCCAATCATGGATTGGGAATAGACAGTTCATCTAAGAGTAGCCAACCAATAGCATGCTGGCAACCTGTGGGGTGAGCTACAATGAAAGCCTTATTCATTGCCATGTGCTGTGGCTCAGGCCTATAATTCCACTTACTCAGGAGGCTGAGGTAGAAATGCTTGAGCCCAGGAGTTCAAGGCTGCAGTGACCTATCGTCATCTCACTGCTCTCCAGCCTGGGCAACAGAGTAAGACCCAACTCTTAAAAAGGCCAGGTGCAGTGGCTCATGCCTGTAATTTCAGCACTTTGGGAGGCTGAGGTAGGTGGATCACCTGAGGTCAGGAGTTTGAGACCAGTCTGGCCAACATGGTGAAACTCTGTCTCTACGAAAAGTACAAAAATTAGCTGGACATGGTGGGACACACCTGTAATCCCAGCTACTCAAGAGGCTGAGGCAGGAGAATCACTTGAACCCGGGAGGTGGCGGTTGCACTGAGCAGAAATAGTGCCATTGCATTCCAGCCTGGACAACAGAGTGAGACCCTATGTTAAGAAAAACAAAAACAAAGAAAGTTTGATGTAGACAGATATGATGGTTACTAGTAAGTTTCATTCTCTTTCTTTTACTTTCTACCGCACCCCATCTTTAGGGTTCAAATGATGTGAAATACTAAGATACAGAGATGGTGTTGCTAGTTACTTTTAGTAACAGAAACACAAAGATGTCCAGAGAAAGGCCATAAAGAATTTGGGGTCATGAGGAAAGCAAATGAGTTAGCAGAGGCTATGGAATGATGGGCATAGAAGGAAGTTCAGTATAACAGCAAGAGACAAATGGGATCTAATTAAACTAAAGAGCTTCTGCACAGCCAAAGAAACTACCATCAGAGTGAACAGGCAACCTACAGAATGGGAGAAAATTTTTGCAATCTACTCATCTGACAAAGGGCTAATTTCCAGAATCTACAAAGAACTCAAACAAATATACAAGAAAAAAACAAACAACCCCATCCAAAAGTGGGGAAAGGATATGAACAGACATTTCTCAAAAGAAGACATTCATACAGCCAACAGACACATGAAAAAATGCTCATCATCACTCGCCATCAGAGAAATGCAAATCAAAACCACAATGAGATACCATCTCACACCAGTTAGAATGGCCATCATTAAAGAATCAGGAAACAACAGGTGTTGGAGAGGATGTGGAGAAATAGGAACACTTTTACACTGTTGGTGGGATTGTAAACTAGTTCAACCATTATGGAAAACAGTATGGCAATTCCTCAAGGATCTAGAACTAGATGTACCATATGACCCAGCCATCCCACTACTGGGTATATACCCAAAGGATTATAAATTATGCTACTACAAAGACACATGCACACGTATGTTTATTGCGGCACTATTCACAATAGCAAAGACTTGGAATCAACCCAAATGTCCATCAGTGACAGACTGGATTAAGAAAATGTGGCACATATACACCATGGAATACTATGCAGCCATAAAAAAGGATGAGTTTGCGTCCTTTGTAGGGACATGGATGTAGCTGGAAACCATCATTCTTAGCAAACTATCACAAGAAGAGAAAACCAAACACCGCATGTTCTCACTCATAGGTGGAAACTGAACAATGAGCTCACTTGGACTCGGGAAGGGGAACATCACACACTGGGGCCTATCATGGGGAGGGGGTAGGGGGGAGGGATTGCATTGGGGAGGTATACCTGATATAAATGATGAATTGATGGGTGCTGACGAGTTGATGGGTGCAGCACACCAACATGGCACATATATACATATGTAACAAACCTGCACGTTATGCACATGTACCCTAGAACTTAAAGTATAATAAAAAAAATAATAATAATAAAAAAAAGAGATCCATCTGTTTCCATTGCTGATGGTACAGCAGACTGCCTTAAATCCTAAACAAGCTGTCCATGACACCTTAGAAATCCTATCCCAACATTGGGATTCCTACTCTTTTGGTGCTTACCTTTACTTTCACTTAAATCTGATTACTTAGAATAACATGTTGAGTTTTTGGGATTATCCATGATTGCATTCACAGATCTGAACAGACAGTGGAACCTAAAGAAAAAAAAAACCCAGGGCAAAAGAAAGGTGACTCCCAACATGAGAAAAAGTTTTATTTTTTCCATTCAGCTCTATTCAGAATGCTAAAACGTAAATATAAATTTAGATAGAGAAACATTTCCTAACATTAAGTTAAACAGATCCCTGGAGTTGACAGAGAACATCCAACTCTTTACCTAATCCATTCATCTCACATAAACACCCAACTAGTCTTTTTGTCTGTGTTTGAATACTTCACCAATGGGGATCTCCTTCTTGTGCTATAATTGCTAGGATGTACGAATACCTAAAACTTTTGCATAACAAGCAACTAAGATAAAAACAACATAACACAGAATAACATATTTCTAACACTTCCAAATGACAAATATTTCTTTATTGTGCCTGGCATGAGAGTGAGCAAGACAGGTGGAAATCCTGTCTTTGTGGGGTTTACATCAGTATTTTCAAACTTTTATTTTGAAAAATTTTGAGCATACAGAACAGTAGAATAGTGTGATGAACACTTACGTTCCATTATCCAGTTCAACAGTTGAGAATGTAGAGCTCTTTCTGTTTCATTTTTATGCCTTTTCCCCTAAGTCTCCCTACCACCCTGCTGAATTATTTTAAGATAAATCCCAGGTGTCATATCATTTCAGCATGTGTTTCTAACAGATAGTGACTGTTTTTTCTTCATATAACCACAATATTATTATTCACACTTGAAAGCATCTAACAATGATTTTTTAATATCATCTAATTTCCAGTCAGCTTTTTTCTTCATTTTTTTCTTTTTGTATTAAAAATATCTTTTTACAATTGGTTTGTTTGGAGTTTTACATTACAATGAAACATGGTATTTGAACAAAAACACAGCTAAATCTTGATGTTTTATCCTATATATGTAGTAAAACCTACATGGAAGACTACTGATTCTATAAAATGTATAGATATAAACAAAACCACTAGCTATCTTTTACTTTTTTTTATTTTTTGCTTTTTTTCTCTACTTTTAGGAGCTTATCTTCTAGAGATTTTTATAAGCTTGATATTAGACATCACCCTTCTGTTTTCTCCAAAATGATTTTCTTCTTTTTTATCACGTGGCTTTCTTTATTAATGAAGCACAGATCATGTTTGCAATGTGATAGTTCTGCCTTGGAAAGCCTATTATTCTGAAGGCCTAACATCCTCAGAAACATTCATTGAAAGCCCACTAGAATAATAGAATGGTAGGGCTATTGATCCAGCAATCCTACTTCTAGTACTGAATACAGAAGAAAATATGAGAGCAGAAATAAATATTACATTTATATATTATATAATCATATAAGTTGTTTAAAATTTTTCAGTTATAAATAACTATAAGATAGACATCATCATGTATAATATGTATATTATTATCATGCTATATTATACATTAAACATATTTATAAATTAAATCTATTTAATGACATGTTTATATCTTATGCAGAATGATATCCATACCATTGTTTATTTATAACATTGAAATATTTAAAGTCTATTGAATGGAATTGGTTAAATAAATTAAGACTAACCTCCACAATGAAATACTATAAAGCAATTAAAAATTACTATGAGTATAAAAAAACACTAAAAATTATTATGGAAATCTTGTATCAATATGGAAAGATAAAGTATTTCAGGTGAAAATATTAGACTGTGAAACAGTATATAGCATTGTTATACAAGATCTCCAAGTTGTATTAATTTTAAAAGGTACAAAAGACCTGAAAACTATATATATACACACACACATATATATACACATATACATGTATATATACACACATATATATACACACACACATAAAGTGATCCCATTTGTAATTACTCCATGTATTCCCTGACACTCAAATGTATATATACATGAACAGAATAGCCTGGATGACTATATGCCAAAATGTTAGCAGTGATTCTCTCTGGGTAATAGATTTGCTTGAATACATATTTCTTAAAATGTCTGTGTTTTCTGAATATTTTAATAAGTATATATTATTTCAATATTATAAAACTTTCATGTTCTTAATGTTAGATTAGAAAAAGTTACTGGCTTAAGGTTACAGATAGTTCATTTCAAAGCAAGACCCAAACCCTCCCTTGAGAATCGTGTTATTTGCTTCTCTTCCACTTAAGGCACGTTTCCTGGCAGAATGTTTCTCAGTTGCTGTGTAAATAGGTTTCGGTTATGTCTGTTCTACAAAGTGTCTAAGCTTGGACCAGACACACCTGAATCACAGCATTGGCCCAATATGGGACCACCACAGGCAAGACATACACACAGGTATCAAAGGCATTGAGAGGACAGAATAATGGTCAATGTCAAGGTTATTGTGTGAAGCTGTGCAGGTTGAGCTCTGCACATCTCCTGAGGTTGAGGGGACCATTTATATTAGAAACTGTAAAGGTTTCTGTGCACGATGGTTCCCTGAAGATGTACAATGCCCAGTCTGTACAACGGTGTGGCAAAATCCTGAGTTCCACTAGGGAAAGAGGGAACTTCATGGAAAGGAAGTCGCCTTGAGGTCGACATTTCAATACAACCCAATTCTGAGTGATTTAGTAACATTACATTGTTGTGCTAATATTTAATGGTGTTTGTTTGTTTGTTTGTTTGAGATGGAGTTTGACTCTGTCACCCCTGCTGGAGTGCAGTGGCATGATTTCTGCTCACTGCATCCTCTGCCTCCCGTGTTCAAGTGATTCTTCTGCCTCAGCCTCCTGAGTAGCTAGAACTACAGGCACGTGCCACCATACCCAGCTAATTTTTGTACTTTTAGTAGAGACGGGGTTTCACCATGTTGGTCAGGTGGTATTGAACTCCTGACCTCAAGTGATCTTCCTGCCTCAACCTCTCAAATTGCTGGAATTACAGGCATAAGTCACCGTGCCCAGCCCCAGTAAATTTTTTTTTTTTTTTTTTTGAGGCGGAGTCTCGCTCTGTCGCCCGGACTGGAGTGCAGTGGCCGGATCTCAGCTCACTGCAAGCTCCGCCTCCCGGGTTTACGCCATTCTCCTGCCTCAACCTCCTGAATAGCTGGGACTACAGGCGCCCACCACCTCGCCCGGCTAGTTTTTTTTGTATTTTTAGTAGAGACGGGGTTTCACCGTGTTAGCCAGGATGCTCTCGATCTCCTGACCTCATGATCCGCCCGTCTCAGCCTCCCAAAGTGCTGGGATTACAGGCTTGAGCCACTGCGCCCGGCCTCCAGTAAATTTTTATAACACCTACAGTGAATGTATGTAAGACCAAAAACTACAACAATTAAAGATGTTGAGACTCTTCTCAGAAATGAAAGAAATTCTCTTAGCTGAAAAAACATCTTCAGTGAGCCTTTAGTGTACTCTTGGGCATATTAGGTTTATCTGTGTTTAAATTAATCAGATTTCCTCAAAGTAATTCCTGAATAATATGAAACTGCATATACACTGATGAAAATGTCTTTCCTACATTGGCTGACATCAATCAGCTTTTTCTTTCACTTCATTGCTTAAGATAATTACTTGTATTTGTGAAGAATGCCTCTCTTACTTAGACATTTCCAAGACATTCCAATGATAGAATTACCCCCAAGTTTCACACAGAACATTAGGATTTATTCAGTTTAAGAAGTCTGACTCAACATTTATTTTTAAATAAAATGGAAATCCCTGCCCTTTCCACTTTTCTTTCTCTTTCCTTTTGTTTTCCATTTCTTTTTTTCCTTCCTGGTTTAAATTCAGCACAGCAGGTGAACAATTTTATAAGTAACTATATTAGGGGTACTGAGAGCCAAGTTTCTCAATGCCAGAGAAGATAATTACAAATATGGAAGGAATAAGGCTAGAAAAATCCCAGTAGTGTTGGATTGAAATTGTAAATGACAGTATAAACTCATGGTTTTATAAAATCTATACACAGAGGAACATAGTACTTATAAATATCTGTTTATATATATATGTCAATACATACAAATATTTTCAAACCCTATTACGAGAGCCAAGGAACAATGACAGCCCAGTAGCTTCAAGCACATTGAGCACTCAGATCTTGGTTTCTAAATACCGTCTATTCTCCAACTACTTCTTAGAGAAATAGCTAGTTCCAGGGTTGGGGCAGGGAAAGTGCAATATGAATATGAAACATCATTTTGTGTCAGAATGTAAGGAAATGCTCAATGAATAATGCGTTAAAATACGTAATAACTAGCTTGAAGCAGCCCCCAGTTGCCAATTAGAGAAGATTTTGAACATCAAAATAAATAAGATAGTAAAGTATTACCCATTCAATAAAATAAGAATTCATGATTCTATACTAACATACATAGGTAAATAACAAATGGAGAAATAGAGGTGGTAGATTCAGGTGGGATTCATCAATGGATGTTCATGCTGGTAAGTGGATATCTGATAAGAAATGGAATTTGGGTGTAATTATCAAAAATCTCCCCTATAAAATACTAATCAATGACAAAGGGAAATTGGTGAATGTAAAGTGCAAAACTGCAGACAGTAATTTGACCAGGCCTTCAAGGTTAGCATCATCAGTGAGGAGAAAAAGCAACATCACACACCTCCCTTTGTGATGTGCAGAGAAGAGCACAGCATCATTTCTGGGTGTTCCTGCTGAGAATATATCACCAGAATTTGATCATGAGGACATACTGGTGAACCCAGAGGGAAGGTCATTCTACAGAATGAAAAGCCTTTCCTCTTTAAAAGTGTTAAGTACGTGACCTACGGGAAAGATGGAGGAACTGTTCCAGATTAGAGAAGTGCAAAATGGCATGATAACTACTAAATGCAAAACATATCCCTGGACAAGAAAGGAAAAGCTGGCAAAATTTGAAAGGGATCTGTGCATTGGATCTGTGTTGTGCCAATTGGGAGGACTGGATGCTGGTTTTGTAAGGGCATGTCCTTGTTTCCTGGAAACAGACACTGGAATGTTTAGGAATGATGGAACATCATGTCTAGCTTGCTCTCAAAAAGGTTCAGAAAAATGATAGTGAATATGTATAGAGAGCATGGGAGATGGAGTCAGTGCAACACCTTAACAATTAGGGAATCCAAGAGAAAGAGATTCAGGACATTTTCGTACTGTTCTGGCAACTTTTCCTTAAGTTAGCAATGATTGTTTTTAAAAGTTTTTTTAACACACTTAAATAAGTGGGGAAACCGCAAGTGGTTTTTACATAATATAAAAAACATAAAACAAATAGCAGTATTATCTCCCACTTATTAAGTGCCAGGCACTGTAGGTACCTTATCTCTTATCCTGAGAGGAGCCATCTGGAGAGATATTATTGTCCCGTCTTCAAAGAGGAGATAACAGGCTGATAGAGATGAAGTTATTTCCCTAAAGTCACTCTGCAAGTTAGGGGCAGAGACCAGATTCAAACCTGGGCAATCTGATTCCAAAGCCCACACTCCCAGCCACCATGCCATGTTACCTCTGTGTGGAATGATCTGAAAGACCATGACATTATTAGTATTATGATTAAGCACTCCTTATGGACCAGACACCATGTTATGCACTCTTTCATGCATTCTGTCTTCCAAGCTTGCAACTCTGTGAAGACAGCAGCTGTGTTACCTCCATTTTACACTTGAGACACTGGGGCTAAGAAAAGTGTGGTTCACACAACTGGAAAGTGTGGGAGCTGGCATGTGGAATCCAGTTCTGTCATTACACCAAGAAGAGAGAAACTTCCTGCTGAATGGTGACAGTGCGAAAGGCACAGAGGGGCCATTTACAAGTTTTAGACCCCAGGCTTTGGGACTCCGCTAATTCTAAATTGCTTTGATTAAGTTGCCTTGGTAAATATACAGAACAAACATGCCCTTATGCACAGTGGACACAGTGCCAGTGACCCAGGACACATTTAGGAGCCCCTGAAAATGTGATAATTTCTTTTAAAATCAGATTACAAAATCAGTATAATCCAGCTTGGATTATATTTGTCTTAACACCAAAGTAGTGATAAAATATAATCTTTTAGAAGGAGCTCGTGAAGGCAAAAGTGTCTAGGGCCCGTGAAAGTTACAATGTAGCCCTGCAAATGTATTTTTATACAGATCTGTGATTGTGAAAATGTGTCTTGGTGAGGATACTCACAAGCCACACTCTGCAAATGAACAACTCTGGATTAGGGATAGCTTCACTCAAGACAGATTGCACATTTAAGATCTACTACAGGTGGGAAATTGTAACTGTATTGACTTCATGAAGTTGACAAGAATTGGCCACAGTGAAAAAAATATTCAGTCTACAGGGATAAAATATTAAAGTTGTATCTCAAAGCAGCAACGAGATAAAAGCAATAATGGGCTTGTGATTCAGCAGATGTCCTTTCATTGTGTTTTTGTTGTCATGAGCTATTCTCCTACAGATCTTTTTGTGTTTGTGCTTGACAATATCATGTTAGTGTCACAATTTTATATGATTCTACTAGTCAGCAATTGAAAAACTGGTCACATGAAAAAAGTAGATGAGGAATTTTTTTTCTTTTTAATTCTGTGGTGTTCTCTATCAGCTAGAGTACATTTTATTCTGAATCAAGGGAAATTCAAACTATTTTAAGCCAAAAAGGAAGTTATTGAGTCATGCAACTCAAAAGACCAAGACCAATCTGTCTTTAGGCAAGGCTTATTCGGGGTTCAAACAAAGTGACCAGGACCTAGTTCCTTTCCATCTCTCACTGTGAGAGCTGTCTTCAGTGTGTCACTTTCCTTCTCAGTCTACATGTGATGGCAAGACGGTGACAACAGTTCCAAATCTCAAGGAAAAGAAAGATGTTTTCCTAACATTCCCATAAAACTCTTAGGATTCATTGGACCATGCCCACCCCTAATCACTGTGGCCAGTGCTCATTGGCAGAGGCCTGGGTTATAAATTCTGCCCCAGGCTAAGATATAGTGACAGCTGGATCCCTCAGTGAGAGGTAAGAGTGTGTAAAAGCTATCAAGAAAACAAACAAACAAACAACAACAACAAAAACCCAAAGTCTCTATGTGCTCCCAGAACTATGACTTCAGCCTCTACTGAGATATCCCCAGACATACATAAGAGGGGGTCTGGGCCGGGCACAGTGGCTCATGCCTATAATCCCAGCACTTTGGGAGACTGAGGCTGGCAGATCCCTTGAGGTCAGGAGTTCAGGACCAGGCTGGCCAACATAGCAAAACCCCATCTCTACTAAACATACAAAAATTAGCCAGGCATGATGATGCATCCCTGTAATCCCAGCTACTCAGGAGGCTGAGGCATGAGAATTGCTTGAACCTGGGAGGTGGAGATTGTAGTGAGCTGAGATTGCACCACTGCACTCCAGCCTGGGTGATAGAGACTCCAAAAAAGGGGTGGGCTGGGCTGTGACTGGTAGCTCAAGCCTGTAATCCCAGCATCCTGGGAGGCCAAGGTGGGAAGATCACTTGAGGCCAGGAGTTTGAGACTAGCCTCGGCAACCTAGAAAGACTCTGCCTCTAGAATAGAATAGAATAGAATAGAATAGAATAGAATAGAATAGAATAGAATAGAATAG